>NT_176571.1:784343-863314 GCF_000188095.3 Bombus impatiens
AACGGCTCGAAGCCAGCCGGTCTCGTTGGACCTGGAGGGAGTTGGGAACAGAGTTGCCGGAGTTGCCAGACGAGTTTCTGCCGAGGCAGGACGAGCTCACTTTCATGGCTCTCTGACAGCTTGGCCGGCGGTCGATGGTGCCTATGTTCCTCGGATCGAATCGCTTGAAAGAATCAGTGTGAAGTGAATGGGATCGATCGGAGTTTGAGAAGGTGTCATATGGTGATCGGATATTTCAGCGGAATTGAAGATTTAACGAGCGATTGGTAGAACTTTTCCAATGCATCGAGGACATTGATCGAAAGTTAGAAAGATTATCGTCGATAACATAGTGTAAAGTGTGTATGATTAGGAAAAAAATTGTAAAGAATTCTAACGTCATAGAGAACGAGTGCGTAGAAGAGCTCTGGCGACCGTCGCTCGCGAAGGAGGCACGAAGAAAGAAGTTGGTGCACCTGCCGCAGTGGTTCTCGTGGCGCCACTCACGTGTTGCATGCGTGCCGCGCTATCCATCATGGTCGCAAGCTTGGAGCAGCTCTGATTGGTCGGTGCCGCGGTCACGTGGTATGGTAATTGGGCTTCGGTGGGCGGGAAGGAGTGAACGAGGCCGCGGAGCTTCGTGGAAGATCGCAAAAGTGGCGGAAGGAGAGGAGAGGATAAGCAGCTGTCCACCGGGAGTCTGCTACTCTCCGTGGTCTTGCTCTTTTCGCTCGTTTTCTCTCCCCCTGTCTTTCTCCCTTTTCCGTCTTCTGCGTCTAGACGCGGTACCCTTTCCCCTCCGGTGGAAAAAGTCACCCTGCTCGCGGCGGCAGAGAGGGATGTCGGCCACGGGCCACAGTGCAGTGCGGTGTATACGCTTCCAACAATGAATATCATCAACATGGAACCGTGAGATTCTATGAATTAAACCTGGAACGTCGACGGAGAGTCGGACGAACTGAAAAGGTACCGTGACTACCGTCGATCATTGTTTGGCGTGTAACGAGAGTCGAATCGTGGAATCGGCCGTCGCGAGACGAGAAGTCCACGCAAACATGAGTTCGTTTCTCATGAATCCATCCACCGGCGGTGGATATCATCATCACCAACATCAGCAGGCAGCTAGCAGCCATCATTTGGCCGCGACTTCCGTGATGGTGGATCCAAAGTTTCCTCCTAGCGAGGAATACAGTCAAAGCAACTACATCCCGTCCACTGGAGCGGAGTTCTTTCCCGCCAGCGGGGGTGGTCACCATTTGAATCATCCGCAGTCTCATCAGCTACAGTACGGTTATCATCAACATCATCATCAAGCGGCGTCCACTCCTTATGGAGCGTCGTCCGCGGTGCAGCTAAACGGCGGCTATGCCGGCTATGGTAGCTACTATGGGCCGCATCATCCTCATCATCAAGTACACGCCGTTCATCACGCGAGCCTGCATCCTCATCATCACGCGGTGGGCGCCTTGGCGATGCCGCCGGAGGCTCAACAACCGCCGCTCACGTGCCCGTCATCGATGCAGAACCAGCAACAGCCACAACAGCAGCAACCACCTGTGTCCGCATCGACTGTTCTCGGCTCCACTCCACTATCACCGGGTATTATGCAGAATCATGTGCAGCCGCCGGATAGTCTTCAACATCATCAACAGCCGAGTCAACAGCAGACACCGCACGAAAGTAACGCGTGCAGTCCGGCGAGTTCTAGTCAGCTGCATCGTGACAACTCGCCGGATCTTCAGCAGCAACCGTCTACCGGTCAACAGTCTCAACATATACAAAACTCGCAACAACAGCAACCGACGCAACAGCAACAACAGAACCAACAGCAGTCGCAGCAACAGCATCACGTGGACGAGGGCTCCGATCAGGATGACATGGAAGATGATCAAATGATGGACGGGTCGCCGGGCATGCTGGAGGATGAGGAAGAGGAAGAGGAGAACGGGGACCGTGTGATTTATCCGTGGATGAAGAAGATTCACGTTGCTGGTGTCGGTGAGTTGGAACTTTCAACGCCCCTTTTTATTCCTACAACCCAGTGACGACGAAGATTGAGCAATTGTAGCATGGTAGCTCAATTTAGACAGGTCTCACCACGAAATATGCTATTTCCAGTTATTTGGCGATTAAACGTACAGGCTTTAATTGAATTTTAATTGATAGTTTGGAAATTATAGGTTAGAAAATGGCACGATCTTTGTCCGACGGAACATGATGACTCTATAATCCCAGGTTTTACTACTTAAAAAACGTACTATTCGTCTATGTTCCATTGTCACATAACCTATTCTGATATTCCGTATACTCTACCGTATTATGCCACATATTTCATTGTATTATTCAGCTTTAAACCAGTTTCTTTGTCTTACCTCAGCGTGTTTTCAGTTTCATCGTGTTTTCTGACAATCCGATTCATTGCACGTGTTCGCTTTTTTGTCGTTATTAGCTCATTATTAAACGTCTGACGATAAAAACATAATCGCCATGTGTTTACCACACGCCACGGAGCGCATGACGAGAGTTCGGAAGCGATGTTGCAGGATTTACCTGTGAAACTAATACGCCGAGGCCGCAAGGTGACGCGTTACCGACCAGTCGGAAGACTGATGGGCTGCAATTTATCGTTCCACCTTCCGATCACCTGTGCGAGATTTTAGAAGCCTACCCATTTACCACCTATTCGGTTACGCTTAGTGCCGCTATTCTTCATCTCGTATCACACGTCAACTTGAGAAATAGCGAACTTTAAGGGCGATTCTAAACAGAAACATTAGAAAAACAGACAAATCGATGGAAGGTTTATCCTATTGTTAGAAATAGATTTTAAGCATAGACGCGTGTTATACGATCTCGATCATTTTTTTTTTTCTTTCTTTTTTTCCATTTTGTTTACCTGCTTGTAGCTGGTTCGCGTTACAAACAGATAGACTTTCCACTAAGAAGCTTCTAATAATAAACGCATAAAAATTACTCGCAACTTGTTATATTTCTCGCACGAGTGAATGTCGTCTGTCTTGTTTTTTAAGAAGATCGATATCGAATAGAAAATGTCGAGGAATTACACGATAACATAGTACACAAGCTTGCAATACTATTCATTGGAAACGCGGCGTTAGGAATGGCATGAGTGGTACGTGTAACGAACGTTGCCGTCTGCGGCAGGCACTTCGCAGAAGGATTATGAATCTACAAAGGGAATTTTTGCAACGTAATATGCCAGAGAATTGGGCTGCCTTTGCAGCCTCAAATTTCTATTCCGTTTTGACCGGGGAAAGTGCTGTTCATTCCAGCTTGCAACTATTTCGCTTTTCAGGCCGTTCTACACGGATACTATCGAACCGGAATATCATAATTCATATTTCCAGGTAACAAAAAATATCATCGATGAAAGAAGCACGGCGCACCGTATGCGAAACAAGTTTTTAACGCGTCGTTCCACCGTAACAAAGGTTTTCTTCCTACCTTTTTCCCTCAATATATTGTAAGCTCCGTTGGAATCGAGCTATGGCTAGTTGAAAGGTCGATAGTTAAGAAACGATTGGAAAAATAGATTTGAAAATTATTTGAAAATTATTCACGTATCTGGATAGTTTTGGAAAATTTTATTTCGATTTTATTCTTTTCTTGTTTTATATAATTTATCTGGATATTAAAATATGGTGTTTTCTTTAATTTTGGTTATATGGTTTTCAAAAATGCTTAGAATATTCTTCTATATAGTTTTATATAGAAATTGTTTACCAAAACTTACGTAGAAGAATGCAATAGAATTCTAATTCGTCGTGGCGAACAATCTCAAGAGTCATATTCTTCATTTTCTTACAAGAAGAGAAAGTTCTATCAGCTATCAGTGTCAGTATATCATCTATGACATTCTGTATTATAAATAGACTGAGAATACTTATGTAATTTTATATTGTTATAAAGTTTAAAGAAGTTTAGATTGAGAATTGTTTTATGATTTACAAATTACAAGTACTTTGCTTCCAATAGCTGATATCTTTTTGCACATTTCTGTACCTTTAGATTACCCACAAATGCACTAAAATTAGTGTAGTTGGTTAGAATTCCTCCTTTTGTCTTACCAATATGTTGCAGATGTACGTATGTCATAACTAGACTGAGGATATTTATGTAATTTTATATTGTTATAAAGTTTAAAGAAGTTTAGATTGAGAATTGTTTTATGATTTACAAATTACAAGTACTTTGCTTCCAATAGCTGATATCTTTTTGCACATTTCTGTACCTTTAGATTACCCACAAATGCACTAAAATTAGTGTAGTTGGTTAGAATTCCTCCTTTTGTCTTACCAATATGTTGCAGATGTACGTATTTTCTATGACATTCTGTATCATAACTAAACTGAGGATATTTATGTAATTTTATATTGTTATAAAGTTTAAAGAAGTTTAGATTGAGAATTGTTTTATGGTTTACAAATTACAAGTACTTTGCTTCCAATAGCTGATATCTTTTTGCACATTTCTGTATCTTTAAATTACCCACAAATGCACAAAAATTAGTGTAGTTAGTTAGAATTCCTCCTTTTGTCTCACCAATATGTTGCAGATGTACATATTCCAAAAGTGGCACAAATCATAATTAGACTGAGAATACTTATGTAATTTTATATTGTTATAAAGTTTAAAGAAGTTTAGATTGAGAATTGTTTTATGATTTACAAATTACAAGTACTTTGCTTCCAATAGCTGATATCTTTTTGCACATTTCTGTATCTTTAAATTACCCACAAATGCACAAAAATTAGTGTAGTTAGTTAGAATTCCTCCTTTTGTCTCACCAATATGTTGCAGATGTACATATTCCAAAAGTGGCACAACTGAAACAAATTCTTTAACTATTATTAGAAGTTTACCAAAATATGATTTAATACTAAATACTTAGTTGACAGGAAAATAAACTTCAACAAATAATAGTCAAATATTTTAGTAATGTTCCATCCTTGGTCCTGGAAATCCTCCTCTGGTGATCTTCACGTTCTTCCAACAAAGGTCTGAATTATTTTAATTTATGACACTTTTGAGATATGTTCCATCCTGAGAAAATACTGCAAATATTTATGTAATTTTATATCGTTATAATAAATTAGAAGCTTCAAAAAGTTTAAATGGAGATTTGTTTTATGATTTACAAATTACAACAAATACTCTACTTCCAATAGCTGATATCTTTTTGCACATTTCTGTACCTTTAGATTACCCACAAATGCACTAAAATTAGTGTAGTTGGTTAGAATTCCTCCTTTTGTCTTACCAATATGTTGCAGATGTACGTATTTCAAAAGTGACACAACTGAAACAAATTCTTCAGCAGAAGCGAATAACTATAATTAGAAGCTTACAAAAATATCATTCGATACCAAACGCTTAGTTGACAACAGAATAACAACAAACAATAGTCAAATATTATTTCAGTAATATTCCATGCCTGGACCTTGGAACCCTCCTTTGGCGATCTTCACGTTCTTCCAACAAAGGTCTGAATTATTTTGATTTGATACGATATGCTCGATCCTGAGAAAAGAATCGCAAGCTCCAAATGCATGCCCGCGGAGCGTCGTCATTTTTATCCGCAGGAGTATCATTTTCGCGCATAACACGGTCCTCGCTTTCACGTTCAGTGCCGGTGAAGTCTGGTATGCGTGTCCGACGGCCTGTCGGAGACTGCAATCTCTCCCCCTTTGGATGTTCGAAGCTCAGCGACCGGACGTTGCTGTTAGGAGGGGCTTCTCGAGACCGTCGGTCAGCTTCGGAATGGAATGTGTCTGCACAGATTCTAAACTGAACTCGCTGCCATGCTTCCTCTATCGTGCTCCTACGGACCACCAAGGAACGCATCTAGCATGCCACGCGAGGATTGACGTCGCTTGTGATACGACCAACGAATCGATGCACCAATCTCTTCTCGTGTGTCACCTTCGTCGCGACCTGAACCGATGCTAGTGACGAGCCACGATGGTCACTTCTGATATCGAGTCTCGGTTACAACTCCTTAGAAGAAAACCATAGAACTACGATAGAGGCTTGTGATAAGGCGAGAAATAAATGGGGTGTAAAGTGGACGAGGAAATTGTACTGTAGAATTTTGTTTGGGTTCATCGAGGGATGTGCAATTCATGATATCAGCATTTAGTGATTCTCTTCATTATCTGTGATTTTTCACCTATGCAATAGGCGTTGATGCTCAAAACAATTGAAATAATTGGGTTCAATGGACAGTTGGTTGAATCAGCTTGCATCAATAAATGGAATTCTTCTATTCAGATTGGAGTTCGTTCAACATTAAAGCTCCTTCAACCTCTGCATTATTTATGATTTTTTGTTTATGTAATAGAATCTTAAATATATGTGAATAGAATCAAAAGTTATTTTATTTGATGCTAATTAACATTTTTTTAAATTTTGCTGTAGAAGCTTAAATAATAAAAAGTGATCAGAAGAACAGAGAGTGATGGAAGGGGTTGAAAGGGTGAGATAAAAGTATACTACAGTTGGGTCATCCAAATTTAATATGGGGGTTGTGAAGAGCACAAAACGATTAGATGATCGTTGTTTGTCACTTTGATTTTTACACCCACTTCTTATGACTGTGCATTTTTTCTCAACGACTACCTTAAAGTCAATCTTCATCGCGGTATCAGACGAATAACATGTCAATTTATCAGGCACATGAGACTTTTTCGCTTCTGTTCGTTCAATTGTGTAACGTCGCTCAAATGATGGCATCAAATGATGGAAATAATGCGAAGATAAGAAGTTTGATATTATTTGGATATTGTATGATCTTATTTGAAAATTTGGAATATTGATGACTATATAATATTTATTATTGTCTCTGGACTATGAAAATACCAAATAACTTCAGACTTGCACTTCTTCAAAATGCGTTCTTCTGAACAACTTACTTTCAATTTTACTGTACATACAATATTCATATTGTTTCACAATCAAAAGGACCACTTGGAATTTACCAAATTTATGTTGGAGTATCAAAGCAAATCATCATTCTTTTGACTAACTTCAGCTTGCTCTTCTTCAAAATGCTTTCTTCTGAACAACTTGCTTTCAATTTTACTGTACATATAATTTCCATATTGTTTCACAATCAAAAGGACCAATTGGAATTTACCAAATTTATGTTGGAGTATCAAAGCAAATGATCATTCTTTTGACCAACTTCAGCTTGCATTTCTTCAAAGTGCTTTCTTCTGAACAACTTATTTTCAATTTTACTGTACATACAATATTCATATTGTTTGACAATCAAAAGGACCAATTGGAATTTATCAAATGTATGTTGGAGTATCAAAGCAAATTATCATTCTTTTGACTTTTTGCCTAAGAAGAGATAACTTTGATAATCCGGCTCGAATTTCGACGAGTATTTCAGCAATTTTCCTCAGCTATTTATTTCCACACTATATGATCTTATTTGTAAATTTGGAATATTTATGACTATATGATATTTATTATTGTATCAGGACTATGAAAATGACCAAATAACTTCAGGCCTGCGTTTCTTCAAAACGCTTTCTTCTGAACAACTTGTTTTCAATTTTACTGTACTTACAATTTTCATATTATTTCATAATCAAAAAGACCAATTCGAATTTACCAAATTTATGTTCCCATTCTTTTGACTTTTTGCCTAATAACTTTGATAATCCTGCTGGAATTTCAACGACTATTTCAGTTATTTGGCGCTCGAGCAACACGGCCTTGAAATATCGGTCAGCCGATTGGAAAATGTAGAGTCAGTTGTTTCAGCGTTTCACTGGAGAACGATGGTGTCGGTGCACGTGTCACGCTTCTTTATCCATTGCGATCGGTGATCGCGCGTTCCATGAAGTCGAGCGTGTGCCACCAGACGGTGACACGTCGCCTCGAGACTATCGGCAATAGTACAAGTCTTAAAATAATGATGCTTGTCACTGGTCGAAGCCTGTACTCGTTCGAAAGCTGCAACAAATTTAACATTCAGATAGTACGACTTGAAAATGCTCACATGGATGCACGTTATTAATTGTCTGCTGTGCTTTTACTTCCCATTTGTTATCACGATTCACTTTCGATTCTTTTTTTTTTTTTTAGCGATTAAATAAACCTTTATTACACACGAAAATCTTGAACAGTATCTCGAGATTGTTAATTTTGAATCATCCAGTTAGAATATTCAAGTTTCTTGAAATAGAATTATATTTATACTTTAAATGTAATAGGTGGAAAATCGCGTTATAAAGAAAAAACGTCAAGAGTGAGAGAGAATGTACGATAAAAATCCGATTGTATTAAAGAATTCATTCATCGAGTTATTTCTTAAGTCGTTTCTATACGTGTCGCGGATAAATAAGAAAAATCGATTGCCGCATATTAACTAGAAAAATCACACGATAACATCGGCGTGTAATTGCTTGAATAATCGCTTGGCTATTCGTGGCGTGCTATTTTCTAATGACAGATAAGGTCGAAACGATTACTTGCTAAAACTCTGTAATCGTACAGAGAAAGCTAATCATATTTATTCATCATTGAATATAACTTCTGTTATTAAATAGGTTTGGGAGTTTGGTTTTTTAATGGATTCATGCAGATTCAAGTTTTACGTTCTATATTTCACCACCATGTACCAGCCATCTGAACACACCGGATACACTTAGATAAAAAACACGTGGTCGACGCGTAAGACAATGCAGCGTCGTTAGAAGTCGTACCAACTTAGCTTGTAGGAACTAGCGATCATACCAACTTAACGTTTCTCAACAATTTCAAGAATATATTATATCTAATTTCTCGTTATATTCTCGGTCCCCTTAAAAACAACCATATTTAACCATACGATTTTAATAAATTCGACCAGATTTTGGTCTCTGGAAGCCAGTCAGCTAACTTCACTCGATTATTTTAATTTCTCGCTATATATTCTCGGTCCCCTTAAAAACAACCATAATTAACCATACGATTTTAATAAATTCGACCAGATATTTGTCTCTAGAAGTCAGTCAGCTAACTTCACTCGATTATTTCTAATTCCTCGTTATATTCTTGGTCCCCTTAAAAACAACCATATTTAACCGTACGATTTTAATAAATTCGACCAGATATTGGTCTCTAGAAGTCAGTCAGCTAACTTCACTCGATTATTTCTAATTTCTCGCTATATATTCTCGGTCCCCTTAAAAACAACCATATTCAACCATACGATTTTAATAAATTCGACCAGATTTTCGTCTCTGAAAGCCAGTCAGCTAACTTCACTTTATTATTTTAATTTCTCGCTATATATTCTCGGTCCCCTTAAAAATGACCATATTTAACCATACGATTTTAATAAATTCGACCAGATATTGGTCTCTGGAAACCAGTCAACTAACTTCACTCGATTATTTCCAATTCCTCGTTATATTCTTGATCCCCTTAAAAACAATCATATTTAACCATACGATTTTAATAAATTCGACCAGATATTGGTCTCGAGAAGTCAGTCAGCTAACTTCACTCGATTATTTTAATTTCTCGCTATATATTCTCGGTCCCCTTAAAAACAACCATAGTTAACCATACGATTTTAACAAATTCGACCAGATTCTGGTCTCTAGAAGCCAGTCAACTAACTCCACTCGATGTCTCTGTTTGGTTCTTGCAGCGAACGGCTCGTACCAGCCAGGGATGGAGCCGAAGCGACAGAGGACCGCGTACACGAGGCACCAGATCCTCGAGCTGGAGAAGGAATTCCATTACAATAGGTACCTGACGAGACGGCGACGGATCGAGATCGCTCATACCCTGGTGTTGTCCGAGCGGCAGATTAAGATCTGGTTCCAGAACCGGCGTATGAAGTGGAAGAAGGACAACAAGCTGCCGAACACGAAGAACGTGCGCAGGAAGAACGCGAACGGTCAGACAGCGCCGCCGTCTGCGAAACCGGCTAAGACGCCGGCCACCAGATCGAAATTGGCAACCGGGAACAACAACAGTCAAAGGAAGAACAACAACAATTCCCCGTCGAGTGGAATCGACGCTAGTTTGGACTCGGGCGTTGGTTTGACGGACATGGCTGACGTGCACGCGGTCAACGCCGCTCTTCCGCATACGAACGTGGTTCATCCGAGTTTCCAAGGTCACCCGCATCCTCTGGCCCATCTTCAAGCACAGCTGAGTCATCATCATGTGAGTGGCATGATGGAGGGCCCGACGGGAGGACCGTTGGGACACATCGGTTCCGGAAGTATCAGTCCTCTTGCCCCGGCGACCAGTCCGTCTGGACTGTCGCAGGTCTCCGCGCCCATTCCGCCACCGGCGATCAAGTCCGATTACGGGCTAACGGCGCTGTAACATCCGTCCGGGGAACCGGACTGTTCAAGTCGACTGCCCGGCTTTGTTGGTACTGCTGCCCAGGAGTTCGTTTCTGTTTGGTCGTAAAAGTATTCGTTTTCAATTCGTTAGCTATTTATCGAGTGAGCTGAAGTTTCACGAAACCATCGAACAGATTGGGCGAATGGAAAACGAGGTGGACAAGTTGTTTCAACGACTGAAGAACAAAGTTGGCTACTACTGAACGCATCAGGGTAGATACTTAAAGAGGAAGAGCTGCGTCATCCTTTGATCCTTGCTTCAACGAATCATTGTTTGATGGATGATCTGCCGGCGAGAAAGAGATTCGAGTAGCCGGAAGCGCGGATCCTCCATTACAACCAGCGGCGGTTCTCCAGGACCAATTCTGGCATAATCTTGCGTTGGCCTAGAAAGGAACATCAGTTACTGGAACGTGGTCTAGAAGGCACGGTGATTCGCGCAAATCGTCTATTGTGTCTCAGTCGAAACAGTGACCTGAATACACAAAGGATGGCACTGAAGTTTCCTGCGGTCTTTCTCCTTCCCAACACGGCTGAGTCATCATCATCTGGATGATACGGCGGACGATCGAGCGGCTGGTCTGGTAAAACAAATGGGCGCTCACGATGTCGCTTACTAATTTTCTTCACTCCCGGTGCTCTCTGACCGTTGGGGTTCACACTGTCTGTGACAGTAGCGTCGAGGTAACAGGGATGCTAAACAACGTCTCGCGCTAGGTCTTCGCAAGTAAGAAGTACCATGGCGCGTACTTGAAGACTGAGTGACGATGTCGAGGACGTTTGTCAAGTGTCACTAGGTGTAGAAAACAGGGTGCAGGATTTACAAGCTCTGGTCAGGAACTGATAGACACGGGACAGTTTATAAAAGAGTGTGGAAAGATGTGAGTTATCGTTTGAAACCTTGTGAAAGAACGTCAGGCCGGACAACTGGCGAGTGTTCGTGCGTACCGTTGAAGAACCGCAAAGTTTCTTCTTTCTAACGATCGAATTTTCTGCGTTTCAAAAGCTTCTTCCCTTGCATTATTTCTATTGGGTTCTTGTAACATTGAGAGTTCCGCGAAAATTGATTCAAAATATTTCACAGCACACTATAAGGGTTTTCAAAAGTCGAAGCTTCGAATCCAATCTTCCACTATGACTCTTCCTTTCGTCGAAAGCTCTGGTTCGATAGATAACCGCCCCTCGATCCAAACGTAAAAAAAGGAGACGGGTAAAAGGGGTCGATTCGTTCCACGACGCGTGAAACTGTACATACACCTGGATAACGTACGCCATGTATATAGTCGTGTAAAGAAATTCTTATTGCTATGTGATTAAAGTGCATCGTATTTCGTATGTCATTACGTAAGTGTGCGGTCTTAGTGTCTTAAGTATTCGATAGGGAACTGTCGCAGAACGTTCCAGCCACGGAAACACATTTATGTTCAGCAAGCGTGGACTCGTTGAACGTTGTTTCTTCGCGTAGAAGGGGAATTCGTTTCAAAGGAAATGTACAGTGACGCCTGCGTTTCGATATGAACGTATTTATGCAAAAATAAGAGAGACAAAGTTAATAAAGTAGTAAAGAAAATAACTGAGAATATTTGTCTGTAAATATCATGCGGATTTAGCTGCGTTTTCTTTCACTTTAGCGAAAGAGCTAGAACTCCACTTCGCAAGATCCTATTCCCATAGAAACTTGATTTTCCCCATTCCTTTTCAAATTTCCTGTTAACAGACCCGTTCGTTTGTCCAATCGTTGTTGAATTTGCCAGAGTTGTTTGCTTATGGAACCGGAGTTCGTTGTCCGGGGCAAAGTGGAAACTTCCTGTACTCGTCGGACAGGGCGTAGCGAGATCGTCGGACCGAGCCAGGCTCTGGCCAAATCTCCTGAAATTCACTTGAAGCTCGCGTCACGTGCATCTTGTAAATAATGCTGCGAGATATCGTCTATTTTTATCGAGAAAGTATACCGAACGACCAATAACGAGGATTTAGGTTACAAACAGAAAAAAAAAGATGTAGCAAGTGGCGTCAAACGAATCGATGTATTACGAGAGAGAGAGAGAGAGAGAGAGAATAGCAATGAAAGGTTGATTTAAATGCACGGAGTCGCTGTGACGATATACCAAAACGATGTTTATCTGATTAAATATAAGAATATAGAGATATTAAGAAACATTAAACACGTTCTATCCCGAGTGAACGAGGATGAAAGGCGATCCTAGTGTAATTAGCCAGTTCTAAGCAAGCAAGTGCACGAGTTTACAAGAACGTTCTATTAAGTGTGACATTATATTCCTTGACATTCTACCGATATAATGTATATAGCCTGTACGATAAGAATCGGCACACTTCGATAATTATGTTTATATTGATCGTAGTGATCGATTAAGATACAATCGTGAAGTAAATTCAATCAATAAATAAATGTTTCGTAATTTACAATAACGTCGTGTTTCCTAAAAAAAAAGAAAAACAAAATCGACATCCTTCCATCTAAATTTGCATCGAAAGAATTTTGTACTTTTTTTTTTTCTTTCTTAAGAATCCAGTGATTCTATTAATGTCAACTTATCGTTATCGTATCGGGCATAGCCTAACTGGTTTTTAGCGAACTATTATCATCGGTTTCGTTGCTTCTACGTACTTAAGTTGCGCGCATTCTCCTCCTCCCACCCCTCGCCCCCCCTGCTCTCCTATTCGTCGTTATCGCGAACGTGAAAAATGAACATTTCGGTTATTATAGATTTATTATGTGGCGCATTCTTATCGGTTTTTCGCGCGATACATCATTCGAAGCAGGAAACAAACGATAGCCAGCCGAGTCGAGGTAAACTTGTTAGTTGACGGCGTTGACAGTATCTCATCCATATTACGTATGCAAAGTTGCGTGCATATATTTACCGGTTTCATGGAGAAGCCCGCATAATAAATCATTTGCCTTCGAAAAAGGAATACACGGATCGGTGGAAAACGCGCGAGAAAAATAACGAGATAATGCCACGTATGAATCATTCTGATAAAACCGACGAAAGCGCGTAACGTGGCCTTTGATAGCGGACCCTCGGACGACTTAATGCCGCGAAAAAATTCAATTGTCCGCTATCTTCTGCACAAACGAAACGTCAATTTGTTACGAGGCAATCGTTTCACGCTGTGCAGCCCAATTTACCGTCAACCACGGGAAATGGCTTTTCTAGCGCTATAGGGGCTCGCTAGAACTCTACATCAGTCAATTTGAGATTCCATGGGTTTATTAAATAAGACAGAACGATGACTAGCACATTTCGACGAATATTTGACGAACGCTTCGGTGAAGGCAATTCGACTCTTAAAAGAAGGAAAAAATGGCCAAATGGTGACGACCAGATCATCTAATTTCCAACGTTATCGCGAAGAAACGTTAGAAAACGAGCAAGTAACGATCCTTGTTAAATAAATTCTTTAATTTCCAACAGCAATGGTTACCATTCCGTGGTCATTTCATTTCCTATGTCGTCGTAAAGAAATAGTTAAGAAACAGCTAAGTGCCAATGACTGTCCTTCCTAACCTAACCTAACCTAACCTATCCTTGTCTAATTTCCATCATTCGCATAATTCTTCAACTCTATTTTATTATATGCACACGTGCCATTTTAAATATCAAATTCTATCGACAAATTCGGTGCCAGTTCTCCATAGCAGACATATCGATTTCTTACGTGGGGACATTCGACACATACGTAACGCAGTATTACGCTGGCAGTACAGTTTACGAGCATCGAGGGGACATTCTGTTGGGTAGCCTGAGCGCGAAGGGGTTCTCCAACGGGTGCCGTTTCTCCTATATGCGTACGCGCCCATGCGTGCAACACTGTGGCTGTTGCGCATGCGCGAACACGTGCGTGGTTGCCGCAGCATGGGCTGGGGATATGCCGCAGCAGCCTCGAAAAGAAGGGTGGCACCCGGAAAGCGAATGAGGGGCCGCCTGCACGACCCTGCCTCCGCCCATGCAACCAGCAGCCCAGCCAACAGTCGAGATAACCTGCTACCACCCAGGATCGAAAGTCAGACATGGCTCGTTGCTGCTTTCGTTTCATGTTTTCTGGAATAATCGCGTCGCCTGTCCGCGATGCGACGTTGTACGCCACGTTGTCATTGCGAACGACCCGGTGCTCCGGAATTTTTTACCATTTGGGCGAAAGTAGGCGTTTCTCAGGCAAATGATATTTACAGTATACCTCTTTCGTATTTTCAACTGTGCTGCGTTCGTTTCATCATTTCCGAGTATTTGGTGAATGTTAAGAAACATGTCAGGGATACGAGAAAGCTCTCGTTGTGTTAAACTCTTCTTAGAACTGAATTTTCAATGGAATAGAACTAGTTTTCAATGGTTGATAATTTAAGAACGATGGGAGGTTAAGATGTATGGAACATAGAACCATTCCACAATGAAATTAGGAGTGGCAGACGATTTTGTGTTGCTGAAAATTGGGAATGTTTCAGTCCACGTCCTGAAACAATACGTGTCGTTATTCCATCGATCTGTAAAACATCTTCAATTCAACTAAGATTAATTCGAACACGGTGTACGATAGATCCATAACGAATTTCGAACTAGATTCCCTAGTTTTGGGGTAAAAAGCAAAGGGAATCAGCAAGCGACACGGTTACCAGCAAGGTTCTCGAGGAGGAAGGAAGCACACAAGAGCAGCTAATTGCAAGATCTATACACTGATCCGCTATCCACGGAGCGACCTACGTTCTCTTCCGGTCTTGAATACCCTTACAAGCCACTCTCGGATATAGATCGTGTTGGGCGTGAATTAAGGTAAATAGGCTGACCGGTTGATTGTCCTGAACTGGGTCTTTAACGGACTATATCCCTCGAATTACTTGGCAATTATTTGTCTCTACATCGAAAAGGCTCCATACATTGTCGATATTGGGACATCTACCTGCTCGAAAAGGCAAACAAATTTCGCTTTAGTCGAAATACAGGCATTTGCAACGGGGTTAAGGCACAAGAAATACAAGAACACAGTTAGAGATAATATTAGGCACAGCAGATAGATGAGAGTACAGTAATTTGATCCGAGTATACTTAATTCAAAATGAAGTGCAATGTTCTGTAGTGTTTTATAAATATTATAAGGCAGAAATAGCAGGTTTGTAATAAAAAAGATGGAAGCACTGAATCGGTAGATTAAAAAATGGAAAATCTTGGAAGAACGACAGATACCTTGTTCCTACGTGACATTAAAAATCAGGGGACGATCTTTGTTGCAATTTCCTTCTACTCATCCAATGTGTCCCTGGTCTCTTTGGGGGTGGGAACAGACAGCGACACTCTACGAACGCGAAATACCTTCCGGGCCGGTTATCAGATCCTCCTTACGATTCGTGACCCTATTTTCAGGCGGCGTTATGCCACCTACACGCCACGTTCCACATTCGTTGCGCCAAGACAAATGATCCGTATGCGTCGGTCATTTCGCCTCGCATCCGCCTGGCAATCGCGCGATCTACAAGCTGTACGATGTACGGTGTACAGTGGGTGGCCAGTGAATCGCTCGTTTGGCAAAGTATGGGGACAAACAACGTGAAATTCGCGCCTTGTCCCGCCCCCCACCACCCCCGCAGCTAAGATTCAACGGGTTTCTGACCACACACTTCGGTTGCGCAACATTGCTGCGATCAGCCTAACAAATGGTTCGCTGGGAACCATCAACGTTGCACTGTTTAAGTCGATTGCAACTTTGGGTTGGCGAGAAAATGCATTTTCTTGGACTCGTCCAAGCGTCGATCGACTTTTCTTATCGCAAGCTGACGCCATTGGAAAATGCTACTTTTCGAGGACTGTAACGCGACAATCGAATAACTTAAAATCCTTGCTTCAATGTAAAATTGAAAATTTGAAAAGAAGGACAACAATTTACGCCGAAATTTTGAGCCTACGAAGAGAAACGTTTAATTATACGCCGAAATGTGAAGTTCAAAGTTCTCAGTTGAATTTCTGAAAAATATTTGACGAATGAATCGGAGAAGTTGGAATAATACTCCGTTGGAGTATTGGACAAGACTTCCTGGAGTTTTTGAGTAGATTGGAAGATTTATGATGAGACGTAACAAGGTTGCAGTTGAAGGTAGTGCGGTTGCAGCCAGCACTTCCTGTTGAGATAAGTGGACAGCTGAGGACTCGGGAAAGTGATTGCAGTTTCTGAAGCAAACGTTGTCTGACTTCGAAATTGCACGCCTACTGCATTCACTAAAACCGTACTTTACTGTCATTTTTTCAACTTCCTATGAACTTTTGCTTTATCCCGCTTTCTATTTAGATAAGTTTATCCACATAGGACACATGGCGTTCATGTTGAGAATTGTGGATCTTGATAGCCGAAATAATGGTATAGGAACACTAAATTTACACTTGGAATTAATATTAGAATAATTATATATTTATTTGATGGACGATTTCAAAGATATTCATCGATACACACTTGCACGCGTCTCACCGCTTTCTTCCATACCCGACTGTTTACCGACTGTACTGTTTACATTCATTTGCTTCGTAAACGCCGCGCACACACATACTTCCACACACTGATATTTACTTACAAGTATCACTACTACGCATCTAACCTATTCTAGCACATAAAATTATACGTATCTCAATAATATTATTTTATTGAATGAGGTATGATCCCTAAGGCTTAATAAGTAATCACTCATTCGATATGTCTTATGTTTGAAATTGAAGCTTGTCGAGAATATTGAAAAAAAAAAATTAATATAATTTTCATTTGCTGTGTTGTAAGGTTTCTGTTTCCTTGCATTCGTGATACAATGTCTTCTGTTCGTAATATCAATTTTTAGAGAACGTTGAAACAAAGATCGGTATAAATTTCATTCTGTGTCTTGCATTTTACGATATTTTCATTTGTATTATGTTATATTCACTGTTTCAATTGTATTAGGTCGTCCGGAGTTTCTTTCCTTTCATAAAGTGATATTAGATGAACAACAATTTGTGTTTTATATTTGTTGAGAATTTTGGATCTTAATAGCCGAAATAACGATATAGGAACACTAAATTTACACTTGGAATTAATATTAGAATAGTAATATATTTATTTGATGGACGATTTCAAAGATATTCATCGATACACACTTGCACTTTCTTCCATATCAGACTGTTAACCGACTATACTGTTCACATTCATCTGTTTTCGAGACGCCACGTACACACATACTTCCACACACTGATACTCGCATACAAGCATCGCTACACCGCTACTACGCAGCTAACCTAGTCCAGCACATAAAATTATACATATTTCAATAGTTCAATATGGCTACTGGATAATTCATGGTTAGACTTGGTGTTCAGTAGCGCGGCGGTCGGTCGAATTTGAAAACAGCAAAAATGACGGGGATTCGAGCGATCCCCATTATGTGTAATTGGAGGGGATTAACGAGTCACGACTCCATTTATCAGGGCTCGTAATTACAAAGCATCCCGCTTCTCTCTCTCTTTCGTGCCACCCCTTCTCGCCGTGGCGCGTTCATCGCGTCACTTTACGCTCGCTCCACCGACTGACTGACATCCCCCCAGAGGCAGTTTCGCATCTCAAATACACATTAGGCTGTAACTAAAGATAACAGGAGCCCCGTGTCGTCGACGGGGGAGCCCGGTGAAATTAGATTCGAAACCCGCAGACACCGCGGACACCTCGTCACCCTGTATTCGATCACCGCTGAGATGCTAATCGTAACTCCGGGAGACCTGCATCATTTTACCGGGGAAACGATGGAAATATGTTTTGAAAATTGACGGGAGTTGTAAACGATGGACGATCATGCGAATTGCTTGAAACCGTTCTTGTTATGTACAAACAATTATCTTGCACTTTGAAGAATAGATAGCTATATATAAAGAAGTAATCAGATGATGCTGGAATTTCTGAATTTGAAAATACAATTGGACGTCTATAGATTGAAGTGAATTAAATAACATTGAATAGAACATTGAAGAAGATTGTTAGTAAATTTTTAGAAGGATGACAATATAGTCAAAAGACAACAGAATGAAGAAAAATGAACGCTGCTGTAGAAAGCTACATTTTGGGCCTTGCATTTGATTGACTTATTTTTGATTCATTTAGTTTCGTATATCACACTTGGTGTGTTTATTTATATAAAATTCTCGAAATTGTTACAATGTCATCAAGATAAGAATGTCTGGAATATTTAATAACGCATAAACCATATTCAATAAGTTGGTTGCAATGAAAGACAAAATCAGTTACAATACTGGGACAATGTTTCTTTCTTTAGCAGGGCAGTTAAACGAGTCCGGTGTTACTGCACAGTAGCAATCGTGGACACGCGCGGTTGATGCAGCGACCCTGCCGGAAAGTTAACACGGGCGGTCGCGTCGATCCTCAGAATTAATTAAAACCATCGAAACGAGGGGGACGTGTATTTTTATCTGGCTCGGTCCTGGTGACACATCTATCTCGAAGCTGCCGTATCACGTAAAAAGGACGAGTTCTGCTACCGCCTGCTACTGCTACCGTAACTTTATCTTCGCTGCCAATCCCAATGCGTCCATTTATAAGTTTCCTTATAAGTATCGACTCGCGTCGTCTGCTTGCGATCAAATCTGACTTCTGGATTGACAACTGACTCGAACAAATCGTCGCTGATTGTTGTTAAAATGTTTCTCGTGTTGTGATTGCTCGCGATACTGGTTTTATGGAAGGATGAATCATGGTTCCATTAATCTGTAGCTCTTCGTAGTATCTTTCAAAGAATATCAATATCAGACACTGAACAATAACGTGGAGCAACGAGTAGCAACAAGAACTGGAAATAAATCTCTAAATATACCTTCTTGCTTCACTAAGATTCAAGTGAAACGAGCCACCTCATCCCCATCAGCCTTCGTTTCTTTCTCTACAGATCATTATCTCGACGAAACAGTTTTCTTTTCGCTTTCACGACGTTTCCAAGCTATCCGCTGCCCTGTCCTCCGTACTATCCTTCGCCAAAAAGAGCCAACAACGGCTGCAAGTCAACTTGACGAAACAACTTGCGAACGAGTCGCCGCGGCAACATCAGCCACCGCGAACCGCGCTATTACCAGGACTCGTCGACGGTACCTGTCGCTAGTCGCTGCCCCTGCGTGGATCAGCGGCCCGAGAAAAAGAATCAGAGCGACGGAGAGGCGACTACGTGCCCGTCGGCCAACAGATAGAGACGAAACGAGCAGCCTGGGCGGCGCAAAGACTTCGACTCGCAAGCCGCACGTTCATTAATCTTGATCGGATCAGTCGAGATAGCGGCGAGCTGTTTCGGAAACCCTCCCCCACCAGGCGTTCTCATCAAGTCCCCTAGTACCATCGTTTCAACCTCCTCTTCCTCCACCTCCACCTCCACCACCGCCTCCTTCTTCATCTTCTTCTTCTTCTTTCTCTTCTGGCTCGTATCCTCCATCCGCGTCTCGCAGCTCCTTTTTCTTTCTCCAACTCTTTGCTGGACCCTCCTCTGCACACCAAGGGTTCAGGGGCGCAAGAAAACCCCCAGGACGGATCGGTACCGCAGTGCCGACGACGGCCAGCCGTTTTAATTCCGGCTGAATCGACTGCCAATCCCCTTCCCTCGACCTCGTTCGCCCTCTCCCCTCTCTAGCCTGCATCGAGCCTTTATAATTCATTAAATTCTTTTTTCTCTCGTTGCACAGCCTATTCGACGTGAACTCGGTGATCTTCTCTCTGTTCGTATGGTTGCATGTGCGGTGCTGTTGAGAGGAGAAGGTACGCTCGGGGTGACACTCCAGGTGTTGCGTGTTTACTGTACTTTGCCTGTGCAGGAATTTTCGCCGATCATTGATCAAGATAAACTCGTGATCTCCTTATTTGCTGGAAATAACAATGTTTGATGAGAAACAGGACGGATTCTTTAGTCGTTCTTGATTGTAAGTTCTGTCAAGATTGAAACTTTTGTGAATGTTACTCTACACACATATTAACACTTTGACTGCCACGTGAGCCATATATGACTCACGGTTTCTCCTGTGACCAGAGCGCTTCAACTTCTCACGATTGTAAAAATTGAATGAAAATTGACAGTTAGGGCATTTTCAATATAACCGATGAACAGAGGATACTTTGAAATGAAAAGTGCCCCATTGAGCAATTAAACATTTTTATTAGGACAACAATAAAAAAAAATGAGAACAAATCTTGCATCTAACGGTGCACTGTGTTTGCTCCACATCTTTCAGGGATAATCCACGAATATTATTATAAATACACCATAGAAAATAATCGTAAATGCTGCTTTATAATCATATAATTGAGGTTAGGAGTGTGAACATACCTTACTGTTATATATAGAATGAGCAAATACTGTTTATTAACATCCCCTACACGTTCAACAACATATTCTGCACGTTTTGCTTGTCATGAAACAACGAATGCGAATGGTTTGTTGAAATAAACCAAGCCTTGTTACAATATGTTGCTATCAACTGTCAGCAAGGCGCCACGGTGATCACCAGTGACCACCAATAAGATAAACGGTCCACTGGGGAAGAACGTTGTCTTACATCATCAATTTACTATTATTTTGCCATTACATGCTTTCAATAATAAAAATTCCCCCGTGGCGTCCTCAGCGACACGTATAATTTCAAAGTGTTCAATTATTTCTATTGCTACTGAAGATTTTGAAAAGTTACTGACGCTACATATGACGTCATTGCGAAGTTATCTTCAATTCGTCTAGATGTCGCTTAAAACATCGCGCACATAATACAAGAAATAGATATTGACAGGCAAAACTGAATTGATGGCCTTGAAATTATCTTCAAGGTACTCTCACAGATACTTTGTAGGTTAGTTAGATGCTGAACTTAAGCAACACCCGGTATATGAATATTGTCTGAAATTGGAGCAACCAATAATTAGTAAAGCAGTACTTTTGTCCTTTTATATTCCTCAAATTCTTTGCATAAACCTCGAACGTACGTTGCCTCTTGCGAGATGTAAACACAATTGGCAGGCGATTTTCCCATTTGAGGAAGCTGAAGCCTGAGCGAAACGTGTGATTCCCACGTGGCAGTCAAAGTGTTAACCCTTTCGATATTAATTCATAATTTTCTTAGTAATTGACCAAATGATAAAAGCACGTGTTTGGCAAAACCACCTGAAAAGTGTGTTTCTATCATTAATTTTTTTCCATCGGAAAATAATTTTTGTTAGAGTAAAAAATACTTACCTGTGGATGCAAAAAAAAAAAGCAGGAACGAAAGAGAGGTAGAAAGACGAAAGGAATTTTTCGCGAAAAATGAAAAAAGCACCCCTATCGCAGAGGATATGGCGAGGCAAAAAATACGTCGGAGCAGCAGCACAACGGCGGATAGCGGTGATCAGTGGGTAGCTCCTTTAATTTCACCAGGATCGCCTGTCAATCCTCCTTCATACCTGCTCCTTATAATTCATTAAAATTCTTTTTGCTTGCCTGAAAACGTGACGGATCTTGTTTTCAATTTAGTAGAGCCCCGACTGTGACTACCATAATGCCCCGCATGAGTTACCCGCGGAATAGCAATGAGTCTTCTCGACGGCCGGCTGGGAGTCGCGATCGGGATTCCTGCGTAGAAACTCGTTTTCGGCCGCGGAGAATGAATTTTGAACGACGGGGAAATTAGAATTTTTGTTCCACCAGCGTCCCTCCACTCCTTTTTTCTTCTTCTCGTATCTCGAATAATAAATGGCGCTATAAAAAAAAAAAAAAAAAAAAAAAAAAAAAAAAATGGAACTTAAGGTAGAGATTTCTTTCTATTGAATTTTGTCTATTAAACCTCGTAACGAGTACTTTACTTTCAATACTTGAATTCTTTACGACACAATCTCATTTTGCAGATGTTTCGTTTGTCGATGTTTCAAGGAAAAGTTTTAGCATAATATCAGAATGAAAAATCACGATACAGATCAATAACGATTCCTCTTCTGGTTATCGCGCTGAATGAAAAATCGATTAACTTTACGTTATTTTCATTTGCTTGAAACGTACGAAAACATATTACTTTTATCTCGTACGGTAATTATTTAATATTATACAGAGTTGCGGTTGCAACATTGTAAATTGATTGTTCAAAGTATGACGTTGCTACGCAGTCGAACACGTGAAATTAATGAATTTGCGGTTTTTACGTCTGTTCTCACGAATTAATTTTGTTCTGTAGCAACAGCGTGACTTTCATATTTTACAAAGCGTTGCGAGGTTCCAGAAGGTCTGCTTTATCTTTCATCGGTGAGAAAATGTTGATTTTTCGGGGATCATGGCGTGAAAATAAAATGATCCGAACAAACCAGGTCCCAGGTTAAATTTGTTCCACGGACATCCTATCGTGTTATATATACGGGGTGTAAATAGTCAATTTCGTCAGCTTCTCGGTGACACGTTTTATCAGTGGTTTACGTGGAACATAGGGAGTAGCCAGTGGCGAAACCCTCTTAGTCCTCGACAAGTATCCCCTTCGACGCTAACCGAATTGGGCATTATCGCCCTTCGTGTAATTAATCCTGCTATTCCGTTAACCCAAGATGAAGAAGGATCAGTATTAATCTTGTTGATCAAAAATCATCCCACTTCTGGACGAAGCTTAGAACTCTGCTCCATTTTCTGTTACAATGTTCCTTACTTAAACTTTACCATTCAAAGACTAATATCAGTTTTCCTGCAAACAGATTCTGGATTTGTACGTGTTTATAAGAATGTTCAATGTCAGAATATTAGAATGTTATTTCAATATTAGAATTTTGAAAATCACTTTCTCTTGTTACAGTATTTAGAAGATGAAACAAAGCTCCATTTAGGTTCAGCTAGGTTAGCTCCACTTAGGTTCAGCTAGG
This sequence comes from Bombus impatiens, assembly GCF_000188095.3. Lineage (NCBI taxonomy): Eukaryota > Metazoa > Arthropoda > Insecta > Hymenoptera > Apidae > Bombus > Bombus impatiens. Next base: position 807,587 of record NT_176571.1, read on the forward strand.
TTAGCTCCACTTAGGTTCAGCTAGGTTAGCTCCTCTTAGGTTCAGCTAGGTTAGCTTCACTTAGGTTCAGCTAGGTTAGCTCCACTTAGGTTCAGCTAGGTTAGCTCCACTTAGGTTCATCTAGGTTAGCTCAACTTCATAAAAGTATAAACATGCAACAAGATTGGCAATCTTCTTATGAGATACCAGATATGGTATCTTCCCCAAATTTTTGAGTAAAAATCTGCGAACCATATTTGCAATTTTTAGTAAAACGAGCAGGAATTTGATACACGATTAGTAAAATATGGTTTTTGACATTCATTCGAGTTCCATGCACAAGGTATGATTCGTTCCTGCCGCGTGTTTTGCAATTCTGACACGTTATCGGCTGTTATCCAGAGCATCCAGCGCCATTCCTTTATCGCTTAATACGCCGTGACGACTTGAAATTAAACCCATCGCTCGTCCGACAAAAACATAATCCGACGATGGTAAAGAGGGAAATCGGACATAGGGGCAGGGAGGATCATAGCGGAGCGACCCGTGACGCGCATAGAATCGCCATTTCAAGCTCCTCTTCACAGCTGCTCTCTTTTTTCCATCGCTGCCATTGTGACAGCCCCTCTCGAGCACAAAGCGTGGACACGAGCTACGATTCTTCACAGTTACAGCTTAAAAAGTGTCTTAATCGTGGTGTACTGTCGTTTTAAACAAACTCCTAATCGCTCTTCAAAATGCCTTCGGACTATCTACGTTCTCTGTGGTTCAATTTTTTTCACCTAACAAATATATTTCTATTCTTTTCTTCTTTTTTCGTCGCTCTACAACTTTGGAAAGTTTCGTGTGTCTTAAAGGACACCGCGGTCTTCCCAGCGATTTGTCAATTTTCCCTGAACAGTGTCGTGCTCCAAATTAATGACAACATTTTTGGGAAAAGGTCCGGACGAATGAATTGGATCCGTGACGCACGCATTCCGTTTCTCACGAGCCGAGGCACCAGGATCGACCCTTCGATACAATTAAAAGAAGGGTCCGCCCTGGACTATTTGGTCCAGCCTACAACAACATCCTGCCGTACTCGTCGACCGGGATTGGACGAGGAAAGATCCTTTGACATTGGTCCATAGCCGAATTCCTGGACCATTATTAACACCCTGCTGTTTTCCGCTGGCCACGTTTCGATTTTCATGGCTGCTGCTCATAGAGGGTAAGAGGATATTTCCTCTTCTTCAGGCAGAACATCTAGAAAATTTAAGTTCCCGGTTGAATGCGTTTGTTTGATGGAAAAGAATAAATTAAATGGTAAAAATTAGAATTGGTATTTTGATTTCTCCACAAAGGACAATATTAACATTATATTATTGTTAGTTCTAAAGATACAAATAAAGGATACGTAGTAAGAGAAGAGAAGAAGTTTGTAATTCCTCTTCCTTGGTTCCTTTGGCTCCTCAATTTCCTGTTTCTTCTTTTTGATTCTTCTGAAAAATTCAATAAACATTAGAATAATATGAGATGAATTTGTTTTGAAGAAATGTTATACCAGGTGTGTAGATAGTTTGACTAAAGGAGAAGGAACTTGAAACAAATTTCTGAAGGATACGTAGTAAGAGAAGAAAAGAAGCTTGTAATTCCTCTTCTTTGGTTCTTCTGGCTCCTCAATTTCCTTCTTCTTCTTTTTTTATTCTTCTGAAAAATTCAGTACACATTACAATAATATGAGATGAATTTGTTTTGAAAAAATGTTATACCAGGTGTGTAGAAAATTCAGTAAAAATTCAGTAAACATTAAAATAATATGAGATGAATTTGTTTTGAAAAAATCTTGTACTGGGTGTGTAGATAGTTTGACTAAAGGGGAAGGAACTTGAAACAAGTTTCTGAAGGATACATAGTAAGAATAATTTCTCTTCTTTGGTTCCTCTGGCTCCTCAATTTCCTTTTTCTTCTTTTTTGATTCATCTGAAAAATTCAGTACACATTACAATAATATGGAATGAATCTTTTTTGAAAAAATCTTACACCAGGTGTGTAGATAGTTTGACGAAGGGGGAAGGAACTTGAAATCGTACAAATTTCTTCGATCGGCAGCGTTAATTAGCCAAGTCGAAATTGTCAATTTCATCGTGTTATGTAAATAATGAGCTGGCCCGTAAACAAGCTCTGATAGATGCTTAAAACAAACCCTTAATTGAATTCACACTTAGTCATTCCGGTTCGCTCGAAAACCGACGAGTCATCCGGCACTGATTTTTTCCCTCCTCCCTCTTTGCCCTCTTGTTTCCACCAATTTACCCCCGCAACGCGATTTCTGCCAATAAAACTAGTTTCCACTGCCAAACGAGCAAATTCTTTCGCAATTTTCCTTCCAAGTGCTTGATATCTTAATTCATTGATTCGATTGCCTCTCCAATCCAGTCAGTCGCTATTATCTCTTCATTCTGTAAAAAATTATCATAATGTAAAAAAAAAAGAAAAAAAATGTGTTCAAAAATGTACGTACATATGGCAACAGCTTTAATTTTTTTTTATTCAGACGCAGACCTGGTACAAGTCTGACAGCTGTTACATTGTGATTTTGCGTATGTTGTATTCCAGAAGGCCTTATCGCAGCCGCTATTGCTCGCCCCCGAACCGTTACATTATTCATGTTTAATATCATCAAGTATTTCATCCCTCTGGACAAAAGGCAGCCAGCCATCGCTGACGGCGATGTTAATATCGCCAACATGGACGCGTCTATTGCCATAACAGTATCGCGAACAATCGAAGAACCAGCATATCCTATTAAAGAAATTGCCTTCGAAATATATCCTTGGAATAATGCTTGAAAAATCAAACAATCGACGGTAGGAAAATATTCTTCGTTTTTCTTCTTCTTCGATTATCTGAAACATTTGTATTTTTGAATTTGAAACATTTGTTATTTTATTTGAAACGTATGCATTTATTATTATTATTGTAATATCGCAAAGAATCGAGGAAATACCTTTGATAAAAAAAGCAGCTATTTCTAGGTTATGTTCTTTGAATAATAATATTTCGAAAGCCATGAAGTTGTCTCCAGAAGAAATTTCTTCAATTCTTTTTTATTTAATGTGGTAAACACAGACGTGTTCATTGTTATACAAGCGACATAAACAATTGAAAAAGTAGCTTTATTAATAAACAAACTTGTCCTAGAATAATATTTTCGAATAATATTTGGAAAACCATGAAGTTGTTTCCAGAAGAAATTTCTTCAATTCTTTTTTATTTAATGTGGTAAACTGAGATGTGTTCATTGCTATAAAAGCGACATAAACAATTGAAAAAGTAGCTTTATTAATAAACAAACTGGTCCTAGAATAATATCTTCGAATAATATTTGGAAAACCATGAAGTTGTTTCCAGAAGAAATTTCTTCAATTCTTTTTTATTTAATGTGGTAAACTGAGATGTGTTCATTGCTATAAAAGCGACATAAACAATTAAAAAAGTAGCTTTATTAATAAACAAACTGGTCCTAGAATAATATCTTCGAATAATATTTGGAAAACCATGAAGTTGTTTCCAGAAGAAATTTCTTCAATTCTTTTTTATTTCATGTGGTAAACACAGCCGTGTTTATTGCTATAAAAGCGACATAAACAATTGAAAAAGTAGCTTTATTAACAAATAAACTAGTCCTAGAATAATATCTTCGAATAATATTTGGAAAACCATGAAGTTGTTTCCAGAAGAAATTTCTTCAATTCTTTTTTATTTAATGTGGTAAACACAGACGTGTTCATTGCTATAAAAGCGACATAAACAATTAAAAAAGTAGCTTTATTAATAAACAAACTGGTCCTAGAATAATATCTTCGAATAATATTTGGGAAACCATGAAGTTGCTTTTGGAAAAAGGTTGTTTGCTTTTCTTCGCGCGATGATTAGCAGAATTCGTGGTCTTACCATGATCGTGCAACCTCGTGCTTTCTATTTATACGAAGTTTGCAGGAAATGACTATCCACAGAACGGCAATCTACTCAGAAATCAGCAGGCATGTTAAGAAGACAAATATGAAACAAATTATGTAGCAACGATTAAGTTAGATACTACTTAAATTACAGTATCACGTACAGGCGCATGCTGCACGTTATATTTGCGTAACATACTGTTATTCAGAACTCTGGGTAGCGCTTTAATTTACCTAATTACCATCATCTTTAAATAATCATTAGCACCTTCTACTCCATCAATCGTAACAGGATTGTGATAATCTGTAGCATCAGTTAATTATCATCTTCTAACAGCTCGTACGTGCATTACTTTTAACGTAATATTGCTAATAAGACAACCATGTTATAGACAGTGATTCCTGACTACACACATTTCGTAGTGCAATCTTATGACATAAGATGTATTAAGTATATAACTGTAATTCTATTATACAATATGAACCGATTAAGGAAAGTAATTATAGCTGCAAGTCCGTTTCATATTGTAAGATTATTTCATGAAACGTATTATCTATGAATTTGAAACGTGCAACGTGTTATCTCACTTTTATAATTGTGATTAAGAAAATAATTGTTTTCGATTAAGAAAAATAATTCTTACTTCAGACATTAATATTTATCACTTGTGAAAGAAGAATTGTTTCATTCATAGATAAAAGTTATAGTAATTACTCTCACGAAACGTCCAAATCTATCCAGAACGTAAAACACATTTTCTAATAATTATAATTTCAAAAAATACGATTCCTCCTCGTACTCCAAATTTGTTACTTTTACACAGCCGATGTTTATACAGATTCATATTATTGTAAAATAGATTCAAAGTGGAGATTTGCTTCATTCATTAAATTTTACATTTCATATTGTAAATTCTTTTCGTACATTAAATACTGTTATCCACGTCCTGTACATTCTTGCATCCATAATATTCAACCATTCGCAATCTCATTCTTTCAAGCAACGTCAATTTCGTTCGTTCCATCAACCATTTTGTCCCTCGGTAACAACCATCGCACTCGGCCAACGCCATTCGATCACGCGAATATTGCGGATCGCAAGTTTGTAGAAACAGCTGAAGCATTTAATCCGGGGTGTGTCAAAGAAAACGCGGAAATAGAGTCGGGGAGAAGAGGGCGCCGGGACCGAACGCTGTCAGCGTCGCGGCGTCGCCAGGGACGCGTCGCCATCCCCATATCCCATCAGGTTCGCCCTCGTTCCCGCCTCGCCGTCTCCCTTCCTTCACAAAGGGGTTGATGGTGGCTCCGGATCATTCACGGCCGCCGAACGCCGACAATACGCCGGAAATTTCAACGAAACGCTCGCAGCCCCGTTGATTTCCGCGGGGAGTACCCGCTGCCTCTGTCTTCGTTCCGCCTGCCAGTCTTTTCCACTCTTGCTGACTTCGTCACCGTCGTCGAACGATGGCCGCACTGTCGAATCATCGTTCAATCCTACTAGAGCATTATTTTCGACACAATATTGGCCGGCGAAAATGATAATAAGAGGAATATCAAAGGGGTGGTTTATTGTTCTGCAGTTTTCCAACGACTGTTCCACGTGACGAAGAGGAGAGTTTGACGAGTGGAACCAGTAGATGGCTTATTTTGTCTAGTTACTTTGGTAGAGTTTGGAATGCAGCTTCTTCGTGTATGCTTTTTGATACACAACCTAGAAATGGAGAATTTCAATAATTAATAAATTTGTGACAAGTTTGAACTTTTGATGTAATTTTTGTTTTAGTTAGAGAGTAAAGCGAGTGACATTGGTGAGTTTTGTATTTTGTTAAAAAATAAGGACGTTTATTGAGAAAACAGTTGATTAAAATGTTTGCATAGTAGTAGATAACTAGATAATATTTATCTGGAAGCCATTTTAAAGCGCCATTCCTGCCAGAGTGTATCAAATGGCGACGGAATTTCAAAGACATTCTACGTGGAATAATTCCGAACTGTTTAGCTTTTTGAGTCCATATTTCGTGACAAAGGTTGTTTATTTAATTGGTAGATTCGAGTGAAACTTACGGATCGTTGAAATCGAAACGAAGAAGTGCAATTATTAAGATCGACGGCGATCGGATATTGAAGAAAAGCAGGATCAGGGCAAGATATCGATAAGTGATTTAGATAAGCGGAAGACGAGTCGATAGAGTCAAAGTCATCGTGCTTGGAGCAGGCACTGACTGATTTCTTCCTCTGTTCCCGTGACTTCTTCATTTCTTACGACTCCTGCCTTGGACAGGTTCATTTAACGCGCAGGACACGAAACTCTCCACTCTATAAAGAAGAAGAAGAAAAAGTAAATAAAATCAAATACGTTCGATTAAGCAAAATAATAATAAACAAGAAATTGAACGTTAGGCGATCGAGCTCTAACTCTTAAACAAACCTTTATAATATAATTCAGCCCTTAGAAAAAACCGTACAAGCACCTTACTATACACATACTTGCGCAATTACTTGAAACAAACATACTGTTGCAAGGTTTCTGAAACAGAGTTAATAACTTCTAAACTCGAGTCTGATCTATTTTAACAAATCCAAGAAGCTGTACAGTATCTGTTAGACTGAGTTCGTCGTAGAATTATTTAAAACTTGCCTTCTCTTTGTTCTTCCCTTGAGAATGCTCATCTTCTGTCGAACCGAGGCCAACGTTGGTGCGTCGAACAAGAGAATCTCGAGGAAAAACGGCGAAAACCAGCTGGAGGCAGCGTTGGAAATAGTCGATGGATAATCAGCGGTGGCCACGAGAAGGGAGAACGAGGATGAAGAACTATGGAAGAAAGTTGGCAGGCAGTCAGATTGCAAGTAGAGAATAAGAGAGAAAGAAAGAGAGAGGGCAGTTGCGGCAGCAGCAACCGCGGCAGCAACGTCAGCGGCAACAGCAGGGGTTGCTGACAGAGAGAACGATACCAGAGGGAAGAGAAAACGTGGTGGCCGTCCAGGGAAGAGAGGAGCCGACGATAGAGAAGGAGAACCCGGCGAGTTTACGGCGGGGGAGAAGAGGGAAAAGAGAGGAGAGCGGTGTACGGTGCATGGCTCTCTGTTGCGATCATTAATCACATTCTCGTGTCATGGCTAGCACCGCGCCGCCAGGGGTACCATAGTAAGGGTATACGCTAGTGGTATGAGACTACTAAAGGGAGGACCAGGATACTGCCGCTCTTCTGATCATGAACACCGTGGCTGCCTTCCTCTGCGAGGCCGCCAACCAACGCTACGATTACCGTTATCGTTCCTCTTGAGAACCTGGGTCTGGAGTATCGTTGCAAAAATACCGGTCTAACAGCGTTTACCCTTTGATAGGAAGCTTTGGTTTCCTGGCGACGCGGTAGTAAGTACATATTGTACTTTCAGGATTTTTCTGTCTGATAATTCCATAATTCATAATATTGGAGCCCTAAGATTTTGGCTAATATACATATATATATTGAATTACAGAGAATTTTATTGATATATTGATATTACATAATCAATAACCACATAATCGGTAATATTAGCTTTTCATTTCTATACTCTTCCCAAAAATCTTCTTTTCATATGAAATATGTTAATTCAAAATGTAGTTTGAATTACATATATATGTAAATCATGTAATGTATTCAAATTATAATACATCTTGAATTAACATATTTCATATCAAAAGAAGATTCTTGGAAAGAGAACAGAAATGAAAAGCTAATATTATTGATATATATATGTAATTCAAACTACATCTTGAATTAACATATTTCATATCAAAAGAAGAGTTTTGGAAAAATAACAGAAATGAAAAGCTAATAGTACTGATTATATGGTTATGGGATATTATATATTATGTGATTATTGATATATATGTATCAATTATTATTATTTATTGATGTACATATATCAGTAACCACAATAAGAAACTAACATTCTCTGTAATTCAATATATGTATATTGGCCAAAAGCTTAGAGTACCAATATTGTCAATTGTGAAATTATCACACAGAAGAATCCTGGATATATGTATCAATAATCACAATATGAAACTAAAATTTTATGTAATTCAAACTGCATCTTGAATTATCATATTTCATATCAAAAGAAGAAGATTTTGGAAAGAGAACAGAAATAAAAAGCTAATATTATCAATTATATGGTTATGTGATATGATATATTATGTACTTATTGATATATATATATATCAATTATTATTATTTATTGATATACATATATCAATAACCACAATAAGAAACTAGAATTCTCTGTAATTCAATATATGTGTATTGGCCAAAAGCTTAGAGCACCAGTATTGTCAATTATGAAATTATCACACAGAAAAATCCTGAATATATGTATCAATAACCAGAATATGAAACTAAAATTCTGTGTAATTTAAACTGCATCTCGAATTAACATATTTCATATTAAAAGAAGAAGATTTTTGGAAAGAGAAGAGAAATGAAAAGCTAATATTATCGATAGCGAAGAAACTCGACAAATATCGATCTTTGCATCAAATTACAAAATTTTACCCAAGTTCCAAGAATTCTTGCGGTCGAACAGACAAACCTTTCTATTGGCAATTTTCGTACAAAGAGAAAATGTCAGCGGATGGAAAGACTAGCGGGTTTCACGCCGAAGCATCCGTTTTGGAAAGCTGGCACACGACGTGCGGGTTTATGCATCTTTTCACCGATCTTCGTCAGTTCTGACCGCATCAAAACAATGTCGACCGTGGCATTGTATCGCTTTTAACCCTTTAGTCGGGTCTTAGGATGCGGATGGTCATAAATAAGTCGCGCTTCTGCCACGAGAGGATTTATCCGCACGTGCAAGTACTTTGCTAATTGCCGTGACGGGACTAGAAAGTTGATAGAAAGAGTTCCGCCGTTCTCTATTAACGAGAAAGGTGTCCGGCTGCCTTTTCCTCGACAGTTTCCTACTTTTCGCTTCCAGTCTGTGTAATGACTTTAGTCGATGTTTCTAGAAAGTGTCAAGATGGAAATTTAGCATTATATTTAATTATTTATATATATCTAGTTCCAATTAAAATAATACGATAAACATAAATACGTAAATACAATCTTGATCCATGTCAACATCGGTGATCATCAAGTTTGTCAACAGAGCACTTGTATACTCTTAGTAATTACCAAAAACAACATAATCTCAAAATCTGAAAAGCACCTAGTGTTAATTTTAAATGTAAATTCAAATTTACATTACATTTGAATATAAATTTAAATTCAAATTTTGTGCCTTAACTGTATAGACCGGGTACGTAACCTTCATTTCAGTTGTATCAGCGTTACTTACGCTGTCCATCTTGTTGACATTCGCAGCGTAATACCGAAAGTCGACATACTTAACCAATATAAACTTCTATACGAATCGAAAAAACTTCCCTTGAAGATACACAGAATCGAAGCTTCTATAAACTACACGTCAACCATGTCAAAGTACAGGGGAAGTGTATAATTATCATTGTCAGTGTTACTGTGCGAAAGCAGTCCTGGAACAACGGCGGAAACTGTATGCGTGATTCCAGGTCCAAGTTCTAATTACCTGCAGATAAGTATCAGCCGGCCGTCCGCAAATGGCGTGCTCCTGCAGCGACGTCTGAGAGCTCGTCAGTCAAACACGTCAGCTATGCCCGGATGTTATCGTGCCAGCGTAATAACCTTTGTGTCACGCTTACCGGTAACTATGATGCTCTCGAAACGTCGAAGGAAGAGAAACGCGATTCCGATGCATTGATACGTTCCTCTTGCAACGATTCAAACGCTATCGCACGCTGGGGAACAATTTTCCTTGTCGTAGGTATTTCCAGAAGGTTATATCCATTGTTTACATAATTTTACATTGATCCGTCAACTCGGTGTATTTTTCTTTTAATACATTACTACTTTAAAAAATCTACGTTTCAGAATCGGTTTCTTAAGTATTTTATTACACACACAAAAAAAAATATATACAAAATTTGGAAGAAACACTTATAACGCTTGTGGTCTTAAACGAGAATTATTTGTTAAACATATATAAATAATAAAAATTCTTTCAGCAGTAAATATGCAAAAGGGATGTAATATAAGAAAAAGAACAAAATTCCTCAGTAAATTCCGTTTATTAAAATCCAGATAAAATGTCAACAATATCAATCAACAATTCTTTCTTTAACATATCAATTTCCGGTTAATAAAAACCAAACAGAAGAAAGCAATTCACAAGTACGTAGCTATTTCGAACTAAATTTAATAATTTCCTCTGGTAAACATAACCTAAAATGGATTTCAGGTCTCTTGCAACGTGGATAGGATCTCTTTTCCAGCTAACCGCGCATTAGATCGTCAAGAGGTGTGCCAGGTATCCAGGAAGCGCTCTAGAAACATGCACCCGATACCCAGCCACATAAGATATTGTTCTCCCGATGAAATTAATAGTGGCCGTAAGCCCCGCCGCGTAGCATTAATCCTCGCGGCATTAGTGACACTCTGAGGAACGAGAACTAGGTTGGAAGGGGTGCGCGGACGAAACTCGAGAGCTAGCTGATTCTCAGCAGAAGGGGACACGAATCTCTTCGTGTTAGAAGGTTCGAGGCAGCGGCTGGGGGCAGGATATTACGTTCGCGGACCAAAGGCGGAAGAGAACGAACGAAGAAGAAGGAAGAAAGGAGGAGGAAGAAGGAGAAGAAGGAGACAAGAGGTTGGTTGGGAAGAAGCAGGTCGAAGAGACTCTTCAGCTTGTCCACGAAAGGAAGATTTGTGCTGCTCTTCCACCCCCGACTGCCACCCTTTCGCTGCACGGTCCGTGGATCTGAAATAAATGGTTATCGTGGATTACCCCCGGATGCTGACACGTCATAATGGCGGGGATTCGCCTTAACCCAGTGGCGCGTCATTGGAGAACGATATTTCTTCATCTGTCGGTCATTACCGCGCGATTAATGCCTGGCGACGTTACAAAGCTTCCACGATTCGTGAATGTAGTTCGAGGAGATAGTCTTTTGGGAAATACGTGGTAGGACGGCGACACGTTTCAATTTGACTTTGGAACAGGTGAGTACCTTGTGACGACGTCGAATTGACTTGAATTGCAGCTAGTTGTTTAGTATCTTTTATTAAAAGTTTGTGCTACTATACTGTCTATTCACTTTCACGCGTATTTGGAACTGTAGTTTGCAGCAATAACGAGGCAGAACACCGATATTTAATTTGTATCTCTTGAGATACAGAGAGAGATATCTCTTGAGAGAGAGAGATAGAGAGAGAGAGAGAGAGAGAGATCTGGATTATATATTCAAAAGTGCAAAAGTTTATCATTACGAATATAGGTTAACTATGAATGCATAGCACGTTCCAAAAATCGGTTTAATCTTATTTGATTTTGCATTAGTTTTTCTTGGTTTATTCATATTAATGGGAAACGTAGCAGCCTCCTTGTTACAGTAGCGTTCGAAGAACGATCTTTTAGAAATTCATTTCTATCAGTTACGAAAGGTATTTAAATCTCACGCGTAAGGTTAAACAGAACCAGTTCTATTATCACACTTTCATTTTTGAACGATATAACTACGATTCTTGCGTCACCCGATATCTAGAAGAACATTCCAATATTACAGCTGGTACACGATCAACCAAACAGATCGAACGATACACGATATTACGAATGGAAGGTGTAAGAGAGAATGGTACATTTATTGTTAGTTGCAAATGCGCGTCGTAGCGGCTGGCCGTCGAACCACAAAAAAGAGCAAGATCCGGCTGACTCGGTCGTAGTAGATATCCAGCCTGTAAACGTTTTTTTCCGCCGTGAGTACAAAGGTTAACGTGCAACCCGGTAGTACCAGGAGAACGCCAGGGATCACGACAGCTGATGGGGACAGAGCTCGAGGGACGATCAATAATATAATACCCCGTCGCCCCGGGTACCACCATGCTATCGTACCATCGAATCCTGGGCCGGCTTTCATGTGCTCCGATCCGCTTATCGTTCGCCTTTTCGTGAACATGTTTCGTATTTTTTTCAGGACGACCGTGAACGCGATTGCTGACGCCCTTCCACGTCGTCGATGACGACAAGGAGTCGCTGTGGAAACGATGGACACAGATGCTTTGAATCGCGATAAGGCGTACCGAGAATAATGACGACATGGTGGAAAGTAGGTCAGCTAATTTTGGAATCAAAAACCCTGGTAAGAATTTTTAAAGAAACGCTTTTAATGACTAGAAGTATCGCGATGATTGTTAGATGTATAAATTTGTGAGCTCGTTTTGGATAGCGATACGTCGATTTCGTTGAATGGATGGCTAAAGAAGGAAATTTTCGTGTTTTTAAGCATATAACTCCTATATTATAGGATATATATTGATGTAGTTTTAAGGTTGTAAAAGTTGGTAAGCTTTTCTTTTTAGTATGATCTTCATCGTAGGGGTGGCTCAATTTTAAACTGTGCTGCCATCTGATGGTTTCACACTTTATTTGATGTTTGTTTGTTTATTTAGACATTTTGCTTTGTTCATTTTTATGAAATTTATACGATTTATAGGAATTTATATCGTGTTATCAAATTTACATTCTCAGGCGTAGTTTAATTTAGTCCATATTTAAGAATTTCTGTATAGTTCCTTCTACCGGTAATGTCGAGATCTGTAATTTTTTAGAAATTTACAGATTTCTGTCACACCATAGGAGGAAAGCGTAGAAATAGTTTCACAAATTTGCGGTAGGGATGCAAAAATTGTACTAGCGTACTCTGCAGAAACAGCAAATAATTTCAACATTATTCATTTCCATCAAACTAGAAAAAAATATAATTTTTAATTGAAATTAATTACCACTAAAAAATTAACTATTGCTTTAAACACTATTTATTTATCTCGTTATTTAGAGACGGGTAAATAAAGTAATTAGGACAGACCTTCTCAATATTTCGGACGATACATTTATTTTTCATACATTACATTTACATATTCAATGTATATTAATTCATAAGTATATAAATATATATCTAATTAATAAATTATATTACAGAATATATGTATCCTATCTAAACCTAATATCTACAAACGATTACGCATTTTAAGCCTACATATAGCAATATATTTTGCCTGACAGTTGGTTACATTTAGGATCTAGAACTGTACTGTACATCGAATAAGCTATATCGTTTAATCCTTCGTTCGAGTGTACTATACATTGTTTGCAAGTAGCTGATGACTCGTTTCTAAAACTACGATATCTTCTCGTCGGATTGTTCAAAAAGCCCAAGCGCCAGATTTGCCCGAACGTATGGTACCATGCAGTGTAATCTAAAAGTCGCGTGGCATGTCATCCGTAAGATACCTGTAGAGACGAGCTTCTGATATTTACAATTCTACAAAAGCCCGGATCTACAGGGTAGATCACGAATGTGCCTATCTTATGCCCCCACTCTTTTCGGCCATTGTCTCCTCTAGGTAGCGAGATCTGTAACACAGAAGCCCAGTTTTTACACATACGTCGAAACCACGAAAGAGAAGGGGATAGGGTTAGGTTTAGGTTAGAAGGCTCATTTCCATGAATCGCGGTAATCGATAGCAAACACGGCGTTGCCCATCGTTAAATTACACTCTGAAAATTGTACATCGTGTCCAGTCATTAAATTACCATTCAGTGTCACAGGAAGAGTTATCCTCGAGATTGAATACGAATCGGGCAATGGTTGCAATAACTAAGCGATAGTAATCGCGAATTAATTGCATGATACCGATTGCAAAGTGATCAAGCGTGCAACGACACGTAGCTACATATGAATAACCGTATGAGCATGACTATATAAAGTCGGCAGGGATTAGAAATTTCGTCCCAGCTACCGAACCGTACGTGACGCCGGAAAACCTTCACTAAAATCGGACGTGACATCGCATGCATATCCGGAATACGACAGAAGGAAGTCGATGTATTGTACGTATGATACTGTCTTGTCCACGGTTCAAATTGTCGATTTTTAACGCTTCGTTTGATGAATTCTATCGGGCTACGCTATCGTTGAACGAATCAACCTGCAAACACAGGTGATCGTAGCATAGTGTAATATTAGGTTAGAAACCAAGTAATTGCGGATTTTGTCATTAGATGGTATTGACAAAAGCCGCAATCACTTAGTTGCTAACATAATGGTACAAAAGTTGATCGACAAATAGAGGTCCAATAATAGTGTTTCCTCTTCCATTAATTTCCAGTGACGTGAAAGATAGAAAATTAACAGGAGATCGGAATTGAATGCGTGGAATCAGAGTGGAAGAAAAAGAGAGGTGGCAGGACACGAATCAGGTACTTCGATTCTCATATGATAACAATATTAGAGAAGAGAATAGAACTTTTATTAACAGGCAAAGCATTTACAGAATAACTGATCATTGGAAAATAAGAGGACACAAAACATTACATGCTTGTGATCGTTCGCGCGAGCAACAGGCGGAGCAAACATCTCGCGTGCAACGCAGCTGTTCAACGACCGATTAAAGTGCATAAGCCAAAGACCTAAGAAGATTAGATTTCACGAAATTCCAACGAGTAAAAATAAGACAGGCAGGCGTGCGCGCCTTCACGTTCACAGAATCGAGGTCAAAGTATCGACATGCTGGGAATGCTATTAGAAAAGTGAAACCATGAAAACGGACAACACGATCGTTGTAGCAAACGTGAGTAAATCGTTAACAGACCCATGCACGTGCACGCCAGACTCTCTACTATTTCCCACCAAAATTCACATACTAAATATCATGCAGGAAAACAGAATCGTGGAAATCGTAAAGCTCAGAAGTACAAAACCAACGTACACCCGTTCATCCCCAACATAATATGAAACACAAAGTGAATTTGCACAGAATTAGTGAAATAGTTAGGTAAGACAGTCCGCTTAGACTTGACGGAAGAATGAAAATCTTGTAAAAATCATTCCTCAACTCACATCCCTGTTTAGCGTCACGCGTGCACATGCATCCTGGACCCGTAGGTGTTTGCGTGCGCGTGCACGACTCGTCTCACTGCTATGCACTATTTGCAGCCTGGTTCACAACAGCGGCGCGATTCGCGCGTTTTCCAGCGTGTAAGGAGCGCGCGAGTGGAAGCGCGGAAGGGCCAACGCCCTTCGAAACGAAACGCAGCGGCCGACTGTCCTTTTTGGCCCCGAGCGGAGAAGGCATTCGGCGACAAGCGCGAATCCTCGAGTCGCGGGGCGTCTCTCCCACGGTTGCCCGGCCGAAGCCAGGGGCATCCCCCGGATTCTGCGATGATTGGACCGCGCGCACCCTCGCCCCACTCGCGACGAGGGGGATGCCACCGCACAGGGCCGTGGCCAACAAGCCAGGTGCCACAGGCAAAACCCCCGAAATCAGTATTGATATCGCATTATTCGACGCGCGCCCAACGTTTTTTCCCCTGTGACGCGGATGTTACCGTGCGAGTGGAAACGTTTGCTAGAGGGTGGATGGCTGTTGGAAAAATGGGGTGGGATAATTTGTGGATGGGGGTAATTGGCTTGGGGAGATGATGGCTCGATTGTTGAGAGTAAAAGGGACAAATGAGACCTGAAATGTAATGGGTAATGTTAGTTTATAAGTTTCATTTGGCGTAGTACGAGAGATGAAATTAAAATAGATGATGTCTTAAGAACTAGAAACGGAGAATTCTGTTTTATGAACAGCGTGTACATAGGTTTGGATGTTTGAAGAGAGGACAAGTTTAGGTATTTTATTGTGAATCGTTCACGGGGAATGTGTATGAGAAAAATGCAATTTTATGAAGAGGGTAGCCTCAGATATTTGAAGAAAAACGTAGCATCTTATTATCGTACAGTTATAATTTATTCTGTGTACAATTCAAATGAGCGATGGTTTCACAACCATATGGTAGTCAATTTTATTTTATAAAGAGAATGTAAATTTAGATATCTGATGAAAGTATAGGTTTTAGGTTTACAATTGTATAGAACAAGATCAAAGGTTGTATTGAGCGTTAAATTTTAGGATAATGAAAATTGAATGTTGTATGGATATGTAATTAAGAGTCACCTGGTATCGAGTAACGATTACGTGTACAGAATTTCTCTTATGAAATTCTCGCGCAGAAATTCATGCATTGTATACGTGTGGCGTGAGCGTGAAGGAAGTTTATGTGGCTCTGTATTAAGAGAAAGGGACGCCGAACAATTTTATCGTTTACATGACAAATTGACATCGGGCTACACTCGTATGTCATCGACATTGCTAAACGATTGAGTTTCTCCGAACCGAGTGCTTGTCCTTTATTCGCAAATTTTGCTCCATTATTCCATTTCCCCTTGCAATATTTAGATACATTAAGTTGTGTATGGAATGTCCCATTTATACTGATTCATATTTCCATGAATCTTGAAAATTCGTTCATGTAAATATTTAAAAAATGAATATCACACAGGAAACAGAAGATCTTCAACATTAAAGTGATACAAAGATAAAAATATTTATACATTTAATAGGAAGATTGACTAAATTGGTACAGCAAAATCGAACGTTTCATACACCATGTTACAATCTATGCTCTTTATATCCAAAATTCATTCCTTTTTTCAATTCCCTCAAGCTAAATCTCACAATTAGTAAAATAATTATAGAAAAATCGTACAAGATGAATGTAGTATGTAGTAGAAATATTTATATAAAACTGTATCGTATTTGTCCTAATTCTTATGTCAATTACAGTTAACAAATACGGAAAGAGAGGAAGCAGGAGTAAGAAAAAGGTTGTAACAAGTGGAAAGCATGGAAAAGCGACGCAAGAGAATTTCTCGAAAGTTGTATCCAGTTAACACTCGTGCAGAGCATAATCACCAGTGGATACAGCCCTGAGGTCGTTTCAGCTCGGTGGAAATCGTGCAGCCTCGGCTTCGAATCCCTGTCAACCGGATCACAGGCGAAAGGGAGAGGGTAAAAGGCAGGGGCCACCCTTCGTCTCATCATCTTTTCGCGCTCATAGCCGGGCATATCTGCTCGGAGCCAGGCCTGTGCTCTCCTCTTCTCGGAGGAATCGCCTGGAAAAGCTCCGTTTTCCCTCGACCTACCCTCTCCACCCTCGTGTCGCCACCCCCCACCCTCAGCAACAAAGTCTCCCAATAACGTTAGCCTGCTCCGTTCCTTCTCCGTTCTGGAGCGACGTATTGATCGTCTCTCTGCTCTCCTGAAGCCGCGACCGGAGGAGCCTGACGTCCGCCGAGGGAAACGAAGAATGGAGAGAAAACGCATCTTCAGAGAGAGAGAGAAAGAGAGAGAGATGTGAGGGGGTGGCTTGGATGAAACTGGCTCTGTACAGGCGTATCTTTGTCGAAACTGCCAGCAGGGAAAAAATAGAGGACCCACACTGCCAATGGAAACGGTCACGTCGTCAAGTGGTGCGCGTGCAAAAAGACCAAGGCCATCTGATGGTCCGAGGCTGGCAGAAACGATAGTTCACGGACAGGAGGAAGAATTTGAGGTTCGATTAAAGTGGAAAGTATGGAACTCTGCTGAGACTGCAAGCTGTCTTCAGAGGAAATTTCAATAGAAATCTGGAAATTGTTATCTCGCTGATCATCTCTATTATCTCTGTCAATACATTCCATTTGCAATTTTTATTTTCAATCGATTTAGATTAACTTCTTCCTTGCTTCAATGCTGTGACTATAAAAGAGAATTCCGGGAGTTCGTTTAATATTTGTTCATTTGCTATTTATTATATTTGTTTGCTTGATCTCTGGACTCTTCCAGTTATACGTTGAACATCTTGAAACGCGAGGACTCTCTTTTGTTTCACAAAATGGAAGCAAGATTGAAGTATAAAAATTGGAAAAATGGACTACTAGAAAGAAAAATGTATAGATAAAGGTTAAAGTGACAGGGAAAATAACGTTCTAATGGTTTCGCGTAGCCTGGTGAATGAAAAATAGAAAAGAATTGCCGAAACGATGTTAAATTCAGGTGAAGTAATTTCCAGCAATCGATATCCATCATCAACTTAAACTCTTTTATCGGATGATCTCCATTAACCTTCTAATTAACACTGACTACCTTCCATAAATCACCCTGCACGCTTTTCCATCATCGTACCTACTGCAATGAAAATAAAAATGTTACCTGCTACATGGCGACACGATACCATGCTATAAATACAGTGGCAGACAGCGTGAATTGTCACAAATATTCGACGGATGGCGAAAAACAAGTGGCCGGGAACACGAAAGCCGATAAGCCTTGGGACGACTTAACTCGATAAATCGGCGACACGTCGTTCGCCACGGCGTAACTTCATCCTCGTATCATACGTCACTCAACCAACATTCTGCCTGTCGTCCTCTACTCACGTGCAATACGTCTTCTCCGAGTTTACCCACGTATCGTTGCTTGTGAGGCCTCCGTGACGAAGCTTCTCTCTTCTTCTCTTCCTAACTTCTTCCTTGCACACCGGAAACATCGGACACACATTTTTTTTTTATCTTCACATTGTTCCATCGTATTTGTTGGTCTCTTGACGAAGAGAAAAGCGTCTTCTGAAATATGACGAGTAGAACACGTCTTCTTTACTTCTCGTGCAACAAGAATTAACGATTAAATTGTACGCATGCATTTGGTTTATAACACCCAATATTCGTCACATGGATTGTAGTTTTAATTCCACGAAGATAGAATGTATTTGTAAGAAAGTTTACTTTGAATTCTATTATATATTAGATTTCTTAATTAGTGGAATATCAAT
Source organism: Bombus impatiens (assembly GCF_000188095.3). NCBI lineage: Eukaryota > Metazoa > Arthropoda > Insecta > Hymenoptera > Apidae > Bombus > Bombus impatiens. The sequence continues at coordinate 826,261 of NT_176571.1, forward strand.
GAACAATACAGAAATTGAAGAATTGAGTCTTCTGTTGTGTTTGTAAGCAACTTTACGTTTATAGCTAATTTTAAAACGTTTCAAACTGAATAAATAATTCCACCAAGATAAAATGAATTTGTAACAAAGTTTACTTTGAATTCTATTATATATTAGATTTTTTAGATAAGAAAATAAACAGCCAGTGTTTAGTGGAACATCAAAACAATACAGAAATTGAAGAATTGAGTCTTCTGTTGTGTTTGTAAGTAACTTCACGTTTATAGCTAATTTTAAAACGTTTCAAACTGAATAAATAATTCCACCAAGATAAAATGAATTTGTAACAAAGTTTACTTTGAATTCTATTATATATTAGATTTCTTAGATAAGAGAATAGACAGCCAGTGTTTAGTGGAATATCAAAACAATACAGAAATTGAAGGATTAAGACTTCTGTTGTGTTTGTAAGTAACTTTAAGTTTATAGCTAATTTTAAAACGTTTCAAACTGAATAACTAATTCCACTAAGATAAAATGTATTTGTAATAAAGTTTACTTTGAATTCTATTATATATTAGATTTTTTAGATAAGAGAATAAACAGCCAGTGTTTAGTGGAATATCAAAACAATATAGAAAGTGAAGAATTAAATCTTCTGTTGTGTCTATAAGTAACTTGTACCAATAAAAGTAATAATGATCATGTACTTTATCCGACAAACTTCATGAAAAATGAGTACATATATTCCAAGATACACGTAAAAGTAAATAAAATCTGGAATCTAGTTTTGGTAAAGTTTGGTACAAAGAAGATGAAGAAATCCAAAGACACACTTGACACACAATTGGAAGGATTAAATAGAAAAATTCTTTGGACTTGAAAATAATTTGAAGTAGACCTGAGAAAGCACGGTATTAATTACTGAAACACAATCTATTTGATAGAAACCTTACATTCACTGTATCCATATTGGAAACAGAATCGAAAAAGCAACAAAGTAATTTTCGACCGCCATGTTTCAGCGATGGCAGCGAAGAAACGTTAGCGCTGGGGTAGTGGATGCATCATACATTAAACGCGGCTTCGTTGAAATTACGATCGGTTTATGACCAACAAAAATATGTAGAACGAACGCACGTAGCACGTATCCCGACCAGGGTCTCCCGTTCCCAGACGTCGTTTACGACCGACCCGTATCCGTGGTTAACACAGCGACTACATATTTATTGATTAATTCACGCCAACTCATCAGCATACAGCGCAATTTCGACGTGGCCGACAAATAGCGGAGGATGTTTCGTAGTATGAGAAGCCGAGGACAAAGATCGATAGCGTGCGTACTGTGTGAGAAAAATAACATTTATTTTGCCTGCGATATGCGTCAGTGATTCAGGCAACTATAGGCTAATCGCTTATGGACAAAAATTAGTTGTGCAATTTTGTTGAAGATATTTGTATATATGTCAGAAGAAATCAAATTCGACAAAGTTGCTTATAAAACGTTAGTCCCTTAAGGGATGAGAAAATTGAGAAGCAAATTATCCTTAAAATTCTAGAAAAATAGAAATATCGAATTTTACAATTGTTCACTGATTATCCGAATTCTATAATTGTGTTAAAAGAAATTTAATACCTATAGAGTGCTAGAATTATTTAAGGGATGAAAGAACTTAAAGGTGAATTCTTTTAAATAATTCTACCGCGTTAGATATTTTGCAAAAGTATTACAAACTAAAATTTACCTGTCGTCAAACATTCTCACAATGTTCTTCCTTCGAAGGTGATCCGCATCAACCCCATGGAAATTTTTCTCGGAACTTTTTCTCTGCTTCGCCAGCGAATTCCATTTTCTGCCACGAAGAGATCCTCGAATTTGATCAACGATTACGTAGATGCAGGAAGAGAGGACATCGTCCACGCTATTTCCGTCGATCTTCGCTCAGACACACGATGCCTGCAAGAGGTGCTGTCTTCGACTGGCATCGAGTATCGTATATCGTGGAATGCTTCAAGAAGGAAGGAACGTCCGGGCTCCGTGTGTTGAATAATAAATCGCGATCGCCGGTCGATTTCCTTTTCCATACACCGACCAACACCGCGATTCGCATTCGTGGCTCGCTGCCCTTTTGAATCTCGGATCGAGTACGCCATAAAAGAATCGGCTCGCTTCCCGTCGCCTGTGTTCTTCGCGATCGATGGGTCCGTTGCATGGATGGATTATGTCATCCACGGCATTTCGATCCACTATGGAATCTTCCTGTTGATCGACGATCAAAAGGGAGTGGCCTGGAAATTTCAAAGAAGGATCTGTTCAATTATTTATTTGGCAGTTTAGGTAGATGAATTGTAGGAGTAGCATACGCTCGGAGTACGCTATATCTCGATTTATAGGTGAAGTCGTGTTTTCAAATATTCATTCATTCTCCGATGAATTTTGGCAGTGAGATATGTGAAGAATTTTCTATGCTTTGTCGTGTATAGATGAAATTGCTTTTTGCAGCTGCGATTGGCAGTAGAGGCTTCTGGACTTGGAGCAATTTCATCTTGTTTATTGTTCTTAAGATGGTAGAATTATGTGATTGAGAGTGCAAGGTGTACAGGATAGAAAGTTTGAATGAAATACAGTTTATAAAGCGATGCCAGCTACTTTAAAATGTAACTGTTACTTTGCGTAGAAGTCTGCAGTATTAAAAAGAAAGGAAGAGAAAGGAAGGGATTACTAACTGTAAGTTTTCTGGCAACATGAAGTTGCTAAAAAGTAATTTCTATATATTTCTAATGTTGTCTTCTAATATTGCAATAATCAAATTCAGAATTAAGATACAACTGGCAGGAACATGCCTGAGAATGACCAACTGAGACAAACAATTTCTAAATTTAAGAAGAAAATTTTCATAACAAAAGACGTGGCTGTATGAAAGAAAGAAGAAGAAAGAGGATTCCTGAAGTATTGAAAGAACAAACACTTCACTCGGTTCACGGGAAAAATTCCCTGAAACTCCATAATAAACGTGCAACGCCCTGAAACGCGATATCCAGACGGAAAAGGAGAAATCGAGCTCCCAGCCGATAATTTAACGGGGCAAACAAATTGCACGCGGGCAGCTTCGAATAAAACACAAGTCGGTTGCAGCGGAAGCTTAAACGACTGGGCTAATGTTATTGAGATGAATCCGAAAGCCAGATGGGCGGGTTAGAATCCCCCTCCACTGCAGACAAGGAATCGCGATGCCGCGCATTTCCAAGCAAAATTTTACCTTCCACTCTGGTCGTTCTACTGGTTTGAAAAATGCCCTCCGTCGAGAATTCAATTGCGCCTCTGCAAACGTAGATTATACTAACTGCAGCCTGATTAACCACGTCCTTATCGATGTTTTCATTGGACAATTCTTAAGACACCGATAGATAGACATCTTCGAACGAGCATACCTATATTGTTTATAGTGATTGGAAAAAGTATTTGCATATCATAATATGTTTAGTATTAATGTTAATATTATACTGGCATTTTTATTAGTATCTGTTTATTATATTAGTGTGTATTATAGTATTTATATCAGTATTTATTAGTATTATAACATTTTATAATAAATACTGATTAATTAGTAGGGTTGATTAATCAATTAGTAATCAATTAGTCAGATACCTGAAATTTCAAGTAATGTAAGGTAAATATTTATTATAATTAGCATGTATTATAGTATTTATATCAGTATTTGTTATAACATTTTATAATAAATGCTGATTAATTAATAGGATTGATTAATCAATTAGTAATCAATTAGACAGATACCTGAAATTTCACGTAATTTAAGGTATACATTTATTATAATTAGCATGTATTATAGTATTTATATCAGTATTTGTTGTAACATTTTATGACGTACTGATTAATTAGTAGGGTTGATTTCTATTAATCAATTAGTAATTAATTGAACAGATACATGAAATTTCAAATAATTTAAGGTTACTTTCAGATGGCTACAAAAACTTGATAATGTGAAAATGAAATACGTGAAATGAAAGGCGTGTGTAATACTTTTTGTAACTACTGGTACTTTTATGGGAAATTTTGAAAAAATTTTTATGGTCGTAGATATAGGGTTTTGGTAGTTGGTAGCATCAGCCAAAGGTATTATACTGAATTTAACGTTAATTTCTTGCAACAGGGCTCGGTAAATGTTACAATAGCTCTTAATTGCCTTACTGGCGGTTTTATGGATACCCTTGAATAAATACAAGCTCTTTAACAGTTAGGTTTAATTCGTTCAATTTTCACCTTTTACGAGCACCTAGTATCCTAGCCTTTTGTAATTAGATTAGATTGGTTAGCTAACACTAACAACCCAAACAGAATTTCAATTTCCTCTGCGTTACAAATTTGTAGTTCATAGAAACAACTTTCTGAAAAGTGGTATATAAGTAACAAACAGTAAATGTTTTAGCCATTTTTAACAGCAAAGGATTTGTTAATCCTTAAATAAGTCTACTTACTAAAGAAATAAACATTGTTCCAACAGACTATAATATTCAACAAAAGCGTCAAGCAATCATTGGAAGCGCTTTTATCAAATTACTTCAACAATTATTTACACTCACAGCCATAGAAACACCTACTTAAGTAATGACAACTATAGCAAATTTTAATATTCACATGGCACATAAATAATTAAGTGAACTTATGATGAAACAATTATAAAATAAAACAGATACTGTACACCTAGATACGCCATAGATACTGTACACCTACTTAAGTAATGACAACTATAGCAAATTTTAATATTCACATGGCACATAAATAATTAAGTGAACTTATGATGAAACAATTATAAAATAAAACAGATACTGTACACCTAGATACGCCATAGATACTGTACACCTACTTAAGTAATGACAACTATAGCAAATTTTAATATTCACATGGCACATAAATAATTAAGTGAACTTATGATGAAACAATTATAAAATAAAACAGATACTGTACACCTAGATACGCCATAGATACTGTACACCTACTTAAGTAATGACAACTATAGCAAATTTTAATATTCACATGGCACATAAATAATTAAGTGAACTTATGATGAAACAATTATAAAATAAAACACATAGCCATAGATACTGTACACCTACTTAAGTAATGACAACTATAGCAAATTTTAATATTCACATGGCACATAAATAATTAAGTGAACTTATGATGAAACAATTATAAAATAAAACACATAGCCATAGATACTGTACACCTACTTAAGTAATGACAACTATAGCAAATTTTAATATTCACATTGCACACAAATAATTAAATGAACTTATGATGAAAGAATTATGAAACAAAATCAGTAGAATCATCCACTTTGTACAACGTATTACATCCTGTGCAAACGCAATACCTGTATATCCCAATACTAACGACGTGCATCAAATAAAACCACGAAAGCTCTACATGCAAACATTTGCAGCGTCCATTTGGACGTGGAAGGAAAAGTTCGAAAAACACACTTCATCAATCGGAACAAACAAGCGAAATCCAACCCAAACCAGCTTCCGTCACGCTCACATCTGGATATCGAGTACTTTTTCCGTGCACAGCTGACCGGTTAATCCGAATTTCCGCGTGTGAGCGCTCGCGAGCAGAGTTGCATTAAGCGAGACCATAAATCATGGTCGCCCAGAAGAATGGAGGGAAGTTGGAATCTGAGTGACGTCTAGTCAGAGAGCTCCTTGTCGTCGTTCCCGGTGTCCAAGTGTTCGCCGACGGTTACGAAGAGGAGGGTTTACAGGGAACGCGGAGGGTTCCTTCGAGGACGTTGACGCGGGTCTCGCGGGGCATTTTTGCGGACGAAAGGTCCACCCTATCTGAAAGCCGACGTAACAGGAGATTCCGCTTTTCCACCGTCCTTCCCATTTTATCCTTTGTCCTTCATTTTTCCCTGTTTTCCCCTCCTCAGCCTCTATGCTCGCGTCCCTTATTTCGCGGCCTCGAATCGAGAACCTAATATCGCACGACAGACGTTCAAGCTGGTGGAGATAGCGAGCGTACGCCAGGAAATCTCTTTACGTTTGAGGAATCAAAAGAAAGAAAAAGATTTTTTAGGTTAAACGATTTGCAAGATGGCGAGGATAGGGTGTGAGGTGAGTGAGGTTGGAATATTCTATTGTTGTAGATTTTATGTTTGAACGTTTGAAAGCGTATTGAGTGAAGATACTTTGGGAGTTCAGAAATACTGGAATTTTTAGGTTTTGGAATTGCGAAAATTGTAACACTCGATGGTTAAAAATTGAGAAAGTTTACGAATATGATGTTTCCAGACTTTGCAAGTTTGGAGATTTGGAGTTTGGAAATTTGAAATACTTGTCAACTTGATTTGACTTGACAGTTGGAAATTTCGAAATTTGAAATTTTCACTGTGTGGAATTTCGACAGTTCGATAATTTGTTTGGAGATTTGAAGCTTGGAAATTTCAAATACTTGACAACTTGACTCGACTTGACAGTTGGAAATTTGGAAATTTCGAAATTTAAAATTTTCACGTGGGGAATTTCAAAAACTTGACAACTTGACCCGACTTGACAGTTGGAAATTTCGAAATTTGAAATTTTCACTGTGGGGAATTTCGACAGTTCGAAAATTTATTTGGAGATTTGGAGCTTGAAAATTTCAAATACTTGATAACTTGACTTGACTTGACTTGACAGTTGGAAATTTCGAAATTTGAAATTGTCACTATGTAAAATTTCAAAAACTTGACAACTTGACTTGACTTGACAATTGGAAATTTCGAAATTTGAAATTGTCACTGTGTAAAATTTCAAAAACTTGACAACTTAACTCGACTTGACAGTTGGAAATTTCGAAATTTAAAATTTTCACTGTAGGAAATTTCCACAGTTTGAAAATTTATTTGGAGATTTGAAGCTTGAAAATTTCAAATACTTGACAACTTGACTCGACTTGACAATTGGAAATTTCGAAATTTGAAATTTTCACTGTGTGGAATTTCCACAGTTTGAAAATTTGTTACCTAAAAAATTCAAGAATTTGATAGCTAATAAATTAAAAAATTTCCTCACTAGTCTATTAAAAGAATTATGGGTCTCTACAGTTTAAAATTAAAATTCCTCCAGTTTTCGAAATTATCTTCGATTTATTTCGTAATTAATAATCTCCCAATTAACATGACACGGTACATATATTTGCCTATAGATAACCGAGATAATCGATCGATTAAAATTCTTCCGATAATTTCAAAATATAAAAACCGTAAACTCTTGGAAGATCTAAAAGCAAAGTTCATTTCCATCCGTGGAAGTGTCTCTATCGGTGAAAATGATCTGGTTCAGACACGGCAAGGCCAACAATATTGTGGCTCGATAATACTTGCTGCGAGACGCGGGGGTATAACGGAAGAAGACAATCATTTGTCAGGGTGAAGTGGACGCGAATGCGAACACGTTATCGCGGCTTTCTCCTGGTAATCTATCGCGTGTTCTTTAACAGAAAGAGATTTCTAGCGAAACGAAACTGACAATACGAATTCGTGTAGCATCAGCCAGGAAAGATTTCTGAAAGACGATGAATTTTTTACTGGGCGTGTCTCTTCAGCACATTTATCATATCTTGATACGACAAATAAATATCGAAAAAAACTGTAGCTTTTCTATCTTTATCCATAATACTGTGAGGTATTTTTCAATAATATTTATTTATTTATTTTCGTATATCTTCGTATAATAGGAAGATTGTTTACCAATCGAAGCGATTTACAAACGATGCAATCTTACAGCTTGTTTATATCAGGTTGGAAACTAATTTAATAAAATCTATTCACGCGGAAAGCTTGAGAGTGTGGGTGGCGTGTGATTTTAATTAAAAAAGTGGATGTTCGTCGTGGGACGACGCGGCAGGGTCGAGAGAGGGGGAAATATCTGTTTCGCCACACCGTTGCCAGGTCTCTCAATGTTTCAAATTAAACCCAGCAATAATTTTTAATAAGCATCCACCGTGAAGAGCTTCGAATTCTTTATTAAAATTCTTTCAGTAATAGGAAAATCCAGAAAACAAAGAAACAAACACGAAATCGAATATTCAAATTCGGTCACTCATAAACCGGGATAGAAAAACGAGCGGTTCGTTTAACGGGCCACTCCATCGCCAACGAATTTATTTATTCATCCGGTTAAAAAGACAAACAGAAATCGCGACACGTACGCGTGCGTTAAACGTTGCTGTTAAAAATAACTTCATCGAACAACCTCTATTTCTCAGCACGAAAAAAAAAAAAAAATTGCGACAGTACTAAAAATGACAAAAAATAGATTAATTTCATCCATAGAAAGAAGCTTCCCTGATCGTTCGATTTTCGACAAGCATTCGAGGATCGTCGACATGGTGCTGCACTCTGTGCCACCGACAAATTCATTTATCCTAACCTCCTTGCAAAAAGGATAAATAAAAACCGCGATATATCTCGTACATATCTAACCACTCCCTGTTATTTACATATTCTTTACATATCTGGACAGACGTATATGCGATCCACGTAGCGGGACGCAAGTCTACGTTTCTATGTGCGTTTATGGACACATAGGAAATGTGTGTACAGCGTACAGTATACATAGGAAGATACGTATACAGATAGATATGTAGATGTGATGGTACACGAATACAGAAGAGGCAGGTTTCTGTAAGTAGCTAAGCAGAAAGTGTACATAGGTATAGGCGGAGACGAGGGGTTGGCAGGCAGTCCAAAGCATCGAAAGGGGGTTGGAACGTGGTGGCAGTTGGTGGAAAAAGGGGAAGGGGAAGTTGCGATTCCATCTGCCAGCCTGTCATTCTGATACTACGTAGAATGTCGGCTGTTGGCGGAGACGATCAATACATTGCAATCTATATAAAATGGCTGCAGTATCTGGAGCGTCGTGAATAAAACGCGGCTGTTCTATCTTGCTCTTTCCCATCCCCTTCTCTTTCACTCTTCCTATCTCTCTTCATTTCGTCGTCATCGAAACGAAAACCTACATATCCGTACAGTGTCTCGGGACTCGAGCGATCTTTTTTTCTTTCTTTGCGAGGAAAAGAAGTTTCGAAAGAAGTGGAATCTGGAGATAATGTTCCCTTTTTTCTTGTATTCTCTTGTATTTGAATTCCGAATGGAAATGATATGGGATCGAGATTACGAACTTTGTTTAACCTTAGTTACGGATATTCAAGAGACAGTCTTAATGGACGATAAGTAACGATTCAGAGTTTTATTTATGAATGATAAATAATTTACCAAAGAATATAATAAATGTCGATGATAGTGATAGAAAGAGAAATGTATAATAAATCGTTAGTAACCGTTTTATGAATTAAGCGACTACAATAGAGAGGAGATCTCTGAAGAAGAATTTTGCTGAGAACTGTACAGAGACGTAACCTTTCGATTACGTGCAAAGGGATGGCAGCATCTCTCTTCATGGATTTCTTGTTTGTGTAGATGCGAAAGAAACGAAATACGAAAGAAAAATAATTGGTCGTTCTGATGGGCAATTGTTAAAATAAAAAATGCAGAGTATTTAAGATGAAATATGAAGTTTCCGCATTAACGCTTTTGTTACGAAAAGACGTAGAAAAAAGGAAGCACACGATGTGAACCAACATCGTGGCTCCACCTCGGAGATCCTTGGAGATTTAATACCGTTCGAGAGGTCACCGATAGGTGGTGTCAGCCATGTTATTTGTCTGTTTCACTTGGCGATTTTGGACGAATAAAAAATTGATAGGATTGGATAAAAACACTTAATCTCGTCTTTTAACTACCTCGAAGAACGATACAAAAATTATTTACTCTTTCTGGAACGCTCTATATGTAATCTTTTATTCAGGGAAAAATATTTCATTAGTCTAGTCAATTGCACTCGTCAATGATAAAAAAGAGTAACAAATCTGTCAAATCAAACTACTTATATAAACAAATCGAATTACGTATACATGCACGCTTATTAAACTCTAGTATTTATCCAACAATTATAGCAATGGAACCTTAATTAATCGATTACGCTAACAGCCGAATATTTTCAGGAAATTTAGAAGCGCTGCAATCAGTACGTGCCATCGATCAAACATTTACGCCATGATTAAGAGAAAAAACAAGCAATTACAAACATCTATCAAACCGACTATCAAATACTAATATACAGCGATATACTTCATTTGATCCGAAACAAACTAATCACGGTATCGACAGTACATTACTAAGAACGCAAAACGTTAATTTCTCGAAAAATCCCAATTATTAAGATGATGTTTTTACATTGCCATATAATCCATGTTGTAGTACTTACTTTGACAATGGAAAAAGTGCAAGGATCCATTCGACATCCACGTTGTTGCATTCACGTCTGGCGGCGACACCGAGCAATCTAAGGGCGATTCGCACGGTGCGACGGGAGCAACGACTCACGATTAACGGCGAGTTTGGTTGAGCCAAGAGAAAGCAAGGAAATCCACGGCCACGAAAGAAACGAGACTCGGGAGTCGATGGACCGACTGCACGGGGTCCAGGTCGAGGTAGAACTAACCCGGGTTTCGGGCAATAAAGGGGATCATTTTGAATCTGTGTGCTGAAATTTATGGTCCCCCACCAGCCTATGCTTGACTATAGGGCCGCGCAGTAAAGGACGGCTATTAATTTTACGTTTGTCGTGGCGAACGATTCCAGCTCCGAAGGACTTCTCTCTTCCACTGCCAAAAGATTTAACGTTCCAACAAATGTAAATTTAAGGATCGTTGCCAGGAAAAATTCAACTGAAACTTAATATAATCATCGATGAATGAAATCATAAGGGTACTTTTATATGTGTATAAAGGGTGATCAAGTTCTACCTCCTTAATACCGGACAAATCAATCAAAATGATTTATTAACAAACTGGTAAACGTATCCTTTTAATAAATACAACTATTCGCCCAATTTACCTAACCTTCTCTAAATAGATTTTTTAATAAATGCTATTCGAATTTGAAGAAACTAAATATAATATGATTTTTGTAACGAAACACGCAGTTCCAATTAGAATAAACTTGTACGTTCCACTAGAACTCAGTGACCCCACAAAAATCCCACAATACAGCAGTCGTTCTAATAAAAAAATTATTTTGTCATAGAAAATCCTTTGACGATTTAAAAAAAAGGTTTACTTCCTAAAACCAAACGAAACACTTCTACAGCCTTAACTTTCCAATAATTTCCAATAATTACAGTTTTAATTTCCCAATATTGTTCCATTGTTGTATTCTTATTTTCAATGCCAAATCCACGTGCCGGTACCATCAACGTGATGCTCCACTGTTCTTCCAATTTCAGGCTCTCTTTAAACAATTCTTCAACAACAAACAAAGTTAACAAAGAAAACACCACTGAAGTCGTTGTAAACTTGTTGGAAACTAAAGGATACGCGGATCAGGACGCGCACGCGTGCATCACGACACATCACTGATCCTGGAGCACGCGGTCAAGGATCGAGATGACGGAGTCTGGATTGCAGGTGATGTTGGCCGGTCGCCGATCACTGAGGTTATGCTGCAGGGAAACGCAGAAGGGTGGTATCACGGGGAAATGATTTATGACTTTGGGGACCAGGTAGGGCGCCATTCAGCATCAGCTTCGTTCTCTTCTTCCAACGTCCTTCCTCTCGGCTTCCCCTTTTGCATTAGACGGCTTCTCTCGTGTCAATGCGTTTTCAGTTCGCCTATTTGCGCAATACGAGCAAGATCCGACGGCTACAGCATCAACTTTACACGAGTTCGTGAACAAGTTACGCGATCACGTGGATCCTCCTTAGCGACGGATGAAGAATCGTCAGTGACGATTCGTTTATTCGCTGTTACCTGAAAACTGGACACCTGGTCAATATCGGTTCGACAATGGTTTAGAATTTGTGGTACGTTACTTCTTGTTTCCTGTGGCCTTTAAATAAAGCAGCAGCCGAGTGTCCGAGCAAGACGAAGAGGTTTCAGGAAGTAGATTCTAAATTAATGGAGGTAATGTTCGAAGACACACTGTATTGTTCTGTATCTTAGATAGAATCCATATATTGACAAGAATTTTCACATTCTCGTTCATTGAATTGACACGTTTACAGTAGAACTTCGTTTATATGACTTTTATTTATCTGAATGAAATTTTAGTGAACATTTGATTGCACCAACTACTGTTCATTAAATTCACCTATTTGTTTTGTTAATTAAATTTACATATATAAACTTCATCAATTGATAGATTCGTCAGTTTATCTACTGATAAGTTCATATAAACAGAGTGCTATTATAATGGTGTTAAACCTAAGCAGGCAAATTTTGTATAGAAATTCCGAATCACAGTTGTCAAAAGAGTGCCTTCCCTAGCCAGAAACCAACAGAAAGGAACAGCCCACCATTCCAATGTAACATTTTTCACCAGCAACCATGACAAGCATCTCCATCCTTGCCAGCTTCCTTTATTTCCCAATATCTTTCCCCCTCTTTGTCAGCGTCACTCTTACCTCGATTTCTTTTTAGCCACGGTCACACTCGTGTTATTAGATCAACGAGATTTTATTAAAACCGCTGGTATGGCGCGCTGTTGCGGAAGGAGGAGCATTTCGTCGAGTTTGCTCGCTTATTGCATGCAAAGTGAAAAACTTGCTCATCGAGTTCACCATTATTACACGGTCTCGCGTGTGCGTAGCTTTCGTGATGATCCCCTCCACCTCATCCGCCCCTTTATTCCTCTTCGAACTTGTTCTTAGACGGACAGGACAGTCGGACGTCGCGCGTTACAAATTAAGTTACATAAATCCAGCGCGGCTACCCCTGCATTATGCATCGCGACCGCGATTCCCGAAGGCTAATTCCCTCGGCTCGCCAGGTAGAACAGCGTGCACATCTTCTTTTTGCCTTGTACGCCAAGCGGATTGGGATTCGAGCGGAATTGGCCGCGTTCGCGCCGCTGGAATTGCGTTTTTTGCTACTGGCCAACCACTCTTTGGGATATTCGGAGCTGGACACTGACAACCGGCAGCGCGGTTCCAGTGTCCATTTCGACGCGAAGAAACGTGTGTTTCACCTTTTTAGCGGTAGGTTTAATTGTCTGCAGCACGCGTGTAAATGAGAGTAGAGAGAGGAACCTGTTGGGGATTGGAAATTTATTTCAATTTCTTTTTCTTTCCTTGGAAAATGTCGTTTTAATTCTCACCTGACGAAGGCTGCGTGTCGTTATTTTAAGATTGATACGGGGATCACAGAAAAAGGCGCGATCAAGATATTTTTGTTAATTTTCTTACCACTTAATCTTACTTTGTAACCAAACTGGGATATTGTAATATGAATTGTGATTGTAAAATTGTTACGTTCGAAGGTACGGCTGAAATTTTGAAAAAGTCAAAAATAAAACGGTTAAAACAAAATATTAGGTTGTGCAAAAAGTGTCTCTCCTTTACAGACACGTCTTTTACAACAACGCATCTTTATACAAACAAGAAACCTAACCTGTCAAACGTTGCGATCTTTATTTTGATAGAACACAATGGATCATACGTAATTCGGTAAAATAATATAAAACCGAAAATGTTGAGCATCCATTATTTTTTTCTTTTCGGACGACCTAATACATTTTTTACAGTATTTTACAACAAACAAAGTACTTTAACTTCCTTCGATATTTAAACATCACGATAAACAATATATTCAAAACGTAACACAAAAATGTGGTGTTTTTATTTCTGTATTTAAAGGTAGCATCACAATAGCTATTTATTCCTCGGATAAATCTATCACACCGTTCTGAGCTGAATAACCTTCATTGCACTTTTTTATATGGACTACGGATGAAAACAAAAGAATATCTTAAACCTATCGATTAAATCTATCGATTATATCTGGGACTATTTTCTAGTTACTATTTATTGTAACTAGCGTATCTGCATATAGATGGCGAGCGCGAACTCACGTTGTCATTTTCAACATATAGCCTAAAAATGAATATCAATATCAAAACAAATTTACACGCTACGTTCTTCAAAATTCCGTCAAGCCGAACTGTGAAAATTTTCTTCGAGGCAGTTACGTTAAAGTCGGCCCGAATATCAAGAAGGTGCGATTAAAAGGAGACAGAATCGTGGCTGGTGAATTGCTGGAGAAAATGGTATTCCAGGCTGGTACATCGACCGGCTACGATGCACTGGAATCGCCAAGGAAACGAAAAAAAGAGGCGGCGGGAAATGAGGGAAAAGACAGACGCGGTGTCAAGGTGGCGGGCAGCGGCAGGCAGCAGCAGCAGCAGCAGCAGCTACCCCGAACGATCATCAATCATCAAGAGCGAGACAATCGAATAGCGCAGCCAACCGGCGAACAGCTGTCGCTTCGTTGAGCTCTAACCGTACACGTTACACGCTGCCAGCGTGTTTTCTGAAAAGTCCCGCAACGGGAAAATACCGTGTTCCGCGGCTTTCTTTCTCCTTGTTCATCGTCAGATATATTAATCACGATCTTTATCGAATCCCGAGACCATTCTGATATCATCGAGAAAGGATTGAGTGGAGAACTGAAAGAAATATGGAACTCATAAAGGGTTGATTAAATAACGAGTTGTGGAGAAAATATCGTATGTAAAATGGAAGACAGATTGTCTAGTAGGAAATAAATATACTGGATGATACGAAATAAAAATCAGTAATGTGATATTATCGATAAAGAAGGAGTTGACATATTGGCTTGACAATTAAGTTGGCACTTGGTTGCCAACCCAATAGAACGAAAAAAATATCGTATATAAAATATAAGGCAGCTTGGCTATTCGAGAATAAAAATACAAGTGGATACGAAGCAGAAATGTGATTACTGCGATATTGTGAGAAAGAATTTATAGAGAAACGAAAGAAATATGCTTATAAGTTTATAAAGGGTTGACTAAATAACGATTTAAAGAGAAACATCGTATGCAAAGTAGAGGACAGTTTGACTATTGGAAAATAGAAATAGTACTGCAGCAGAAATGTTTAGTTGATTTATCTAATAAAGGACGAGGGAATATTTCATAAGTGGGAGGAAGTGTCACGCACGGTCCGCATTTCAAGGAGGCCTCCGATCCTCTTCGCATCATATTGTAACGCCACCATCAGATTTCAGCGCCATCCCCGCGCGCTATATTGCCTGCTACGTTTCATAAATAACTCTCATATTACGAAAGAATACAATTTCAATATTACATCCGATGGATACGCCAATATTGCTCGGACCCATGATAGATAGACGAGCGTTATTGTCTTTAGAAAAACATAACCATTTATTTTAGAAATCTAGAATAATACTGAAATCGTGGAACGATATTTCGTCGCTAACACGGCGCGCCAGATAAATCTCAGCGTTCTGATCACGCTCGTAAAAATTGAACAAATTATTTTTTAAATTTTATTGCGCAATTTTTTCAATATTATCGAAATATTATTTGGCTCGTTTCTTCTCTTCTTTCGTTATTTACGAGGACGATTAAAGATTTTTCATTTGAAAGAGGCTTATTAAGGAATCCTTGCGAGATGGGATGAAAGCGCGGGAATTCCGAATGCAATTTTCATTCGAGGGACAAATGCTTACGAATGTTCGTGGAAAATTCGACGAAAAGGGGAAAATGGAATGATAGGTGTCTGTGGGACAGAGCGAAAATATGAACGCGGGAACCAAAATTATATTAATAACGCCGTGCTTTCATCCCTCGAACTGACGTGGTGACGTCTCCGTCGCCTTTTAATTAAATTTTCGTGCGTTTTATACCGCTTGTCGCGATGTCACGCTGTTATTTTTCCTCCACTTCCAAAGAAACTTCTGAGATGGACGCTTAATGTGGACCCTTTGTCGCGTTTATTTTTTGCAACAAAGAGAAAAACGGAATTGCATTAACATTTCATTAATGCGTTTTTGGTGGCTGGTTCATCTAGCAACAATAGGGAATACTAGGAAAAACTTGAAGTTTTCTATGAATCTAATGCTGGTAAGGTAGATTTCTTGGCTGGATCTTAAGTGGGAAAAGACCGGTTAGTACAAGATTGTCTATGGTAGGTGGCGTACAAGATACTTTTGTGTTCTCTTAATTTCTTACGTCATTTTTGAAATAGTAATTCCTTGGATTTTGCACGATTTCAAGCAATTATAGTTATTCCAAAAAACACTGAGTGATTTTATTATTAAACGTAATTAACACAGAGTTGTAAATTTAATTCTCGGCATTTTTCTAATGATATATAAGATATTTCACAACATTATAAATTTACCTCTCTACATTTCTCTTGTTACAGTACAAAATGTTAACCTCGAAGAAATTCTAATACAGACGAAGAACTATAAGCGACCAAACAAGGCTCGTTTCCAAATTTGCCAAGACATCTCAACATATTCAATATCGAGACACTTCTCACCCACTAGAAACAAACTTTAAGAAACAGAAAAGAGAGAAAAAATAAAATAAAATCACGAAGCTGAAAGCATATAATAAATCTTACAAGGGCTATCTCTTAAAGTTCATCCCTCGTTACATTCTCCCAAAACATTAAAGGGGAACGAAAATGAGCAAAAATTTGAAGAATCAATCGAAACATCTCTTGATAGCGTTTGAATTTTTCGATTGTCCGAAAAAGAAGGAGAGGTTAAAAAGTGAAAAAGTTATACCTCCAAGTTCCTTCCGCGTGTGTTCACATTTTTAACGTTAATACAGTTTGCAACGAAGAAGCGAGAGGGGTGTTGCTCCAAGATTGATATCTTCGTAACACGATTATCAGCGAAGGCGTAGACGTAGCCAGTCAAAAGTAGCAAGCAGAGACGGGAGGGTTGTCACCCTTGTCTCTCCCCGAGCAGCGTGAGAAGCCAGCCATCTTGAATGATGTATGGCGCCGGTTACGAGGTCGACTGAGCGGCCATCACTCAACGCTGAGCTCCACGGCTTTTGGGGACACACGTCCTCGGGACTCTCGTTCTGTCCGCTCCTCTCTGGCCTTCTGTCTGTCGATGTTCACGGTGACTGTGACTTTGTCTAACTCTTTGCCAAACTCATTCATTTTTTGTCCCCCGCTTCCTTTTCTTTTTCCTTTCTATTTTTTTTTTTTTGATCAATCGATATCGTATTTGGTTGGCAACTATGTGATTGCGGATATTGTCATTAGGTGATAATGACAATATCGGCAATCACATAGTTGCTAACTTAATATTTCGCAGAATTTTCAGCGTAGACGATCGAAAGAACGTTCGTTTTGAAATAAAGAAAATTGAATAATATATTTGACGAAGATTATAGTTATAATGGCGATGTCTATGTATTTATGGAAAATTTAGTAGAATAAAAGTAAATTAAAACGAGGAAGGGTTACATGTTCGTTCGATAAAAAATTATCAATTCATTGTTGAAAAAGGTATTGTTATTAAAAACTTAAAAATTGCTAAAATATAATAAAGTTATATTAATATAAACAAGAAAGATTGGAGAAAAATAATTTAAGAAATTAAATTGATTTCAGTGTGGTATTTTCAGTAAGTGTTATTTTCCGTGTCACAGAAAATAACACTTTGCAGGTTAAGTACTAGTAACGTGACGTGGATTTTCTTTCGATGGTGTAGCTGGTATAAAACACAAAACAATTCGAGGAATAGCCGATATACGTATCAAATAATCAAACTATTTTTTATAAAACAAACAGTAAGTTTACTGAAAGTATAAAGAAAACATAACACTAAAAATCACTAATATTACCTTTTTGCTCTAAAATTTAGAGTTTTTATAGTAAATGCTAACCTTTCATTTCACACGACGAGTATACACGTCATCCGCACCGAAGTCAAGTTTTGGATTGTCGCGTATACACGTCGAACGCAGTTAACATGGTTAAATAACTAGAAATGTATAGAACGCACGTAATATGTGTGAATGTACAAACACGTAAAGTATCTGGTTTGTAATATTTGGAATATGAAATCTGTATTTACATTCCATTTCTTTAATTGCATTTTTACAAATCAGAATTTACATAAATATAAGTTTAGTTAGAATATATTTAGATATTAGCGTTCAATCTCAAAATAACTTTGTTGTGTGTTTCACTTTTGGAAGGAAGTCTCTAATAATAACGAAGTCCATTCTATAAAAGTTTGTTGAGAATTGTGGATCTTAATCGCCGAAATAAATGTATAAGAACACTTAGATTACATTTGGAATTGATATCAAAATAGTTTCAGATTTATTTAATATGCGATTGACAAGATCTTCGACGATATACATGTGCACGCGTCTCAGCACTGCTCTCTGTCCCACCATCTTTTATACTGGAACTACTAACGGAACAGTTGCATTCATCTGCTTTACCTGACGCTGTGTACGTACGTGCTTCACACACTCGTACTCATATGTGTTAAACCCGGCTAATCTAACCTAGTACACAAAAGAACACATATCTCATTAAAGTTACTATTGCTTTTTCAGGTACAATTGTTAATAAGCGTATCATACCATTGAAATTGAAAATTGCACGGGTTTAAGATATGCGTGAAATATTCTTTCTGAATGTTTGTTACGAATCAGATAGACTTGTTTGGACATAATTTATGGCATCACCATTTATTGTAAGTGACCCTTATCTATCCCAACATAGATTATTATCTCTCTTTGAGAGTTTACACGATTGTTTCATCGTATCCCCTCCTCATACCTGACATAAATTAACTCATTGAAATTACTTGCCTACGTGAAAGCCCTGTTTATCCCCAATGTTCTTTCTTGCTTAGCTTTTAAGTTTTCCACCAATTTGTACCTTCCTTATAATATGTCTAATGATGAAAGTTTCGTTCATGCCTACATTGAGAAGTCACGTAGGTAGCTTTCGACTAACAGTTCGACACATCAATGTATTTTCATTTTCGATTATTCAGTCGACTCGAATTCCACGCATTACTCAATTATAATTAATATAAATATTGTAATCAAAATTATATTATTTCTCAGGTAAGTATAGGTATTGTTTTGAACGATTTTAATATTATTATGTACACGTCATTTCAAATCTAACACTTAGAAACTTGCAAGTCGAGGTATTAGATTCTACGCGAAAAAAGAAGTGGAAAATGTAGAATAACATTTTTTTTTCATTTTTCCATCGAGACAACGATCTACAGTGAGATCCGTTCCAACGAGACGCGATAAAGTGCAGGCGTACCGACCGAAAATTCAAAGTCGATTTTCTCGAAAACGAAGCCTCAAACGAAAAATTCGTATTCTATATTTTCGACTTATTTTCGAAGCCTCAAACGAAAAATTTGTATTCTATATTTTCGACTTCTTTTTTCGCCTAGAATCACCCCCCTTCCGCTTGTACCGCCAATATAAAACAGAAATTGTTCTTCGTCTATTATCACCTTATTAACACTAGGTTTACGAGTGTTTCGTATATGCCTATCTCTACGAACACTCGTCAAATTGGCGGATAAACGAAAATACGCATTTTTCTTTAAAAAATCGATTTATTCAAATTAAGCCCGAAAGGAACAATATTAGGCTTCGCGTTTAAATAAATTAAATTATTTATTTCTGTATTTTCTGAAATATGGAACAGGTTTAGAAGCAATAGCCAGGCTTGTTATAAGCCACATGAAAATATTTCAATTATTTCCAACGAAAGCCTGGTGCAGATTTACACAATGCCGAATACACCCCATAAATTTGGGAATAAGATTTTTCTTAACAATTGACGTTCGAACAAAATACATTTTGAAGAGTTTCCCCTATTGGAGAAAGATGAAGCTCGATGCCCACTACCGGTCAGAGATTCTAATACTAAAATTAAACGAACCATATTTACAAAGAGACAGAACTATAACAATAGACAATATATTACAAGCATCCCGTTAGCGCAGAAGACAACTTTGGTTGGGAGCATCCGGTCCATAAAAGATAAGGATTTCAAAAGGAAGAGGATTTTAAAAGAGGAGGAAAAGAGGACAATATCACTTTTGTTTTCCTCAGGTTTATATTTATAAATCAAAAAACTGCACACCTACTGTGTATAAAAGTAAACCTAAAGTAAAAGACCTCCTTCTGAGCACCAAACGTACAGGTTTACAAATAGAAGACAATTATCCTTCAAGTCGTTCTTCAATATTTTCGATTTGGCAGCGATAAACGCGTGGATATTACGCGAAGAGTGCACCAGAGTGCTGACGAAGGTAATCTCTGTTTTGTAAAACGATGGCTAATTCAAAGGAAGGATCGTTACGCGCCCTAAATTCTAATGTTAATCTGACACAATTCTATGTTAATTCTAACGTTAATTGGTAAGCCGTGTTGGTGAATTTTGACAAGACTCGAGATGCATTGCAAGTAACCGTCACTTGTCGTAACAATACCATTGAAAAAACTATTCGAAGCAAGTTCCACACGGCTGGAAATTGGGAAATAGAAGAAGCGGAAGAAGAGAAAGTAGCGAATCGAACAGGACGGGACGTAGAAATTGATGGGCATTTGCGAGAGCGAGTACGATGGCCGCGTTGTAGCGTGGCATATTCGCGTATGCGTAACGAAAAACGGTCACCGTTTCCATATGACGGGCCGTCAATGACAGTAGCCTGTAATCAATAACCGCATCAAGCTTACACACATTGCTCCACACGTTTCTCCCAGAACCCAGAACCATTCTACGCGCCCCTCCTCCCATCTTCTTTCGTTTCGTTCCCCTATCGGCGTATTTAATATGCAATAGCCCATTTACCCCATTGAATACCCCGCCAGATCCACTCGAGGGACGCCTTGCGACCCACATTTCTCCGATCCTACGCCCCCACCCTCCTTTCACCTAAACTCGTACGAACTTCCGTCTAAGATTGCTACTCTGCGGAAGAAATTAGGGACAGAACGTATGAAGCAACTTGTGATCACTTTGTTACATTGATTAGGGTACGAAGAACGTTCAGGTCGGGTGGATTTCAGTTTTATTAACACTTTGACTGCCACGTGGGTCATATATGGCCACGGTGGTCATTGGTGACCGGAGCGCTTGAGCTTCTTACGATTGTAAAAACTGAATGAAAATTGACAGTTAGGGCATTTTCAATATAACCGATAAATAAAAGATACTTTGAAACAAAAAGTGAACCATTGAACAATTAAACATTTTTATTAGAACATCGATAAACAGAAAATGGGAACAAATCTTGCATCTAACTGTGCACTGTGTTTGCGTCCATATCTTTGAGGAGTAATCTACTAATATTATTATAAACACAACTTAGAAAATAATTGTGAATGCTGCTTTATAATCACATAATTGAGGTTAGAAGTGTGAACATACCTCACTGTTATATATAGAACGAGCAAATACTCTTTACTAATATCTCTACACGTTTCAACAATATAATCTACACGTTTTGCTTACGACGAAACAATGCGAATGGTTTGTTGAAATAAATGAAGCCTTGTTGTAAATAGAAGATAACCTATAAATAGAAGAAATAAAAAGTGCCCCACTGAACAATTAAACATTTTTATTACAACATCAATAAAAAGAAAATGGGAACAAATCTTGCATCTAACTGTGCACTGTGTTTGCATCCATATCATTGAAGGCTAATCTACGAATGTTATTATAAACACACCTTAGAAAATAATCGTGAATGCTGCTTTATAATCATATAATTGAGGTTAGAAGTGTGAACATACCTCACTGTTATATATAGAACGAGCAAATACTGTTTACTAATATCTCTACACGTTTCAACAATATATTCTACACGTTTTGCTTGCGACGAAACAACGAATGCGAATGTTTTGTTGAAATAAACCAAGCCTTGTTATAATATGTCGCTATAAACTGTTCCGCGTGGCAGTCAAAGTGTTAAACGAAACGATGCAACTCTACTCTTCTGTCTGATCTCTCTGTATGAATTTCGACGCGTAAGGTTCCTAACCACAGAGAAATTACAGATAGAACTTGTGATCGTCTTGTGCGATTAATTGCGCTATGAATTGATGGTTAGGTTGGCGAAATGGAATTCTGGAAAGTGACATAGTCGTCGCTGAACGGGTACCTTTGAATAAACATTTATTTGGAGAAGTTTGACAATTACAGAAATGCCACTATACTAATTATTCAAATACCTTCGAGTCCCTCTCATTATATTTATTTATATTGCGAATATCACGCCTGCCCGAAGATTATAGATGTAACAATAAACAGTAATTCAAACTATGGTTTTTCCAACAATTCAGGCACCTTCGATATCCCAACTGTAGGGAAGATACCAATGCCAAACAAACCTTTCGTGCGGAAACACTGGCTAAACTGAATTATACAAGCCATTGCAATTAATTAGCCTTAATAAGAATTATAGGAAGAATGGCAATTATAAGAGACGTTAGCTGTACGGACCAAGGGTGTAAGTTTCTTCCTGCTCCCTGCAGCAAAAGAAGAAAGAAAAGGAAAGAAAAAAGAAACAGAAGATATCGCTTGATTCCATCGGGAGAGAGGGGCTTGATTCCACGGGCAACGTTGGCAGGCAGTTTGTGGATAACCGAAAGAGGAGCAGCGCCACTGGTGCGGCTACAGGCAGGCAAAATGCTCGCGACGAGGATGGAAGCCAGAAGCGTGAAGAAGAGAACGAGAAAGAAGGAGGATGAGTCCAGTCGCCGGTGGCGTGGAAGAAAACAGAGTCACGAGATGCTGGAGCTGTCCTCCAGATGGGGGTGAATCGGAGGAACGGGGTAGTCGGTGCTGGATAAAACCGGGAAATTGTGGGTGGTGGGTGTGGAACGAGGAGCCGTGGAACCGATGGACAAAACGAGGCTGGAACGGCTCTTACAGTGAAACAGAGATAGAAAGAAGAGAAAGATGGGTACAAGAAGAGGGGTGAATCGCTCTAGAACGGAAAAGGGGAGGTTGGTCGGCGATGCGGCTGGAAGAGGGTGAGAGGAGGATCGAGAGGGGTGCCGGCACGCGGATCCTCCCGGAGCACCGCGCAATCCCGGGGGCCGCTTTAAATGAGTCAGCGTTTTTATGCCTCGCGATGTTGTCAAAGCGCAAACAGCACCCGATAATATATCATCCGTTGAGCAAGCAACCCCCTTCAACCCTCGAGACACGGCCCCTTCTATGCGCCGCGAAAGCGGTTCACGGGTCTAGAACTCGATGGAAGCAGAGTCCTGCAAAGGACTGTTATGTTTGTACAACCTGTAATAATGAAGTTTGATAAGGGTTACACAGGGGATGAGCGCGCCAAGTGCAACCAGGTGACTGTGATACGCGAATCTGCCGCGGATGAAATACGACGGCACC
This sequence comes from Bombus impatiens, assembly GCF_000188095.3. NCBI lineage: Eukaryota > Metazoa > Arthropoda > Insecta > Hymenoptera > Apidae > Bombus > Bombus impatiens. The sequence goes on from NT_176571.1 coordinate 849,563, forward strand.
GCTGGTGGTTGAATGGTTGACGTGATAATATGCGACCTCCGGTCACACAGCGGTAAGAGAGTTGTGATTAAGAGAACATTTTTTACGCAATATCTAAATGAATTAAATAATTTTGTGGAACTATGAAACTGGTTAAAATACAGGGTTCTGTATTTCTTGTCTCTTACTCTTCTTAAAAATGTACATGTGCTGTTTGTAAAATTAATATCTTTAAGAGAGAAACATGGTTATATTTGTCTGTATCAATTTCATTATAATCATTTATGTGTACTCTTGTATTCATATCTTTTGTAATATGTTGAGGTTAACTGATGGAAGAACCAGTGGATGCATTTGTAATAGAAAAATATATTGAAATAAGTATAGGCACAGGTACATTGTATGAGGTCAAAATTAAATAAATTGTTATAATTATTTGACATCGACGCGCGCTAAACAGACCAGACTGATGCTCGTAAACAGAAACTAACATTCGGTCACGATCGTAACGGGCAAAAAAACAGTCCGCGAGCTCGGCTTGTTATGTTTACGTTTAGCCCAAGTATCTGGTCGCGAGACAGACTCGCGATATTTATGTTTGGGCCAAAATATCCATCGCGATTCTAACTCGTTAAAGTACAAGAAGGTGTTAATTTAATGTGTAATATTATTGAGGTTGATTGATAGAGAAACCAGTGGATGCATTTGTAATAGAAAAATATATTGTAATATGTACAAGTACAGACATAGTGTACCAGGTAAAAAACAAATAAATTGTTATCATTATTTATTAATTTAATACATGATATTGTTGAGGCTAACTGATAGAGAACCAGTGGATGCATTTCTAATAGAAACATATATTAAAATAAGTATAGGTACAGGTACAGTGTATGAGGTCAAAATCAAATAAATTGTTATCATTATTTATTAATTTAATACATGAAATTGTTGAGGCTAACCGATAGAAAACCAGTGGATGCATTTGTAATAGAAAAGTATATTGAAATAAGTATAGGTATAAGTATAAGTTCAGATATAGTATATGAGGTCAAAATTAAATAAATTGTTATCATTATTTATTAATTTAATACATGATATTGTTGCGGTTAACTGATACAGAACCAGTGGATGCATTTGTAATAGAAAAATATATTGAAATATGTACAAGTACAGACATAGTGTATCAGGTCAAAATCAAATAAATTGTGATCATTATTTATTAATTTAATACATGATATTGTTGAGGCTAACTGATAGAGAACCAGTGGATGCATTTGTAATAGAAAAATATATTGAAATATGTACAAGTACAGACATAGTGTATCAGGTCAAAATCAAATAAATTGTGATCATTATTTATTAATTTAATGTGTGATATTGTTGAGGTTGACTGATAGAGGAACTAGTGGATGAATTTGTAATATAATATATAATAACATAGTATATGAGGTCAAAATAAAATAAATTGTTATCATTATTGATTAATTTAATACATGATATTGTTGAGACTAACTGATAGAGGAACCAGTGGATGAATTTGTAATAGAAAAATATATTAAATAAATATAAGAAATATGTAAAAGTACAAGTATAGTGTATGGTGATTCAGATCCTCACTGTGTGATAATACAATAAGAACATGATAGGGAGCACGTTTATTTATAGCAAAAGACATTACCAAAAAGTTAACCTTATGTTTTTAGCTAAAGGTTACAAGCAACATAAAACTGTTTATCAATTCCATTGTTCCTAGACCTTACAACCCAAAACATAATGTATATTCAAGGGCATAATAATATTTTCTCTCCTTATTTAAAATATTTCTACGCAATAGGGGTCTCCAGGACACGGATATACATAAATAAAGAAGTAGAGTTTTTCTTGAAGTAGTTGCTTCAACATAATACATTACACTGGTCACTGGTAACCAATATTTTCTAGGATGATTAAAATAAGATAAATTTCATGGAATAAACAGTATTTGATAATGTGAACGATTTAAATAATATTGTTAGAAAAAACGCGCAAAGACAATGTATTTTGAAAAAAGTAAACCTTATGGTGTAGTATACTTCAATCTATTGCAGGTTACAGGGCAAAATATATCAAACTTTTGTGACGTGTTAAAGGGTAATTATATGCAAACAAATAAACGAGATATCGCTGCAATTAACACATTCCAGCAGAAGACTGGAAAAAGATTAAAATTAAAGTTGAAGTTAAAGCTAACCTTCAAGTTAAAAGTTAAGATTAGAAAACAGAAAAATTATTCCAATGTAGTTGGTATGAAGGTTATGAATGTTACCCTGATTCATTTAGTTCTGTTCAGATGAAAAGATGCAGCACACTAACCGGGTTATTGTTTTACAACAGGATTGCTTGACTTCTTAGTTCCTTATAATCCCTTTTATTATTAGCAGGCATGGAGACAGAAATTACCATTTCTGTTGTCCCTTACAGTTTAGGGTCACCGATCTCATCATTAGCGCGTTACAGCCGAAATGATAGTAAAAGCAGATTTTGAAATGTGTATATCTATAGATGAAATTACCTAATAGCCTTAGCCTGCTTAGATCTTAGCGATTGAAGAAAGCTAGGTGTTGCGATGTCTGATTACGATAGCGATAAATTTCGTGAATAACCTTGGAATTGCCTATCTGCCATTTTGACCTGCGGATATTAGTGATGGTAGTGAAAATTTATCTCTTGTGCACTTCCTGTCTGCTTAATAAACAATTTCCCTGTAAACCGACTGATTGACCATCAAGTACCAAAGTAATCTTCCCGATCTTCCACAAATAATGCTCCAGTGTCTTATAAAAATGTTTCTCTCTTTTATTTTTTAACGTTTAGGATATGAAATTTATAACATTAAATTCAATTAACAAAATATTTATTATGTTCATAGAAAAATTTGAATTATTTGTATGTGTAGTAGAAGTATGTGTAGATGAATACACATAAAAATATGTGTATGTATGTATCATGAAGATTCATCATTTTTGTATTATGAGAATTTTTTCTTGTTGAAATAAAATTGGTATCCCGTTGGTACAAGTACAAAGAGGTTTGTCGAAGAATTTACGCGAAGGAATCGTCTACGGTGTCTCGTTGACGGCGTCGAGTCAGTTCCATTAAAACACGATACAAGTTGGCCGTGAAGAGCGACAGCCCACTGATTTTGTATTCAGCCAACTTCCGTTATAAAATTGCCAACTTTTTTGCGCGACGCTGAGACATGGGACAAGAAAGAGGCGAGAGGCGGGAAAGAAAAATGGTCGCGAGCGGACAGCAAAAATTCTACGAATGCAAAACTTTCGGTTCCGTGAACACGTTTCTTCCGATAGAGATGCAATGAAAAGAAATTAGAAAAAAATAAGAGTGTAAAAAAATAGCATTAAAAGTAAGAAAACTTATGAATTGATATCTCTTTTCACGTTACACTGTAATAATATAAGATATCCGATTTTTATTTTTAAATATCCGACAGATACCTTTACATACGTAAGATACCTTACATACGTAAAAGTTAAAATTTTAGGTTATCCGGAGAGTTTCTTTCGTTTCATAAGATGATAATAGATGAACAACAATTTCTCTTTTATATTATTTTATTAAATTTGGTGTAATTTAATTTCGTTCTATTTCTATTATTACGTTCGTGCATAATTCAATAAAATAACACTTTCCGGATAACCTAAAATAAACGCAGTTAAGTAAATGAGATATCGCTGCAATTAACACATTCCAGCAGAAGACTGCAAAAAGATTAAAATTAAAGTTGAAGTTAAAGCTAAACTTCAAGTTAAAAGTTAAGGTTAGAACATAGAAGAATTATTCCAATGCAATTGGTATAAAGACTTTAGAACATAAAATTGCCTTGGTGAATGTTACTCTGATTGAAGTTAAAGTTAAACTTCAAGTTAAAAGTTAAAATTAGAAAATAGAAGAATTATTTCAATGAAATTGGTATAAAGACTTTAGAACATAGAATTGCCTTGGTGAATGTTACTCTGATTGAAGTTAAAGCTAAACTTCAAGTTAAAAGTTAAAATTAGAAAATAGAAGAATTATTTCAATGCAATTGGTATAAAGACTTTAGAACATAGAATTGCCTTGGTGAATGTTACTCTGATTGAAGTTAAAGCTAAACTTCAAGTTAAAAGTTAAAATTAGAAAATAGAAGAATTATTTCAATGCAATTGGTATAAAGACTTTAGAACATAGAATTGCCTTGGTGAATGTTACTCTGATTGAAGTTAAAGCTAAACTTCAAGTTAAAAGTTAAAATTAGAAAATAGAAGAATTATTTCAATGAAATTGGTATAAAGACTTTAGAACATAGAATTGCCTTGGTGAATGTTACTCTGATTGAAGTTAAAGCTAAACTTCAAGTTAAAAGTTAAAATTAGAAAATAGAAGAATTATTTCAATGCAATTGGTATAAAGACTTTAGAACATAGAATTGCCTTGGTGAATGTTACTCTGATTGAAGTTAAAGCTAAACTTCAAGTTAAAAGTTAAAATTAGAAAATAGAAGAATTATTTCAATGAAATTGGTATAAAGACTTTAGAACATAGAATTGCCTTGGTGAATGTTACTCTGATTGAAGTTAAAGCTAAACTTCAAGTTAAAAGTTAAAATTAGAAAATAGAAGAATTATTTCAATGCAATTGGTATAAAGACTTTAGAACATAGAATTGCCTTGGTGAATGTTACTCTGATTGAAGTTAAAGCTAAACTTCAAGTTAAAAGTTAAAATTAGAAAACAGACAGATTATTCCAATGCAGTTGGTATAAAGACTTTAGAACATAGAATTGCCTTGGTGAATGTTACTCTGATTGAAGTTAAAGCTAAACTTCAAGTTAAAAGTTAAAATTAGAAAATAGAAGAATTATTTCAATGCAATTGGTATAAAGACTTTAGAACATAGAATTGCCTTGGTGAATGTTACTCTGATTGAAGTTAAAGCTAAACTTCAAGTTAAAAGTTAAAATTAGAAAACAGACAGATTATTCCAATGCAGTTGGTATAAAGACTTTAAAACATAGAATTGCCTTGGTGAATGTTACTCTGATTCATTTAATTCTGTTTTTTAATTACATTGAGAAGAATTTCTATGCCTACAATGGAATCCATTATGATTTATTTTTCCTTCTAATCTCTGAGGAAGATGCAACACACTGACTTTTTGGACAATCTAATATTGAGATCATCTGTGAAAAAGAAAATAATAAGTATGCAACAAGATGATCTACAGAAGGTTAGCAATATTTGTTGCAAAAAAAAAACAGATAAAAAATTGCTATAGCAAAAATTTCATACAGATTCTCTCTTACATTGTCAACATATCCCTTTCACAGTGTCTGTCTTTCAGGATGCAGATTTAAAACCATCGACCAAACCATCAAATATGGTGCTATAAGTTCCACATTCTACACGTTACCATACGCAACACGATTATTCATATTATCATTCATGTAATTTGTTATTTGTATTATTCATATAATATCAATTATTATTCATATTTCTATGAAAAGTTTAAAACATATATTCTTCGCATATGGTTGTCCATAAACTCTCTATAAGCAAATAGAATGAAAAATAATCATTTCTATTAAACTCTTCATTTTATTGCAGTGTGAAAGAATTAATTTCAAGAATTCGCAACGCGCTATAGATCTACATAAACATGGAGCAGCAAGAGTTCTCGAAGCTTCCTTAAAAGATGTCCTGAAAGTTGGAAAACTTGGGAAAGTCGATCGAAGGATGACAGAACGGTAAGAATCTGGAAAAGGGAGGAAGAACGAGAAGATAGTCGGAGGAAGACGAGAAAGGGGATGGAAGATGGACGGGACGAGGGTGACTATGACGCGAGACGTCAACCGAGCTGACGGGGTAGCTTTTCCCGCGCGATACCAACCGGCGACGACGAGGACGGAGGGAAAGTCAGAATAACTTGGTAAACTTTAACCTCCAGAGTATAAAAGTGGGATGCCTTCTTTTCTATCTGCTCGCGAGGATCTTGGTATCCGGCCTCCACGTTTACGGCTCGCTTCGATCTCCCCATTGCCTCGTCGATAAAAACGCGTCATATCCGTGACCGCTTCTTGCGTTCGACCTCGAGTCCTCGCAAACAATCGGTTCCTCCGCGTCTACCAAAACGTGAAAGCTACTCTTTCCTGCTTCACCTCCATTGATATCGAATCGCTCTTCGTTAAGAGAGATCGCCAGGGAATTGTTGTTCTTGCTTGTTTAAAAAAATCTATCCACCGTTTCAAAATGATTAGCAACATCTTGCTTACGTGTTTTTAATGATTGCAAAACAATATCTATAGATTCCAGCTTAAATATATTGTCTTCTTTAACCATACATGGGCACAGTGGGATTATTCTTCTCTTCATACTATAATAGAAATTTGCAAATCAACATTTATATTCTCAGAGCTATCTATAATCATCATAATCATGCTTCCAATGTATCCAAATCATCCATTTATTCTATTGGGTTGACAACTAAGTGATTGCGGATTTTGTCATTAAGAGGTATTGACAATCACTTAGTTGCCAAGTTAATAAATAGAAGAAATCAATAGAAGAGATGGCTTGGCTAAATTTCTTCGCTATTTATTCATCCTCCAAGTACTATACTTTGCATATTGTATATATTTTGGCATATTATATGCAGTCTTTGCATCTTTAAATGTTCCATAAGTGCATCCTTCCTTATTCTTCATCCTTTTACACTTCTGAAGCTTGTCTCACTCAAATGCAACACTTTAATTGCCCCCTAACAAAGTATTTTCAAATGGAGTACCAAGAGGTACAATTACCTTATTTAAATATTTATTAGCTTGGCAACTAAGTGATTGCGGATTTGTCAATACCATCTAATAACAAAATCCGCAATCACTTAGCTGCCAAGCTAATAAATAGAAGAAATCAATAGAAGAGATGGCCTGGCTAAATTTCTTCGCTATTTATTCATCCTCCAAGTACTATACTTTGCATATTGTACATATTTTGACATATTATACATTTTGGTATATATTTTGCATCTTTAAATGTTTCATAAGTGCATCTCTTGCTTATTCTTCATCCTTTTACACTTCTGAAGCTTGTCTCACTCAAATGCAACACTTTAATTGCCCCCTAACAAAATATTTTCAAATGGAGTACCAAGAGGTGCAATTACCTTATTTAAATATTTATTAGCTTGGCAACTAAGTGATTGCGGATTTGTCAATACCATCTAATAACAAAATCCGCAATCACTTAGTTGCCAAGTTAATAAATAGAAGAAATCACTAGAAGAGATGGCTTGGCTAAATTTCTTCGCTATTTATTCATCCTCCAAGTACTATACTTTGCATATTGTACATATTTTGACATATTATATGCAGTCTTTGCATCCCTGCATCTTTAAATGTTTCATAAGTGCATCTCTTGCTTATTCTTCATCCTTTTACACTTCTGAAGCTTGTCTCACTCAAATGCAACACTTTAATTGCCCCCTAACAAAATATTTTCAAATGGAGTACCAAGAGGTTCAATTACCTTATTCAAATATTTATTAGCTTGGTAACTAAGTGATTGCGGATTTGTCAAATACCACCTAATGACAAAGTCCGCAATCACTTAGTTGCCAAGGCAATAAAACTATCGCTATTCGAACCATCCATTCAACCACTCGCCATACTAATCTCCATTTCTATTCTTAGTTCCCCGAATTACAATCTCAATCACGAGCATAATTCCAGTGCACGAAATATCCCGGGCATATTCTAGGGAGCAACGAAGCACCGTGTAACTTGTCCAGGCGATAGAACGAGAGGGTGGAACAGGAAGAGGGGGATGAAGAGTTTGGCGTTAGAATACGACCAGATAGCAGAGAAGGAGCGCGTGCATAGGTATAGAGAAACGGGTGTATAAGGCGACGAAGCCGCGGCACAGCGAAGGAGAACAGGAAGAAGGATGAAGAGGGTGGCGAAGAGAGAAAGAGAGAGACACGAGGGTTGGTCGAGCACTGGCAGGGCTGAGCTTTCCCAACCCTTAGCAACGCTCTCGCGACGCGCTATCCTGCGGATAACATCAGCAGCTTCAGGCCAGGAAATGAAAATCGCGCCGACACTGTTTAATTTAGATAAAAGCATATGTTACACGACGAGCCGCACAGAAAGGGGCTGAGTGGTTGCTCTGACCAGGCGCATCTTTCCACGAGGTGCTTTGTGGCTTACCGTGAACAGAATTCTTTTGCTCTGCTGTTAGGATGATTCCTGGAATTTCTGTGCTGCTGTGTGTTATGAACGTATTGTAAAATACATTATACAAGAATGAATTACTTGTCACGTGTTATCGACTGATTAGTTGTTAAATGACAAGTAATTGACTAGCATGTAATCAATCGTCGATGTTCAGCAATGAAATTGCATTAAAATATGAAGAGAAAAAGTTTTGGAAGAAATTCTGGTAAAAATTCTTGTAAAGCAAACTTTAAACAATAATATATTGTGCATAAACTTTATATTTATATAAAGGTTATTTATATAAATTTATATAAATTATATAAACAATAATATATTGTACATAATCTTTATATAAATATAAAGTTTATGTACAATATAACCTTTATATAAATATAAAGTTTATGTACAACATGTTATTGTACATAACCTTTACCAATGATAAATCCATTCAGTAAATTGAATCCAATTAAGATGATCTCTTAAATTTATTCATTTTTACAGATATTTATAAACGCTCGTTTGCAACACATTCATAACGAAACCCACGTCTTACTCCTGTTTATTGTACTATTCACTTTACTTCTGTGAAGTTCCTGTCTATAGCCCTCCATAAATCCCCATAAATCAAATGTTCTTCTTGACATCATACAACAGCCAGTTGGACTGCAACGGTCAAATATTTAGACAAGACTATGGCAGGTATAAATTTAGATGAAAAATTCACCATTTAACACAAATGTAGTATAACAGTAACAGGTGATACTATTATTAGAATGTCTTAGTCCATAGCAATGAAATTAAGCTCTTTTGAATTTGCCTGTTCTTAAAAACCAGAAATCCGAGGAAAGTGGCAGAATTGGACTGAGACAGATGGTAATTCGGTTGTAATTACTTTTCTATACCAGAGATAATCCTTTGATGACCCCTATTTCGCGGCGGCTCATACCACGCGAGCATTCTTCGTATCCCGGTTTCCCCATTTTCGTCGCCCCGACTAGCCCCGGCTGAAAGCAATCCACCGTCAGACCCTGTCAAACTTCTAGATTACATTATACAAAAGCAGAGGCACGACTCGTCGATCTGGAAATCCGACCGCCGGGAATATTCGCCGTCATTTGGGAGCAACCCTCTGGCCGAAATTGCCGCTGATTTAATATTTATCGAGGGACGTATTTACTCGGAATTTTATTGTTTTTCAATTGCCAAATAAGTAACTTTTTACAGCGATAATCGAGAGCAATGGAATTCGCCTAATTTTTCAATATTTTTCTTCCTGTAATTTGACATCCGTATTTCTGTATTACGTTGTCCGAACAGTGTCTTTCTTTTACGGGCACGTTTTTTACAACGATACCTTTATACAAACATGAAACCTAATCGGTCAAACGTTGTGTTTATTTTTTTAGAACTATTGAGATATTTATAGTATTATGTGCTAGGCTAGGTTAGCTGCGTAGTAGCGATACTTGTATGTGAATATCAGTGTGTGGAAGTATATATATATCCGCGACATTTCGGAGAGACAAAGGAATGTAAACTGTTCAGTTAACGGTCTGGTATGGAAGAAGATATGACGCGTGCCAGTGTGTATCGATGAATATCTTTGAAATCGTTTATCAAATAAATATATAACTATTCTAATATAAATTCTAAGTATAAATATAGTGTTCCTATACCATTATTCCGGCTATTAAGATGCAAAATTCTCCAAAATGAATCATACGTAATTCGATGAAATAATATAAAACGAAAAATGTCGTGCGTCCATTATTTCCTTATAAAACGAACGAAACTTTCTGCACGACCTAATATTCGAAGAGTAGTAAGACTAAAAGTATTGTTTTTTTTTTAATGGAAATTATATTATTTAGATTCTAGAAGATTTCGTTATGAATTTTCAAGTCTTTATAAGAATATATATTAAAGTATTTTAAGTATGTTACACCACGTCATTGCGATAGTGTAACAGTAAGCAACATCGTGCTATCGATACAACCAGTGCATTTTTAGTTTTCGTGTGTTTCAAGAAATCCCATCGGGCAATTGAACAAAATGGCGGAGAAGAATCGTTAGAATAATCATCGCTGTTCAAAGTAACAGCATTTCTGATGACGACAATATGCAAATCCAGGGGTGAGACAGGTAAATACAGACGTATTATATTAGCATCGAATTAGTATTTAGTATAGTATTTAGAATAGTTTAAACAGATTAGAGATCCTTTCCATCTTTCGCAAACTTGTTCTTTACAACAAGTCTGTGAAATGTCGCGCTGTTTATCTCAAAAGAACAAAATGGATCGTACGTAGTTCGATAAAATAATATAAAACAAAAATCCTCGTGCGTCTATTATTTCCTCATAAGACGGAAGAAACTTCTCGAGTAACCTAATAATTTGATTCCTAACATTTGCATAAAAGTAATTGGAATAAAGAAAATTATATGAAAAATATATAACGCAAGGAGAAAAGTAAACCTGCGTTATTGTCGTACGAAAAATCTATCAGTTCTTGTGAATGTACCGTTGAAAATCTGTCTAACTGATATGCAAAATTACAAATTAGTCATTTGAATTATATTACTGTTAATGAAATTATATCGCAATTCAGGGGAGAAGTGATACGAGACTGAGAGACTATTCATTCATGATAATAATGAGTTTTCTGATTGTTCAAAATTGTGAAATATTATACACATGCAAGCTTATATGACGTCAGTCGTACGTTCCATGGAAAGAAACGTGTTTCTAGCATCATCAGTGCAGCATCAGTAAAAGGTTATCGAGGTTGTAAAGGTTGTCTGGAATAGTTGGTATCGGTACATCTTCCATGTCATATTTTACGAATACCTGTGCACAATTATCTAATGGAAACCAAGCTTGATAAACATCAGTCATATAATTATCAACCTTAACGTACTCTTCGTCTTCTCATTAGGCACTAGCAAAATGAAACGTACAAGCGGTGCACTTGATCTTTTGAGCATCCATCGATAGCTTAAGTATCTTGCGATAAGTATTTCGCAAGCATAAACGTAGTATCGACGAAGAAATACCTTGCAGGAATATTTTTCAACACGATAACAAAATGAAAGATAACAAAATATATTCGATTTTTATGCAGACCCGGTATATGAATGAGTCAGCAAAACAGGCATAATATTGCCTAAAGTTAGGTTAAATTTCGTAAACATAAGCGTAGTATCGGCGAAGAAATACCTTGCAGGAATATTTTTCAAAGCGATATGAAAATTAACAAAATATATTCGATTTTTATGCAGACCCGGTATATGAATATGTTAGCAAAACAGGCATAATATTTCCTAAAGTTAGGTTAAATTTCGTAAACATAAGCATAGTATCGAAGAAGAAATACCTTGCAGGAATATTTTTCAACATAATATGAAAATTAACAAAATATATTCGATTTTTATGCAGACCCGGTATATGAATATGTTAGCAAAACAGGCATAATATTTCCTAAAGTTAGGTTAAATTTCGTAAACATAAGCATAGTATCGAAGAAGAAATACCTTGCAGGAATATTTTTCAACATAATATGAAAATTAACAAAATATATTCGATTTTTATGCAGACCCGGTATATGAATATGTTAGCAAAACAGGCATAATATTTCCTAAAGTTAGGTTAAATTTCGTAAACATAAGCGTAGTATCGGCGAAGAAATACCTTGCAGGAATATTTTTCAAAGCGATATGAAAATTAACAAAATATATTCGATTTTTATGCAGACCCGGTATATGAATATGTTAGCAAAACAGGCATAATATTTCCTAAAGTTAGGTTAAATTTCGTAAACATAAGCATAGTATCGAAGAAGAAATACCTTGCAGGAATATTTTTCAACATAATATGAAAATTAACAAAATATATTCGATTTTTATGCAGACCCGGTATATGAATATGTTAGCAAAACAGGCATAATATTTCCTAAAGTTAGGTTAAATTTCGTAAACATAAGCGTAGCATCGACGAAGAAATATCTTGCAGGAATATTTTCCAACACGACATGAAAGTTAACAAAATACATTCGACTTTTAATTAAAGATAGTTTTTCATAAAAGAATATTATTGGTATTAAGAAATGATTAATCTCAATTTTTGTATTCGGGTCATTCACCTGCTACCGTATTATTTTTCTTCGATGCAAGTGTGCCGACCTTTGTGGGATTATCTACCTGCATGCCAATATGACTTCTAAAAATCGATTACTTTTAATACCTCAATTGCGTCCAATATACCACTACTTGCAAAAGACTATTTCAAAATAATATTTTCGCAAGATACATCGCAGTTAAACAGCAGATACCTTTGTATCTATAAGAAAAATTTGAAAATGCAAAAATCCACGGATCGTAGGAAATATGCAAAAATATATAAAATATGGAAAACGTGTTCGTATAGTATCTCGCGAATAAAGCAAATTTCCACGTTGGTGCTAATTTTTGAATTATGTTCAGAAAAGCATAAATTTGCATAAAACTCGGCAATTTACTCATTGCCTAAAATCAACCGACATTTTCGTTTACCTTACAAAGTAAAAAAATACCCAAGTCGAACACTGAGGAATCTTCAGACGACGATCGATCGATCGATCGATGGATCACAAGCTCGACGCTAGGCTGCGCACGGGACAGAAGTGCGCCAATATTAGCCTACATTTCACCGTAAATCGAGGCTGGCGTAATCGCAGACCGATCGACACGAAGGATTTTCCGTGCTAATCTGCGCCGCGGAGGGGAAGTTAAAACGCCATAAATTACCGGGACGGTCTACGACGACTGCCATGGCAGACAAGTGCGATCCAACGAGGGATTAGAGCGTCGTCTTGATAAGGCGTTTACGTCCTTCGTGACTCTTACGTGGAACGACAACGACGACGAGCCTTTAACGTCCTCAACGAAAAGCCTTTTGACTTTTCCAGTCGCGTTTATTCCATCCTCCGATTCGTCGATGCAACTGAATAGAAAATTCTACTGTTTCACATTAACCAACATTGTGTAAAATCCGAAGGGCTAGTTTTCTTAAATGTGAAAATTGAGTGCCAATTGCATTTGGTTTTACGTATTGCGACTTATCTATAAAGATAGGAGGTTTATGGAAGGGATTTGAGGAAATCGGATGAAAAATGACGAAAGCATTGTTTTAGCTATGCCTGTCTTGTTAATATATTTGTAATTTGAAAATAATTTCAAGGCCATACATTCAGTTTTACATGTCAATATTCATTCCTTATATTATGTTTTACATTTTACAATTTGTCCCGTAGGACATTTGGTAAAATATTATAGCTTAGTGGTATAATAATATAACATGTGTATGGCTACCCCCCATGAGATACCATCTTCGAATTTGACTGATTTATTTCTTTAGTGTGATGAATGTTTGTATGTTAGGTTATGTCCTTTGTGAGATCTGTTGCGTGTTTCCTTTTTAATCTTCTATGCTATGTATATGATGTTTTAAGCGACACCAAGACGAATTGAAGATAACTTTGCAATGG
>NT_176572.1:0-12969 GCF_000188095.3 Bombus impatiens
TGAATATTCCTAATTTTTGCATTAAATGGAAATAAATGACACGAAATTGTAACGATAAGTAAACATGTAAATGAATTTTAGAAACTTTGTATTAATTTAACTAACCAGTTTAACAAAACATTTAACGAAAGCCTCTAAAAGACATTTAAAATACAATTACATAAAGTAATTAAATCGCAAGCAATGCAAACTCATGGTATAGGTACAGAATATTGAGAATATTTAAATAGAAAATTAAGCGTTGAAATTGGATCACGTAGATGCTATTTTCGGCAGAAAGCAGAGCTGTAGACTCTTTGTAGATGCAATGACTTTTATGATATCTTATTCTTTCCATTGACTTGTTAAATAGACATAAATTGTTAGCTCATCACGAATGGTATGCTAATTTGATGTTTGATTTAGAGTAATACTGTGTCCGTAATTGTCCTGTAGAGATTTGGAGTCCATGGAAAAACGCTGCACATGAGTAAATTTTAGTAATAATTATATTTGTAATATTTGTTATATGCGAATAGTGCTATGGTACGTAAATGATTATTTTTCACGTAAAACCAAACTCTATAATGATTGATGATACGAATCTGCCACTGTGTAATCGCTTATACCTAACTCTAGTTCAAACAGCAGCTCATAGATGGCGCATATCAAATTTCGATTGTAGTAGCAGAGAGGAAACTTCGTCTCTGACAATATAAACAAAGTACAGAATAGGCAGAACATGCAATGTCTTTTCACGTACTACATTCTGGGGATCACATGAACTTACCTTTTTTTGTGTTACATGCAACGTTATCTATTCATTATAGCAGCGATTTGAATTATGATTAAAACTGAAGACTTCTACAAAGTTATAAATAGAATATAACATAATATAGAATTTTACACTTGCACTTTACGTACTTCTACCTTAGAAAATGTCAACGCAACCTATGAATTACTCAAAAAGACAAATTACGCTCAGTGAAGTGAGCAAGAAAAACAGCAACGAGAGCTATAAAAGAGCAAGAAGATCAACAGAAACCTGCTTCTGTGGATAAATATTTATTGACCGATCAAGTACATCATGAATGTATTAAATCTAAGGATCAAATTTTGTGTAATATATTATGTGATGATTTTCACCATGTCTTGAGCGATATCTTACATTGTCTACAATGTCTTGCGATATTTTGCAATATCCCAATGTATCCCATGTGTGTGTTATTGACTTTGTGAAAATATTACATAATATTATATTTGTTTCTATAGTATCTATTATGTTATTATGTTTTACGTAGTTTCAATAACGAGGAAACAATTCCAAATGGAACAAAACCAATATATACAATAGCAATAAGGATTGTTGGTATATGTGCTTCCGGTTCATCATCGGAAAAAGATATATATCCATTAATCGTTGTTTCTACACACAGCGACAGATGAAGTATCTAAAAATCTTATTATTATAAGATCACGCATAACAATTACCGGAATAAATGAGAGGAAGTTGTGTGACAATTAGGCCAGTGTGTAACACGCTCTGTAACGTATCGACGGAAACAGGAAGTTTTTTATGACGTTCTACATGGAAACTAAATACGCGTCTTTGTACGTATACTTACTTCCTAATGAGACTTAAACGTTAATCGATAACAGGGTAACGGAAGCTCTTGTGATTCTTTGCTCCTCTGCTTTCTTCGCTCCTTTCACATTTGCATTATACACTGATAAAAATTTAAGCAAGTAAACTGTCAAGAACTTTTTATACTGTTATATTTATTGTATTAGATTAGTGTGATCGGGAGTCGACTCGACTCCGATATATATACGAGGAATACGAGGAAAAATTATATTTATACGGAACGGAAACACGTAAAAGTGTACCGGATTAACGATCGCAAACAGAAAAGATGTCGAACAAACATTATATTTCTTTGTCTTTGTATCACCGGCTCTTGATATAAATTGAACAACTTGGATGTGATATTACGTTATTTGTGTCAACTATGTTACTGTCTATCGAATTATACTATTAAATTGGTTTAATACTACAAAACCTGGAGCTATTGCTTTCCTCTCTTCGAGCACGAGATTCGATTGAAGAAACTGAGTATAAATTCAAGTATCATAATTCGTGTTCGGAATTTTGAGTGGCCGTCCGTTTATGGACAGGCCCAATCCCTTTTTTAGGAAATTCCGAATTACATGTTCTCCTCGAGTTGTAAACCTGATGACTTCGAGGTTAGGTAAAAACCCCGGGAAAGGACCAGCCAGAAGGGCACGATGGACAGACGAAACCCAACAGCTGGTAAGGAGAATCGGCAACGTAAGAGAACAGTTAATATCGAAATTACTGAAATATTGAAATTTGAAAATCAGGAGTGCCAACTTTAATAAACTTTAATAAACTATAAAAAAATAAAAAAATTCTCGGCAAAGCAATCAACGAATAAACATGTAATTAGCAACCAGCAATGAACTAGAAACTAACATCTTCCGTATTAACTCCGTTCATTTAAATATTTTCATTTCAGTGAATACGGGAAAATGCTTCGCATAAGGATTCTAGGATTTAAAAGACTGAAAAATGTGGTAATAAGGTTTAGAGAAAATGCAAAAGTCAGTTTTGTTTTTTCAAATAAAATCATATGCCTTTTAATACGTTAATCCAGTTCGGCATTCTCTATAAAAAAGTATTAACCTATTTTTATCCAAAACTATATTAATTGAGCAGATATTTTAACTTGAATTTATTATATTTAACGTATGAAAGTCAAGGAAAGCAACATTTGTAACATTTTTCTTGAGAAAAATTTTTCTCTCAAATCTTTTTTCTTGTTATGCAATTTTTATAGTATGCTTAAAGTACAATAAAAAATAACGGTAGTCTATACACTTTATATTGTTACGTTTTTGTTTGGTTCGTTTTGATTGTGTTGCCGTTAATTTTTGAATTTAGATTAAATGGTAGCGTTGTCTGATGTTTAATGGGATTGGCAATTAATCTCCACGTTTCGAATAACCTGCTACGCGCAGGGGTACTGGCACGGGACAAGATCAAAGTTGGTGAAAATAAATGTTCGCTTAATCCTATTATATTTGTAGGAGGTTGAATGATGAGATTACTAGTAGGTAAGTAAAATCGTTATTGTATTTAAAATCGTCAATACAATGTCCTAGTCGTAAAACGGTGTGTGTAACGTCGTTTGGTCACAGTTTATAATAATCCGTTTGCGATCGCAGTTTATAATAATCCGTTTATTTATAGTCGTCAGGGGGAAGTCGGAAGATTCAAATTTGTCTTTGTTTTACGGTTACATGTAGCGGCGACGTTGTTTTGCTCGCAGTTTGTTTATTCTTACATTATACGTAACCTAACGAACTTTATACCCCGAAGCGAAACAACAACACGATTTGAATCGAATTCTAACTCTTGTGCCGCTACATCACCCCCCTACCGGTGATAACGTTTTTATTGCATTTCCCTTGAAAGGGAAGTTCGTTGCGGGTGTTCGTCTGTTCTACTGGAATAAGCATGTCACTGCTGTCTGTTCTACTGGAATGAGCTGTCTATGTAGGCGTTCTACCATCCCATTAGACGCAGGATGATAGGCCGATGTGCGTAGGTGCGTGACGCCGAGCAACCGGCACAACTCTTCGAACAGACGCGATTCGAATTGGCGTCCTTGGTCGGTTGTTATTTTTAAAGGGACGCCGAAACGAGAAATCCAAGTCGATAGGAGGGCCGCAGCAACGGTTGGCACTTCCATGTCGGCAATGGGAACGGCTTCTAGCCAGCGCGAAGAAACGATCAATACACGTTAGACAGTATGGAAAGCCCTGTGAATACTGCATTACGATAATATCCACGTGTATATGCTCGAATAGGCCTGCTAATGTTCCGAACGATCCAACTGGTGATGATACATGCCTGGTGACTTTATTACGTTGGCACGGTATACATTGCCGCGTCCACGTACGGCAATCTTTGTTTACAGACGGCTAGACAAAACGCGTCGTCACCAGCTTTTCCCGGATGGGAAAGTCCGCGTAACGACTGAAACACGTTGTGTCGTAACGTTGTTTCCGTACGAACGACCGCAAGGTTCCGGTCGACGTGTCGCGGTATATTTCGGTGTCTTTTTCAGGAAATCGGATCTTCTCAAGCCGCAGCGTGCGAGAATCGGAATTGAGGATTTGGCGTAGTTCATCGTCGTTATCTTGCGCTACTGCTAACGTTCGATGATCTACCGCGTTTTCGATTGTCCCGATACGGGCTCCGCAGGGAGGACTTGCTTATGTAAGTCTATGGGGGCTGGCAAACCCACGTTCCCGCAGCCAGGGAGGACCGTCGGGACAAGCGTCCCGCTTACGAGAGTCCTCTATATACACCGCAAGGAAGGTCGTCGGGAGTGTAGGCGAGAGGCTCGTCTATGCTTTCTCTACGTGGCCTTGGGTAGTAGCGCACCCACGATCCTGACGCCAAGGATAGGACCGCCGGGATAAGTTCCCGGGCACTTTGTGCCTTGAGGCCCCCGCTTACGTGAGTCCTATCTGGATCTGTCGAGTACGGTTAGCAGGTCGCCGGCTGGCAGTGACGTGGCGGTACATCCACACGATAGTCCCACCAATGACTTAGGATGGTACCACGGGCGGTCGAGTGTAAGCTCGGAGGGAGTAGTGACCCCTCTGCTCGGCCAATTATGGGTTTGGACTCGTGGTGGCAGTGGTTGATGGCCAAGATGCTGGCAAGAGGGCCGATTTAGGGGGCAATGGCTCGCCCCGAATGGCCTTCGGCGGGTGAGCAGCGTCCCACCTGCTCCGGAACCGTCCTGGTGAGACGGTAGGGCGGGCCGCAGCAACGGTTGGCACTTCCATGTCGGCAATGGGAACGGCTTCTAGCCAGCGCGAAGAAACGATCAATACACGTTAGACAGTATGGAAAGCCTTGTGAATACTGCATTACGATAATATCCACGTGTATATGCTCGAATAGGCCTGCTAATGTTCCGAACGATCCAACTGGTGATGATACATGCCTGGTGACTTTATTACGTTGGCACGGTATACATTGCCGCGTCCACGTACGGCAATCTTTGTTTACAGACGGCTAGACAAAACGCGTCGTCACCAGCTTTTCCCGGATGGGAAAGTCCGCGTAACGACTGAAACACGTTGTGTCGTAACGTTGTTTCCGTACGAACGACCGCAAGGTTCCGGTCGACGTGTCGCGGTATATTTCGGTGTCTTTTTCAGGAAATCGGATCTTCTCAAGCCGCAGCGTGCGAGAATCGGAATTGAGGATTTGGCGTAGTTCATCGTCGTTATCTTGCGCTACTGCTAACGTTCGATGATCTACCGCGTTTTCGATTGTCCCGATACGGGCTCCGCAGGGAGGACTTGCTTATGTAAGTCTATGGGGGCTGGCAAACCCACGTTCCCGCAGCCAGGGAGGACCGTCGGGACAAGCGTCCCGCTTACGAGAGTCCTCTATATACACCGCAAGGAAGGTCGTCGGGAGTGTAGGCGAGAGGCTCGTCTATGCTTTCTCTACGTGGCCTTGGGTAGTAGCGCACCCACGATCCTGACGCCAAGGATAGGACCGCCGGGATAAGTTCCCGGGCACTTTGTGCCTTGAGGCCCCCGCTTACATGAGTCCTATCTGGATCTGTCGAGTACGGTTAGCAGGTCGCTGGCTGGCAGTGACGTGGCGGGACATCCACTGTCGAGTACGGTTAGCAGGTCGCTGGCTGGCAGTGACGTGGCGGTACATCCACAGGATAGTCCCACCAATGACTTAGGATGGTACCACGGGCGGTCGAGTGTAAGCTCGGAGGGAGTAGTGACCCCTCTGCTCGGCCAATTATGGGTTTGGACTCGTGGTGGCAGTGGTTGATGGCCAAGATGCTGGCAAGAGGGCCGATTTAGGGGGCAATGGCTCGCCCCGAATGGCCTTCGGCGGGTGAGCAGCGTCCCACCTGCTCCGGAACCGTCCTGGTGAGACGGTAGGGCTTAGAATCGCCCCGTTCGACCTGTAACGAGCGACAGCCCTTGCAGGCTTAGCTAATCAAGGTAGCAAGGTACTGGGTGCCTTGCGCGATGGTTGGGCGTATCCCAACCCCTATGGCCCTAGGGGTACACGGGTTCTGTATGGCGATAAGTTGACGCCGAGGAAAGCACCCGTAAACAAAGGCAGACAATACTTGTCCTAGTTCCGGGCGTATTTCGTGGATGCTGTCGGCGATCGTGGTCAGAGTTTCGGGCCTCTTATCCTGGGCGGAGGCCAGGACGCACTGCACGTGCACCGGGAGTCGGCCTTCCCAGAGAGTCCGGATAAGTTCGTCCGATATTGCAGAGGCGGCGAGGCTTTTCAGGTCCCTGTAAAATTGGGAAGGCGTCCTGTCGCCTAGTTGTTCGCTCTCTATTATTTTACATAGGTGTCGGGCGTCTGACTCGCCCAGCCTCTTAATGAGTTTCTTTTTGAGGATTTCGTACTGCCCGCTCTCCGGTGGATTGGATAAGGTGTCGCGGATGAGTCGAACATAAGGTTTATCGATATTCGCGATGGCGGCATTATATTTGGCCTCCTCACTCGTAATACGGGCGTGTTTGAACTGTGCATCTAACACATTAAACCACAGCTCTACATCATCCGCTCAGAACGGTGGTATGCGGAACTGAGCGTTTTCCGCGTCCACGTTACTGAGCTCGTTTTTGCCGGTACTCATCATCTCGAACGCTCTAATACTCGCGGAATTCGAAGTCTTATCGACACTCTCCCGGTTATCTCTATCACTTTTATCACGTCGGGGTCACCAATTTGTAGGAGGTTGAATGATGAGATTACTAGTAGGTAAATAAAATCGTTATTGTATTTAAAATCGTCAATACGATGTCCTAGTCGTAAAACGGTGTGTGTAACGTCGTTCGGTCACAGTTTATAATAATCCGTTTGCGATCGCGTCCGTTTATTTATAGTAGTCAGACGGAAGTCGGAAGATTCAAAATTGTCATTGTTTTACGGTTGCATGTAGCGGCGACGTTGTTTTGCTCGCAGTTTGTTTATTCTTACATTATACGTAACCTAACGAACTTCATACTCCGAAGCAAAACAACAACATGATCTAAATGGAATTCTAACTCTTGTGCCGCTACATATTATTAGACAAATATTCTCCACAACAAATGTCTATTCTAATTCTAATTGGGTATTGACAGAATTGTCGGCGAATATTCGAAGTTACAATCGTTCGCGCTACGTTTTCACTCTTATTAATTACAAGATTTTAATTTAATTCATTTTCAATAATTTACAAATTGACAAATACAAACAAGTCGATTAACAAAACTGACAAGAACAGGGAACTAATGAAACAAAGAACTAAAAGCAAAAGAACTAAAGGACTACAGAACTTAAGAACTAAGAGCAAAAACTAAGAGCTAAGAAAACTAAGAGCTGAAAAACTAAGGAACCAGAGAATTGAAAGACAAAGGAACTGAGAAATTAAGAGCTAAAGGAATTGAGAACTAATCGCTATGAACAAAGCAATTATTTGCCAAGAACCAAGGAACTAATCACCAAGAACTGAGGAACTAATCACACAGAACTGACGATTTAACTACTCTGAACTAAGGAATTACCTCTCTATCTTCTATGTCGCTAAGCTTATTTATAATTAGATTTAACGTGGAGGGGTCGTCGTGTGACGGGTTATTCCGTGAGGGTTGTGAGGCTCGAATTTGGTTTCTATACAAATTGTTAAAGTTTATTTGAATCTCAAATTGAGACGCTCACTCGCGCTATTGGTAGTTTTAGTCTACGTTACGGCGCGTACGCAGCGCGGGACGTGACAATATAATATGTAAATAAAATTGCCCAGGCGTTGCCTATCCGTATTTATTAATTTTCTTGACCTTGTTAACGACGTAAATGCAAATACATAAGCAAGAAAAATAATTGAGATGGGAGTATCTGAATCAAAGAATACAATTTATCTCACATTATGATCATATAGCATAACAGATTCAAACCTTTTATGAGTGCGAACAGTGTTCGTAACGATCTTTAACTAGCAACAGCTAAGACTGGATGCGGTGCTATCAAGGCCCTCGATAATACGCGTAGCAGTTAGCAGTCATCGAAAAAATTTATATCTTTTTGTTCTTATAATCAACAAAAATAAAAAATCACTGTGGAAACGTAAAAGTGACCATTTGATTGTGCAAGAAAACTTACGATGAAGAAGCTGTATCTGTGCCTTGTATTGGAATTATGCGTGCTGACCATGTCGCAAAGAACTGCCTTGGATACGTCGATTCTCAATTCCATCTACCGTGGATATCGTAATTGGTTAACGCAATCCTACGGTACGTCTGTTTTAGTTTATTTCGTGTTACGTCTTTATGCAATAATATCACTTCCTTTTGGTTAGAGAGATGCTTTTTGGAGGAATTGAAATATTGTGAATCTTATTTTTCATAGACTAATGTTTCATTGTGAATATATATATTTTCGCGATAAAATGATAAGTTGACGAAATTTTTTTCGGTAAAAGTAGACAAAAGCTTGCACAGCACGGATCATTTTTCTTTTAACATATAAATATTGTAGAGATTATATTTTCAAGTAACATGCGCTATGAATTCTGTGGCACCCTCTTCTCATTCTTGAGATGAGGAATTTTGTAAACAGTACTTATTTCGAAATTCGTAACGAAACTAAACAACAGTCCTGAAGTGTATTAAAAGTGACGACTTGTTAGGTAAATGTGAAATCAAAAGATGTCCATTTCCATTTGTTCTTAAAATACTGGTCAGTCTTGTTATACGAATATAAGAGGCAGCAACCTGATTGTGATTTCAGATGGAAATTGGGTTTTGGTTAAGTTAGTGACGGGCTGCGTGGGAAAAGTTGATACCTCGCCACTGAACGTCTTTACTTTATAGCATAAATCTTGAAAATATACAATAGCTCACGAAAGTTTTCACATACTATTAAAACTCTAGACGATTAAAATATGCACGTTAAATTTAAGAAGTGAAGACATACATCTGTATATCTAAAATTAAGAACGAATTCGATAACTTTTGTAAAAGTTCTGAAATCCTTCGTTGTAATTACTTGATCGGAATTATGACATATCGCGTGCAATGTTTCATCACAGATGAAGTATTTTTGTAAATTGTTTTAAAATAACTATTTTGTAGGCACAAGAAATGGCGATCGAATGTCCCAATTACGGAATAAATATAAATTTCAAAAGGAAGTTCCAATAGACGTCCCTTTTCCTTGCAATGTAACAGGTACTTAACCAAATTTATGATTATTATTGTCAAATACTCCATGATATCACTTGTAAATATTATATCGTCGTATTTATTCTTTAAAATCATTATTCAATTTAAATCGCAGATTTCTTTTATTTCCAATAATTTTTGCAATTTATCCTAGGGACAATCGGTAAATTTCTGTAGCAGGAAATTACAGTGAAGAACGCTGTTCTTTATAATTTGTAATGGCTACAAGAATCAATGTGATTTCGAGTTCATCCATAGTCTTGTCCTATTAATATCATTTTTGAAGATATATAACATTATAAGCTTCTCACCCCACTGTAGTTTAAGAATAACAAAATTGAAGCTCATCTTTTGAAGCTCATATGTATTCTAATGTCTTTACTTTAATTTGTTTAGCCGGCAGGTCTCCGAAAGTTCCCGAGTCGGTTCACCATTTAAAACCAGGAGACATAGATGTCATTGCCGCAATGGGTGATTCCTTGACAATCGGCGCTGGAGTTACTTCGATTTATACGTTCGAAGTGAACATTGAAAATAGAGGCATAGTGGGTAGTATCGGCGGTCAAGGAACTTGGCGGGAGTACCTGACTCTCCCTAATATTCTTAAAGTATGTTCATTTTTTACATCTGTATTGTTTACGCACATGATGTGTGTTATCGCCATAAATGCGAATACTGAAATCCTTCATAGTCCGATTTTTCTATATGCAGAAATTCAATCCTAAATTAATGGGTTATTCACTTGGAGACGCTATATGTACTGATCCAGCTGCGCAGTTAAACGTCGCCGAAGCTGGAGCTATGTCTAAAGATATGACTTTCATGGCGACATATCTGGTCAATAAAATAAAAGTTGACCCGAGAGTAGATATAAACAAACATTGGAAGGTTCGTATGTTGGTAGACAAAGTAATTATATATTATACATATTTACTACATGACAAGTGGTGTTTTAATATGCATATGATCATTGAAATTAACAACTGATTAATGGAACATAAATTCACATAAAATCTAAATTATTCACCTTTACCATTTTTATTCAAATATTAAAATAAAAATTAGACAAGGCCTTTATACGTTCATTAATAAAGAATAAAGATCATAATGAAATTATTGGCATTATAATTCGAGTAGTATTTCACTGCAGTTCTGGTGAACTATTTTCAAAAGTTAATTACATTACCTTTTATTCACTAGAAACACACTTGCAATATAATTAAAAATTACAATTACAATTTAAAAAGATTAGATGCAAGTATGAAATTGCAAGTATAAGATGCAAGTATAATTTCATTTATTGTTTAATCGTTTACGCAATAGTATCTACATTTTTATGTTTTCCAGTTGATTTCGTTGATGATTGGAAGTAATGATTTTTGCTCTAATATGTGTGCAACTTCTTCTCCATGGACTATGTTAAATGATCACAAAATAGATTTAATTCATACTCTTAGAATATTAAGAGACAATTTACCAAGAACTTTTGTTGCTCTTATACCACCACCTCACTTAAAGGAACTGGTTGCTGCACACAAAGGAAGAGAGTCATTCCTGTGCTATTTGGCATCCATGATTGAATGCTCATGTATGTTTGCTTTACAATTTAGGGATCAAAGACCGGAATATTATAAATTAATTGAGAGGTTTGTATAATTTTCCGAATTTAACTTTTTAAATATTTTGTGCTTGAGGATTAAACACTTACAAGAATTTTGTTATATCATACTTTATATTTAATCTTAGTAATTATAGATAAAAGGGGCTACAATTCCCATTTTAATGAAACTTAAGTATGTTGTGAAACTCAACATTTTTCCTATAGGGGGTAAACTCACTTAGTTTCCGAAATATTTAGAGAAAGCTGCTGCTACTACTATGTTGAATCTGACTTATAAGGCATGGTGTGACCACACATCTACTGTTGTGTGTCTATAAACACATCGCTGCGACCTGCAAATAATCTCTATAACGGGCGAACTGTTTAATACTTATCCTACCTAACTACTATTCTAACTACCTCGAAAACGTAAAAAAACATTTTGAACGCACAGGTCTTACATATATCAGCGGTTGTCAAAAACTATACAAAGCCGAACCCTATTCTAGAAAAGTATCAATACTGAGCAATCCAGTCGTCGCACCGTGAGGAGGCTGACTGCCATCAGACTTTAACGACGGCCTAATTGAAAGACCGATCTACATTCAATACGAATTGCGCTCTTGAACACGCATTTAGTTTTGCAACCTTCAACAAGTGATTCATGTACACACTTTTGAGCAAATACGAATTGGTCAACCATTTTTTGCTAGAACGCACAGTTTTTGAAAAACTCAATTTTGAGAAAAAATGTAAGAAAAATTCAAATTCGCAACTTCGCGAACGTTTTATTTTTTTACATTAGTAGCCATCGAGATGTGTTTTGGACAAAAAATACTGTGGCTCTCTTGAATAAAATGATATGTACTGTTATTGTATTATAGACATTTAAATATGTGTAAATAATGATTAAAGCGAGAAAAACGCTTAGAACGTGTCATTTTTTTTGCTTAAATTTTCCAACTTATTTCAAAAATTAAATGTCTACAACACTATCTAGAATCCAACACTAGCACGCGATAGAACAAACATTTTTGCTAAGAACAGCAATAGAGTCAGAAAATAATGTTTTGTTTTTAATGTAAATGCGAAGAAGTTTGGCAAAACACGCGGTGACGGCAATGGTACTCAGTGTTACCGAGTGTCTCACCTGTCACTCAGTATAATGGAACCGCAGAACGCGTGAGGCTATTAGCCGTCGACATTGACTAGCATTGCCTTCGTCCCGTATTTTGTCAAACCTTTTCGCTTTTCCAGGAGTTCATCCGTTATACAGATCGTTTCACACCAGCTATGATGTGTTTATAGAAACAGTGGATAAGCGATCGCACCACTCTCCATGGACTATGTTAAATGATCACAAAATAGATTTAATTCATACTCTTAGAATATTAAGAGACAATTTACCAAGAACTTTTGTTGCTCTTATACCACCACCTCACTTAAAGGAACTGGTTGCTGCACACAAAGGAAGAGAGTCATTCCTGTGCTATTTGGCATCCATGATTGAATGCTCATGTATGTTTGCTTTACAATTTAGGGATCAAAGACCGGAATATTATAAATTAATTGAGAGGTTTGTATAATTTTCCGAATTTAACTTTTTAAATATTTTGTGCTTGAGGATTAAACACTTACAAGAATTTTGTTATATCATACTTTATATTTAATCTTAGTAATTATAGATAAAAGGGGCTACAATTCCCATTTTAATGAAACTTAAGTATGTTGTGAAACTCAACATTTTTCCTATAGGGGGTAAACTCACTTAGTTTCCGAAATATTTAGAGAAAGCTGCTGCTACTACTATGTTGAATCTGACTTATAAGGCATGGTGTGACCACACATCTACTGTTGTGTGTCTATAAACACATCGCTGCGACCTGCAAATAATCTCTATAACGGGCGAACTGTTTAATACTTATCCTACCTAACTACTATTCTAACTACCTCGAAAACGTAAAAAAACATTTTGAACGCACAGGTCTTACATATATCAGCGGTTGTCAAAAACTATACAAAGCCGAACCCTATTCTAGAAACGTATCAATACTGAGCAATCCAGTCGTCGCACCGTGAGGAGGCTGACT
>NT_176573.1:0-46406 GCF_000188095.3 Bombus impatiens
GCTGATCACGTACTGTGGAGACGCGTCGGCATCTGGTAACCATCATAACCGAAGAATAGGATCTGCGTGTGGCGAGCCACGGGGCAGAAACCGTTAGAATGTTTACCGTCGCGTGCCGCTACAAATATTTCTTTTAAGGAGAGCTATAGAATTAATGAGTACCTTTGTTAGACAAAGCGTTCATCCCATGACCGCGGCCACGTTCGGCGACTGGCTGTCGCCTCGAGCCCAAGCTCACTATCACAAATCTCAAACAAATACAATCGGATCGAAAGACGACAATTGTTTAATTACGCCTATGATAGAATCTAGATTACGGAGTTAGGGGGTTATCTCGAAGTTCCAAAGGGGAGGCTTCGATGTCCTTTCATCTCCGACATATAGTATAACGTTATAACTTATTACGTTACATAGTATAACGTTATATTACCATATGGTATAACGTTATAACGTATTACGTTATATAGTATAACGTTATAGCGTAATACGTTATATAGTATAACGTTATATAACATACCGTTATAACGTATTACGTTATATAGTATAACGTTATATAACATAACGTTATAACGTATTACGTTATATAGTATAACGTTATATGGTATTACGTTATATAGTATAACGTTATATAACATACCGTTATAACGTATTACGTTATATAGTATAACGTTATATGGTATAACGTTATAACGTATAACGTTATATGGTATAACGTTATAACGTATTACGTTATATGGTATAACGTTGTAAAGTATTACGTTATATAACATTCCGTTATAACGTATTACGTTATGCAGTATAACGTTATATAACATAACGTTATAACGTATTGCGTTATATAGTATAATGTTATAGCGTAATACGTTATATGGTACAACATCATATGGTATAACGTTATGGTATAACGTAATAGCGTAATACGTTATATGTTACAACGTTATATGGTATAACGTTATAACGTACTACGTTGTATAGTATAACGTTATACATTATTACGTTTTATAGAATAATGTTATAACTTATTGTGTTATATAGTATAGCGTTAGAGCATATTACGTTATATAGTGTAACGACATATCGTATAACGTTATATAGCGTAACGTTATAATGTATTATGTTATGTGCTATAACGTTATATAGTATAACGTTATACCGTATTGCATTATATAGTGTAACATTATGCAGTATGACGTTATAACTTATTACGTTATAACGTATAACTTTATATCGTATAACGTATAACGTTATATCTATATGGTATAACGTTATATTGCATATCGTTATAAGCTATTACGTTATATAGTATAACGTGATAATATTATAACATACTGCGTTATGTAGTATAACGTTATATAATATTACATTATACCGTATAATGTTATGTATTATATCCACATATCGTATATCGTTATATAGTATGACGTTATAACGTATTACGTTATATAGTATAACGTTATATAGTACAATGTTATATAGTATAACATTATAACGTATAATATGACTTTATAATGTATTACGTTATAATGTATTACTTTATATATGGTATTACGTTATAGAGTATTACGTTATATGGTATTACGTGAAAATGTATTACGTTATAATGTATCACATTGTAATGTATTTTGTTATATAGCATTACGTTATATTATATTACGTTATATTGTATTTCCTGATACTATATTGCTTTATATTATTTTGCGATATTTTGTATTTCGTTATATTTTATTACATTATGTTATATTTCGTCCTATTGCTTCATGTTGCAATATTTATCTTACTCCCTGTTAGTCTGTAGTATTTTCTTGATAGAATAAGCTTAACTCGATTTTTTACAAGCCCGATTTTGGGTTATGTTCTTGACTCACTAATAATTAAACTTTTTCGGTATTTCATTGCATTATGGCTGATAATCTGCTATAATTTTAATATTAAATATAGACGTTTAGAGTTGCTACTGGATAGAACCTAATGGAAACTAATTAAAAGATGTTTACACTTATAAGCGATGTTCGATCGATATAACAATGCGGGATAATGTAACGGAATCATAAGTTCACAATTAATAGCGCAATCAAATAACAAGAAGTCAGTAGAGTGCTAATATAATAATAAACTGTTTTCTCTCTATGCATCATATAACTGCTTGATATTATTAATAATCTTATATATAAATTCACAAGAATTTCGAAATATATCTTTATTTCCTTAAAAATGTTAAAATTGTCGAAAAGTGTTTCGGATTACAGATTTACATCTGTTTCACTTTCCTTACTCTGCGAGTAACTTTTTCTTGATAATCGTACCGAAGCATTGTTTTCTTGGTTTTCACATCATATACGCTTAATTTCTGAAAGAGAGTACGACGATGTTGATTGGCCGGAAAAGGCTGTTGACTTACAAGTCAGAAATTAAATGGCTTTATGAATGAACAGGGAGACAGTCTACTCGATGTAACCTTTGTATCGATGATGGTGATGTTCTAACCAACACTTATGAAATCGTGTATGCTCGGATGTACACATCTTTACGTATTGACGCATCTAGGTGAAGAGGGGGGGGTTAAATGCTCGAGTCAATTCGGTAATGTCAGGCAGGGTTAAACGATCTTCTGACCCCTGACAAGTCTTTCTTAACAAGTCGGCAAATTCACTTTACAATCCTGTTATTGGACATCTGTAACCAATTGGATTTAAAATAGATTGAGAACATACACAATAGTTTTTCATGCAACTGATGTAGCAATGAAACTTTAAAGTCATTGCAACAGGAATAAAATCATTGAATTCGATTTACAATTTAATCGAATATATCAAGAGTCTTGTCAATCTTAAAATTTAGCTAACCAAATCCCGTCTGTAAAATACAATACATTGCTGCGACCAAACAGATCTCCCTTTTTTACTTTTGCAACGCGTTTTCCTTTTCTTTTCTTTTGTTATTATCAGTTATTGTTTACCTGGAATTGTTCCCAATTAATTGTGCCACTTTTTGTGCTCTTATAAAGTACAATATATAATAAAATACACTAATGTCTTTATACCATATTATAAAAAAATATTAAAATGCATTGTGAATTTTTAATTTCACGTTCTAGTTGTGTTACTTATCTTTAGTCACCTATAATATTTTTAATTCTACCTATATTTTTTATACTTTTAATATATACTTTTAATTTAATGTTGTATATAAACAATATGTGAAATCGTTACATAAAATCATTACCACAAAATATAATTGACCACTTAAATAATTTTTAGACTTCTTTGTTTTTTAAATAGTGACTATTAATCCTCGATACTTTGAAAAATGTGCGATAGACAGCATATAGGTTGGCTTGTCCGAGCGCGATGAGAAACGTATAGCTCGCTGTGGCGCGCGCGGTTGGCTAAGTGTTAATTACTGGATTATCAATAATAATAAGTCGCTGATACTCGTACATGTTTAGTAATAAAAGATTAACAATATTGCAGCACGTGGTGTTCTATGAGAAAAGCTTAACGTTATTTAATTGTTAATTCGTTCAGATTTCCATATCTCAATCTGAGAATCATCAAGTTCTAAACAATTGCGTATTCCAGTTTCCATCTTAAACCTCGAAAGACCCTAGAGAGCGTTTAACCGGTCGGTAATTGTCCTAATGAGTCCAATGAGGGCCCCGAGCAATGTTGTTTTCTCTTTCCTTCTCCCTCTCACTCCTGGAATATAATTAGCGTTTCGTCTGTTGCGTTCTGTTAAAAGGTTCCTTTCGTTGTTTGCTCTTGACTCCTACTTCCTTGCGCTTGCATGATCTACGGAGGGGTTACGGAGTTATTACATGCGATATGTTATTGGACTGGACCGTGTTAGCCGCGTGCCCCGAGAAGCGCGGAGAAACTCGAAGAAGAGAGGGAGCAAGGGAGAAGGAGACCGCGTGTATGTTCTCGGATCTCGGCAAAAAGGGGGTGTTGCCTCTTCAGTAACGAAGTGAACACTGTCTGTGACGCTAGCAGTTTCTCTCTATCTATTTCTGGATACACATGATATCGCCTTTGACATCTTAAGCGGCTGTATCACTCACGGTGTAAAGTAATCATCGATTAGATTAATTCGGCAGCCATACAGATCCGAGAAGTATCAACATGTCCTCCAGATTAACATGGATGTTGGTCATCTTCGGTCTGGTTGTCCTTTCGCAATCAGGTAAAACAATTAGTAATATGTAGAATACGTCTTAATATAACAATATAATGTAATACGCATTAAATATTTTGATATATAAAATTAAGGCGAAGTGAATAAGTTAACGTGTTGTATATTTGCATTATTCTTTAACCACGTATCGTATAATTATCTAATAATATATTGTTGAAGTGCAATAAATTCGTGATATCGCTAGAAATAACGATAGTTTGGGTACGACAGAAAATTTATGAGTAGAATATAAATTGAAAGGCTCTTATATTTATCCTTAAAGGATAGTTGTAAAAAATAATTGGAAAATGAATTGTACGAATTGTAATTTAAAGAAATAAGAAAGGCAAGTTGTTTCATAAATACGATATAAATGTATCGATTCGTGTGAAACAAGCTATAAAGAATTTAAAATATTCGGAAAAAATGAAATTTGTAAACTAATGTGGAGTAACAAAGGTAATGATTTATTTGGCATGACGGTGGAATGTTACGTTATTTGCTCATTAAACTCGATCATTACTATTCTTGTGTCCTCGCTTGTTCTACTGACGATTTTAATTATTGCTTTTGTTTTCGTGTTAGTGTGTTCATTATTATCGTCTTATCAGATATATTAAGCCTATTACTGTCATTTGTTTGTTTATTATATGTCGCGCTACGTTATGCTCATAACACAGTAAAATAAAAAACCGAGTACGAGTAGTTGATATAATAAAGTAACATTATATAATAATATATAACATTAATATTATATGTTATAGTATATAATATCAATATTAATATTAATATAAATCATTATAACTAAAATCATATTAATTGTTATTGTGATTATTTAAACGGAGTGTAAGTTTACGAGAATTATATGCAACATATTTTATATCCAATTAGTAGATGATCAGATGATTAATGTATACGTATAATTTGTAAGTATCGATGACATAATACAAATTGTATAGAGCAATTCCATTCTTAACTATTCCGTCATTTGCCGTTATAGTATGGGGGGTGACGGGGAAGAGCGAGCAATCGTCAAAACATTCCATAAAATTTCTTAGAAAAGTTCTCTAAATATTTGATTGTTATAATAAATAAAATATATAATAAAAACAGAGCTAAAAATGTGAAAATACTCCAAAATCGTATTTGATTAAATGTTACGTATATTTAAGAATCATGTTTGAGATTTAGTACCATTCAAGATATAACGCAAGAAAACTTGCTTAACAATATATTTTACTTTGTCGCATTTCATATGCAATATTTACTGATATTTAATAATGTATTTACATATGTTATAGGTTTAGCTTTACGATGTTGGGATTGCGCTTCCAATAATAATATACTGTGTGGTGATCCACTGAACATTACAGAACATCAAGCGGCGTTTAATACGAAACTTTGCGAAACTGGATCTTACGAACCGGTAAAACATGTATGCAGGAAAATTGTGAGAAGAGGTAAGTGGTTTGACGAGTAATTTATTAAAAAATAATTTTTTCTTGTCAACATTGCTTTACAAAAAACATTTCTGATGTAGCCTAGAAAATACTAAAACGAAATAATTAAAAATTGTGTACTGCCTAATATAATTTTTAATTCATAATATAATTGCAAATTAACCTGCAAGTGATTAAAAGTTTCTTTGTAGAAATTTTATTAATTTTGTATTTATACTATTCGCAACTACGTTTACTCTACCTTACGTACGTAAAAATATTTCCTATTTAATAAAACACTTACTGTTGTGTTTTTCACTCAAATGTCTACTTACATATAAATATGTATATGTTTAATAGATCATAATCACAATTAGATCACAATTCATTTTTTCTTGTAGCCGAGTATTGATTAACTGATCATACACGTCGTTTCCATTCTGCATATAGACACTTATTATTATTTAAATGTATTTGTGATAATAATAACAATTATTACAATCAATGACTTGATATAGTGCGACTGAAATTTGAATTTGCATGGATGTGCTCATATTTTAAGACATCCTGTTTCGTCATAAGCATAGCAATTTATTACTCAATTACGTACGATATTCTTACATTGGATGACGTATTTGATATATGTGTATATATTGCGTGAAACTAGAGAACATCATAATCTAGTGTTTATCGTCTCCAACTTAATCGCCACGACATACTATGTTTCACTCGTGAGTCACAGCACGCGCTGCTACGTTCTACACTATAATCGCGATAATAATATGTTGTCAAGGTCAAAACCGCGCCCGTGTTAAAGAAAAATCATTCACCGTCGTAAAATTTTGAATATCAAGGTTAATCCTATTAACGTGACCGTAATCTTAGGATTAACGATATTCATACATGCATGATAACTGAGAGATTAGTAAAATTTGTGTAACACGAAAAATTATGCGAAATGAATATGTTCACTGATAACGCCAACGACATTTAGAAAATCAAAGTTACTTAATAAAATAAAATGCATTTGGTTTGTAGTAACAACATAAATAACGATCGTTTGATTGCATAGACATTTGCATGATTTTCATTTTCCAGCAGACTTTATCGAAATTTTAGAATATCTTGTAATGAAATATAAATTCTAGAAGTAAGTAGAATACATAAAAAATGCTTTATCTGTTAACATAATTCCTTGTTTTGGAATATCTCGAGCTTTAAATTGTTTATTTCCGAAGTGAACAATAGCTACAATAATTTTTTTACTTGTGTTTCAAATCAAAAAGATAGATTACATATTATTTGCTCCATTAAAATGTGTTTTGCTCGTTTTCGAGACTCCGATGTTCAGTTTATAAAGAAATCTGAATTTATTTAAATGCGCAATACCGTAATTATTTCCTCAGTCCACTTCGTCATATACTTTGAATCATAAGTGTTACACAACCTGTTGCACCATATCGTTCAAATAACACTACGTTTTAACAGAAACACAAAAGGAAACGTCGCATATAGCATATTTTGTTATGTGTACACACAAGCGCGATCCGGAAATTATTCAAACGTATACTACGTATGTATCTATTTGTATTCTCTTACGTAGTACGCAAATCTTGCAAAGCTGACAATAATTTGCTTCAATATCACATTGTCATCGGAAACTAATAATCTCATGATTTTATACCATCATAAAACTCATCCATCAATATACAGGATATTTTCTTCAAATCAATCATCTCGAATATTTTCGAAATTGCTGACAATAACGAAAAATATTTCAAATAAAAGTTGAATGGTTTCGAGGTGTGCATAATTTAATTTATCACGTAGCTGATGTATAAGACGAATAAGATTTCATTTCATACTAATAGTCTAGAATTCTCTTTAGTCTCGTCTTTCTCTCTCTTTTTGTCTCATTCTTTCTGTATTATTTTCTAGCAAAAATATGCTTGTCATTTTAAAAAGTACACATATTATATATAAGTGTTATAAATTATTATATCTCCTAATCTAATGTTCCTTTCACGAGCTGGGTAATCTTATTAATAGCTTAATGATTTTATGAATAATAACAGCAACATCGATCAATACGTTAAAAAAATATGTTTCCGTTTAAAAGTATGAGGTTTCCTTCCATGTATTTAGCATTCGCCCACGTAAGTTTTAATTTAAAGGAAAAGTTTCAATGAATTAATTCTTTTCTAATGTTTGTATTTATTAATATTACATAATATATTACATAATATATTATGTATATAGTATATAATACTTGTATTTACTAATAGTTTTCAAGATATTTATGTTTGATATCAGGTATGAAAGTATGCACCTTTGAAGCGACCAAACGCAATGATACTGTGCAAACATACTTAACAGATTTAATTTTTGAATTGTTTAATTTTTAACAATTTAATTTTTTTTTCAATTTACAGAAATTGAAAGAAGACTATTCAATATTAGTTGAAAAATATAATACATATTACAATGTATTAAAGCTATTAATTGAAGATTTGATAAGTATATGTTGGTATTTTTCAAAAAATATAGATACATATTGCATAAGTAATTCAATATGTATTAGTAAAGATTAATAGAAATTTCATGAGTTTAAGTATAAATCACAGGATTGCTTTTTTGCTTTTCTCGTTGCTTGCGTTCATACTTGAATATAATATCTTAAATATTTAATCAGCTATACTTTCAAAATTGTCTAGAGAAAATTCCAACGAGTACTTTTGCTTGCAGAAAATAACGAACGAGTAGTAATACGCCAGTGTTCTACATTGAACGTCGATGAAGGAGACATCACCGATGGTCCTTGCAGCACTACAATGACTTCAGGTCGACACATAATCGAGTCCTGCCATATTTGTAGTACTGACCTCTGCAATTCCGCGACGGGCGCGTCGATTACGCAATCGCTGTTCGTCGTTGCTCTAGCCATTATCGGCTATCGTTCTCTCCAATCGAAATACGGTATCCTTTAACAAAGCGTCATTCAAGCCCGTAAATAAAAATCGTTACTTTTAGAGAGCAATTATCCGAGAGAGTGCCATTTTAAACGACCCTAAATTGAAACGCGATTAATGTTCCGCAAATAAATTTTATTGACTATTCGTCACCTTTATGTCCTTATCATTTTCTTGTATTATAAGAACAATTTGGCCAACCTATCGATTAATTAGTTAAAAGAATTGCTGTTCTGGAAGCGTAAGACAGTTTAAAATCTTATTAGCATAATGAATAGTGTCATGTTAAAATGGTTCTACGTAATCAGGATCAGTTCGTTAAGATTTTATAGTTAGGCATACCTCGTTAGTCGCATACTAATTGTAAGTAGAACGGTTGACATATATTACAGTAGTTGCGTAACTGTGCTGAAAGCTTTACTTAATTTCTAATCGTCTATTTAATTACTATACCTTCGTACGAAACTACTTTAAATAAAATTAGCTCTTCTGTACAATTTGTGTATATAAATTCAACACGTATGGCGTGATTGTACAATAAAGGATTATTAATTTGAATTATCCTCTGCCTGTCGTGATCACACGCTCGCGTCACGATTAGTAAGAATTCTTTGATCGATTGATTGAAATATTCTTCATATTACACGCAAATCTGTATAAATAAACTGCTTTCTCTCGTTTTTATCTAATTTTGGGCTAAGATTCGTTGCTATGTGTCTTTTCAATCTTGCGTTTACTTGCAATTTCTTTCGTTATGACGTTACTTTAAGGTTAAAAAAAATTACTAACAAGTAAAAAAAATTAGCTTATCAGATATCCGTCCAATGTATAGGATAATCCAAAATTTTTCTTTCATTCTGCGCTTAGCGAATGTCTGATTAAATTAACATTTTGTTATATATGTACCATTAAAATTCTATTACTTAATTAGATTTGTAGACTAGATTGCGCATTGTGAATAAATTTGCTTTCGTTGTTGATCATTTCTCTTATTGTTAGGATAAAGTACAAACGTCTTATCCTTTGTAATTTATAAAAATTATAAAATCCACTGTATTTGAATTTACACGTTCCCTTGTCGTTTAAATCTTTGCCTGTACATTTATTTTGTATATATTACGAGATATTTTTATCGACTCGCACAGTTTTCGGTAATAGTCCTAAAATCTCCTTATTTTTATGCTACTATTTTCTATAAAAAAAGCAATAGATCACGCATTATGACAATCTATGTTATGAAAATAAAAATGTTATTTGATGATAAAAGTTCCATATTTATTTCTTTGAACGTAGTTGAACATATGAAATCATATTTATTTCAAATGACAACGTATAACAGAAAAGAATGTATATAGACATCAAATCTAAGAATCATCGTACGGGTTATCCCAATCTCGATTGACATCTCATTAATCTGATCGACATTACATTTTCTACCTACACTTTTAACTATATATCGATGAAATGTGTTGCCAAAACGACATTTTTAATAACTCTTTTATTTACTTAGTATCAAGGTAAGCTTTCATTCCTTTAAACAGAATCGACGTTACGAATCTTCATATTAATTTTTTAACACGCGCTTCTCAATACCTATCCGAGAAACTTTTTCTATCAAAATTCCCCACGAGTGGCACGATATCTGGTGCCAAAGAATTGGTCATATCCGACCTATTTATTACTGAGATTAATGTTCGCTTGACCATTATTTCGAAAAATGGCTCCGTTATCATTTTATACTTTTATTGTATGCAGACATACATAACATAATCAGAGAAATGAAATCTTCATAGAAAATTGTCTTACCTAACGAATATTATAAAAAGCACTGTAATTTCAATGTTTTATATATTTTTTCGTATCATGCGCATTCCGCGTAATATCGCACTTTCAAATTCTTTATGAAAGCATAAAAATCCGCAGTCTAGTTACATCCGTCAAACAAAATATTTATGCTCCTGTGATGTTCTTCCCACATAGAATAAGCTGGTATCGTTCGGTGAAAGAAGTTTGCGATATACTGTGATTGGCCCACGTCTCAACGCGGATTTTTTCCTTCTCCGAAATGCACATTCCGAAATCACCATGTTGATACATGATTTTCACACAATCAATTGCCCGCCAAATAATCCCTTTGCACCGGAGGTCGAAATGACCGAAATACCTCACGCCTACGTTCTTCGACGTTTACAATGGAATATCATTCGTCATCGGTCGCTTTTGGTTATGATAATGCTATTTCTGCTAGTTTGAAAATTGAGAGAACTGAGTTTAATGTTTATTCAGAAATTTAGTATCATCGCGCGGAGGTAGGACTTAAAAGAATTGAATATTTGTTGCTTTCTAAATAGAATTTGTATCATATTATCGTAAGTTTGTGTCGTTTATACCATCGAGGTATATTTGTGTTGGTTAATTACATTTTTTTTTTAAAGTAGGGTTAGACACGTGTTCACAATTGGTAGAAAGAAGAACCCGATTTAATCTACATCAACTTTCGTAAAATGAAGAACTGACAGCCTGTGTCGGGATATCATCGTTAGATTACAAATGTTGATATAAATTCAAATATTTTTATTAACGTAACTAAAGAAATGAAATTTAGACATAGAAATTTGTTTCATCGTATATATATATGTATTACTCGTATATATTACTCGTATTTTATTTTAAATATTTTCTATAATTTGTATGTTATCTATTATTTTGCACGTATAGATTGAAATTTTTCATAAACGTACAAACACCTGCAGTCTAGTTACTGCTTTTTGAATATCGAATTTTATAACAGTTAACGTTTAGTAATTTTCAATAAAATAACACTGAGAATGAATATATTTCTATATTTATAATATAAAAAGCTATATTCCTATATCTATAATAATTAAGAAGTATTAGAATTAATTATTGTTTTCGATTCTTTTATTTGATCATGGAAATTGTCATTCTTTTATCCTTTTCTACCTACATATTTTAAATGATCCAAATTATTATTTTCTTGTGTTAGCCATTATATAGGACCAGGAAACTCGGTTAGATCACATATTTTAGACGTTCCACGCAATAATTGCAATAATTCTTCGCTGCACAAAATTCCAGGGAATAATAATCAGAATTTATTTCGCGTATGTACAAAATTCTATTTTACCGAATATAGGAATATAATGTGTTACATATGTATGTTTGGATTTCGTTGTTTGCGGTTCGCGTACATAACTTAATAAATATTTTTCTAATTCGTATTTTAACGTTTCTATGCAATTACATTTATACACGCTAGTAATTATATAGATCCGTTACACGGTATTTGACTTTGAAGATACATATCCTAGAAGAAACAATGAAACACGAGTAATGAATATAATGATCTAACTACTCCGACGAAAAAGAAGTAACAACGTCGATTACTGAGAATTATATTTTCTAGATTGTCAGAAAGAGATTGTGACAACAGGATACGCATTCCAACTAAATGACCGCGCATATCTACTTATTTACTTACAATTAAACTAAAGGAGGGAAAAAAATGTCGACGTGAACGATGGAGGACAAAACGCGAAGGTTGCGCAGCAGAAAAGCCTCTTTTCAATCGAATGTAATTATCTTGTCTATCGTATAAAAAAGCATACCGAAGGTACCATGGAACGAGTTTTTCCTGTTTTTACATTCGAAATACGCAGCACCTTGATACACCAAAATTTAAATGCTGCTTTAAATTGATACGAGGGCGTCGAGTATCTTAGTTGCAAGGGAAGGTCATAGCGAAATTGCCGGTCACAAGCAAATTCTCTCTGATAAACTAGACTGTAATTAACAGGAGAAAGCAACAAATGCGTATTACGTATTTATAAAGATATAGAAACTGAAAAATTTTGATCGCCAATATATAAACTATATTAGTATTGTCACGTTGCCATTAAACAAACTGACTGAAATTCGAATCTATCTTATTACGATTATCTTATTTCGTTACGTTTAAAAGGTTTACGAAAATGGTATTATAGTTTGTTTACTGTTTTAAATATCATTGTTCTTTTTAACGCTGTTGTCTATTATCACAATAGCAATTCGAGCATTATTACATCGATAATGTTCATAACACGATATAATATATAAAAACATAGTTGCAAAAAATTATTGTAATTGTCATTCGAAAATTGAAATAAACAAGAGTCGCGTAAATACACAGCTGCTAATTATAAAACTATGGCGAGTTTATTATACGTACAGTATGTCTACTTTAAATGGATGCACCCTATCATTTCTCTAGCTATTGAGAAAATATTATTGAACATTATTGAATTCGTTGTGAAATACGTAATAAAGTGACATCAATATTATAATACATAACAAATCGCGTTAATATTCAAATCATTGGAAATAAGAATTTCAAAAATTCACGTATTCCAAACAACTTTTACGTAAAACATTTTTTTCGCTCTTTCGATGGTGTGTATACGTTTAAGTAGGACATACTATACTTATATTAGTTACATGTATCGCTAAACCGGGCTGTGATATTATTCACATAATTCAGATGACCAAAGGACACCCTTTTTTCATAATTATTTCTGATTTGTTTATAATTTACAGCCAATATAGTACATAATATATGTGTTAATATGCATCTGTTCCTTCTCATATTACTTTTTGCTATCCTTTCCTTATTAATTAGTTGCCTTGATCTTACACTGCTGATAGATGTTCGATAGATCATTAAATTAGTAACAAAAATTGTATTAAATACGATATCACTAGACTGTGAATGTTTATGCAAATACGTATTTCTATAAACACTACTGAAAACATGGAACTTGAAGATTTTTATGACGAGCAGCACTTTATTTTCGGTACCTTGTACGTACAATATCTTTCTGTGTGTTATGTGCGTTCTGTACATTTTTGCATCTTGAAATTTCTCATAAATGCATAAACATCCGTAATTTATCACTGATAAGTATTATTTTACAATAAATGAAGATAGATAACAATAAACAACTAATAATATAACAAATTTTCCCTAATTCGCATTACCAAAAAGTATTGCAGGAAAATAATGATATCTATTCTAATTTATAATCTATTATATCTGTTTATTTAATTCTTTATATAACTTAATCCTAATAATCCGACAAAGAAAGGGAGAAACGCTCCTCAGTAGGAAGGGAATAGTAGAAATTCCTCCAATAGTTTCTAGTACTATATTCATAAATAAGGCGGATTTTCTTAGCGACGAAATGTAATAATCGTCAATTAAACATATATGTTATGCTTAATTTAATAAATGTGGCGGAGTTTTATCCTATCGAAACGACGGCGTTGTTGAAACCTGCTTAAAGCAAAAGGATGATAGTTTCTCTTGCCGCAATTCAATTTCATTTCGAAGACAATATCAATCTGCGTACAGTGTTCTAGCTTTCTTTGTAATCGCAGTTGAATCACAAGTTCGATCGTGACAGTGTAAGAGACTCTTGCTCGTAAAAAGTCATGTTAATTTCGACTGTTAGATGAGGAAAATTTGCTCGGAACCGGGTCGCATCTACAGACGCAGCAGGAAGGGAAGAGGAACCAGTCCATGAAGATACCTTTGCAATCGTTGTCGGGGTCGTACGCAAGTAGTCGGTGCCACTTATACTTTTGTTCGCAACCGCAATCACCAGTACAGCGGTTTGTCTGAGTTTTCCTGCAAGAGGAAAGTTTTTGAAGAAAAGTTCCGATTTCACGTAAAGTCGCGTATGAAAGCACACTTACGAGCAAACTTCTTGGTGAATGGCCTGCTCGAAATGTTGTGTGTTCACAATGGCACGAATTTTTCCAGCGCTGTTGCTGGCCCAATAAGGAGTTACAATTTCCACCTTCGATTCGCATGCATCGACTCTGAAAAATATTCGGCTGTTTAATACTTAATGTTACCACGTTTTTATTTGTCGTGGTAATTTTCTTTTCTATCTACAACGATAGTATTAGTGTTGTTTTCGTGCTAATATTTCTCATTTGTCCTGTAATTGTAAATAATAGAAAAATGTTACGTAAATATAAATTGTTTGGAGCTTTATTAAAAAGTTATAAGAAAAATGCAAACTATAGAGAGACAATCACATAATTACTCCTTGTTGATACACAATTTTAAAATGTCCTCTGTTCCCGCCAATGGATACAAGAATGTAGATGGTAAAACATGTAATTTACCAGTCGACAGTGAGTCAACATTAATTTTTGGATAAACTTTTTCATGTTCTAAGTTGTACATCCGAAAAGGTGCAGTGGTATAAGCAAGCTATAAATCTTTTTCTTTTGTCGTGTTCTGTTATAATTTTATAACGAAGCTTAAAACGACCTATTTTGTATAATATTTATTTCTTGCTTATGCACGTAGGATATACTGATAAATTTTGGCCAGAAAAGAAGTGGAACTTCCTATAAGTAAAAAACTGCATCGATAGAAGGAAAAAGAAATCAATTCGAATTATTATCTTATGGAATAGTGATATCTTGTCATTAGCGATTTTTAGTGGATCTATCAACTCAAGCTCTCGAAGAAAGTACCTGCCACTGTCATTTCGATTCTTTCCAGGAGATTGTCGGGGATTTCTGGTCTTTCTGATATTAGCAAAAAATGAGTCACCATCAGCCTCCATTTCCGGATCCAGTTCGTCACGAAAACTAGGTCCACCATCGGGGATATCATGTTTTGTAGCTTCTCTACTTTTTCGTCTCCTACGTGTCCGATGACTGGGTTCTCTTGTCGGAGAACCGTATCCTGAACTCATTTCGAAGTCACCGTACATTCTCTTCATTAACGCCTTATTTTCGTCAATAAAACGTTCTATCCGTTCTCTAAAAAGTATTTTATTAAAAGTAGTTTTAAATTTCATTATCTTATGAACACCTATGAAAAATTCTCAATGCGAGAAATATGTTGCATGAAACGAAACGTAATTGTATAGGAAATCTAATATAATTCTTCGTAACAAAGTTCAGGGTGTGGAAAAAATAGTTGTAAACCAGATCCATGAATATTATTACTTTTAATTGAAGCATTGAAAGCATGACATGAAATGGACGAAGATACATTTTTTTTGAATCTGTGTTTATAGCGATCATTTATTCCAATAAGCTGTATTAATTGTATAAACATGTAAGAACTCGATTTGTCTGCATCAAACACAGATAATATAACGAAATCAACTGTTGCGCTGGATATTTTGTGATCACATTTATTGTAGACAACGAATCAGCTTGTTGAATCGAAGTTAGTCCACTTTTAATCTAGCCAACTCTCATACCACGTTGAGTGCACTCGTTCTCGTCCGATCACGAAAGTTAAGCAACGTAGGGCACGGATAGTACTTAGATGGGTGACCGCTTGGGAACTCCGTGTGGTGTTGGCTTTTTTTTTCGGGAGGGAGGGGTGTATCGCTCACACCGGTTCCGGGCCCCTTTCGCTCGCAGCCGGGACGGTCATCGTGGAGGTTTTAGTCGGTTGGAGTCCGGCACTACCACGCCGCTTTTCCCCAAAAGCGGCCTGGTGTCCGTGCGGATTTCCTCCACGTTAATAAAAAAAAAAGTCCACTTTTGCTCTCAATGCTTCAATTATAGTACGACTCATTGTCAGCCAAGCTTTTTCTTTCAGTTTTGAAGTGGCTTCTACAAAAATTTTA
The DNA here is from genome assembly GCF_000188095.3 of Bombus impatiens. Lineage (NCBI taxonomy): Eukaryota > Metazoa > Arthropoda > Insecta > Hymenoptera > Apidae > Bombus > Bombus impatiens. Next base: position 16,240 of record NT_176573.1, read on the forward strand.
ATTTTCCTACAGAAAAATCGATAATTAGTAAACAAAGTTGTTTTTGAAGATTTGAAGATATCTGTAAAATGCCTTGCTTCTACTATTTCTAATTGTATTGCTAATAATGTTATATGTAATATTATGAACTAATTACGTTAAATACTACTTTTGCAGTATCACGTTAAATGTTACTACGAAATATTGAATATTATATGCGATGACATATGATATTGCAAACGAGTATGAATCTTCTTTTATTTTACATCCAACTCTAACTACGTCGTTTATGTCATAACAAATACCTATTAGTTACATGCTAAATACGTGTCAGGTAATATAATAAGATAATAACGTAAACGTAAAATATTACTACGTTGTTGTTACAGGTATTACATTGGATATGTGTTTCCGGCAGTTGGACAGAACAGCTGATGATATTTTTTAATACACGGTACACCACGTACCAAATCTCCCCTCAATTCGACTCCCAGAGCAACGGAAAGTGCGGTCCAAAGAATCTATAACAAAAATATAATATGTCTTAAATTCGCAATATTTTATTCTTTAATTTGTTGTCAACTACATAAACATCGCAAATCTCGTTATTCGTTGCTACAAATATGAGAAAATGATCAATTATTTCTTGTATACAGTTCTCGAGTTTCCATGTTCTACATCTATTATAACTTAAAGTATATTAATTTTTCCATTTCTAAAAAACATCACGCAAGTACAAACCTCTATTGCACAACTAAACAGGCGCGGCTAGTTCGAAGATTATTTAATGTCGATTAAACTTATGTTGTATATTTACTTAATAATTACAGTAAATAGGTATACGGCTCGAGAAAGATTGTTCTAAAAAGTTGGAGCAGTATAATATTAGTCGATATAATAGAAGATGCAATTTCGATATGAACGTAATGACTCGTACGTTACGTGATACGATGCGATTTACTTCGTCGCGAAAGATTTCCAAATAAAATATAGAAAATACTGCGATAGAATATATAAAATTCTTGTAGTTCTCAAAACAGAAATTCAAGATACGAGCGGAGAAATACTAAATAGTTAGGACATAAACGAGTGACGGAGATATGCGCATAAAATGATCGACATCAAACAACCACGCCTCGTGTGAGTCTAGGGCGTGTTTGACCATTTCGATCGTCGTACACGCTCGCATTGTAGACACGAGCCAAACGAACCACCCTTTGGTCGTTTCTATTTCTATTCAATCAAGGTTCGTATCAAAGAAATGTGAAACGACGTCTTCAATCAGAGAATATTTGCTAACACCTGCGCAATAACGATACGAGGTACGACATGTACATATTTTGTAAATTGTATAGTATGTGGCCTACGCGTCCTCGTACTACATGCTTTGTAGAATAAGGATGGTAAAGATATACGGAAAATACACTTCGGTAATGTCATGGAAACACCTACGATCAACCGCAAGGACGTCTTCATCGAGAAAACAATTGTCTCGGCGCGACAAATGTTGACTTGAAATAAAATAATCGAAATATGCATACGAAGATCGCAGGACGAAGATACAGGATCTGATCGAATAAAAGCGGACACTATGCGATTCTTTGTGGATAAGGTATGGTATCTGAATGTGGTAAAAGTGAAATTTAATATTTAATAATATCTAACTTTATACCTATATCGCTGCACAACGTTTAACTTATACAAAATCAAAATTCTCATTTACTTCTGTGCATTTTGGTGTATTTTGGAGTTTATCTATGGTCCACACAAATAAACTTATATATGAAAATCGATATATGAAAAAAACATTTTAATCTATATTTAAATTAATTGAACATACAAATATACACACACATACTATATCATTCATAAATATCCGGATATTTTGACCGATATGTAGTAATAATATTTGAATACTTTTAAAAGATATTGATGTGTACATTATCGTACACTGTACATTGATGTGTGCACATACGGTATATACATCGTGTTCCAAAACAATACCAAAAATTGTATCATTCTACTCTATGAATAGAATTAAAGGAACAGTGTTATTACATAGAAACTGAAGTTGTGAAAATAGCTATATATCAGCGATGTTTATCAGATCTGTATATTCTAACTATGTCTACGCTTTAAATTCATTGAAAGCTTCTATTTTCGTCTTACATTCAAAGGGAAGATATGTGTAGTTGTAACAGTTGGGCTTAAAAATTTTGTTCTCTGTTTATGAAGAAATCTGAGAAAAAAAGAATAGCAGCTAGTTACTTATACTTCCGTTTAAAAGGATGAGAACACTTGTTTAGTATGATGAAAATGGTACTTGAAGTGCATTGTGACGAGTAAAGAATGTATCCGATGAAAGTCATTTCAAGCCTTCAAAAGTAATAGAGAATTTTTTAAAGGCAATATAAAAATGATACAAAACTAATAATTTGCTAATAATTGGATTGAATATATTTTGTAGTGAATACTAAATTACGAATTGCTTCAACATCGATATATCCTCGATTTGAATTATTTAACTATTTTAAGTATTGTAAATTTTACATAAACGCGCGTACATTCACGATCAACGCCACGAATGATTATAATTATAGAATTGCTGATTTGTACCGGAAATCGGGTCCGTTAATGATTATCGTCCTACACTCACGGCTCCGTTGAAGAATCAGTAGGCGTCATTCAGTGACTCGAGTCAGTCTGGAACGTTGTATGTATGAGGAAAGTATGAGCAACGTGATACATTGCCCGCCAGAAATGAATCACGCCGTGTTTCTACGTCAGTGAATTGCAATCTCTCACACGAATTGAATTAAAAAATTAAGTTACATGTGATAAGCAAACAGATAAAATAACACTTATGGTACATATTGATTTATAGCTCTATTATTTCACTGTACTCGTCTTGCAATTTTTTAATGAGTTAGATTAATAGTTAAGTGGTATGTAGATGGTAATTCTGAATATGAAAGTACTTTAATATGAGTTAAGAAATCGAAAAGAAAAAGTCGTATAAGCTCGTAGAGGTATTAGGATATTAAATTCAATTAAATTCTAATGATCTGTTCTTATCGGGACAATACGATAGCACATTCTTAAATTTCTATAATCTTTTGTGATAAATTATTTTCATATAAATATTATTTATTTTATATCTACGATATTCACAAAACTGACTAGTTTTAAATTACCATTTTGTACTGTATACGATTTTGATATGAGTAAATGAAACATATGCTAAGCTCGACTTTCTGTCTAAGGAAGAAATATAACATCTATGCGTATGTTTTAATTATTGGATTATAAAATAATTTAGTCTACTATACTGAAGAAAATTATATAACATAGAGATCTGTAATTGCTGAAAGGAGGAAATAAACGTAAAAGTGATTTGATAAAAAAAAAATGAAAAAATATTTTTAGATCTCTGTGCCATCTAATATTTTCTTGCTCACATATAATAGATTTTAAATTGTTTGTATGTATTTCGAATCTTATTTGTACGAAACAATATATGAAATAGAAATCTGCGTAAAGAAAATAATTATTTATTACATTTGTTACTACCAAATAAATGTTTCCCACTAATAACACTTTACAAAAGAAGCCAATTTTTATGCTTACATATTAATGTTCTGTTTTCTGTATTCAAAATGCAACGCAAGCAACGAAATAAAATAAATTCGACAGAATGAAAATATTGTCAAAGCGAAACTTTCTCCATTAATTTTATTTGTTTACTTGTGTGTTTAATATACATGCAATTTATGAATACTCTGTGTGTGTGTGTGTGTGTGTGTGTGTGTGTGTGTGTGTGTGTGTCGCAGGGAATATAAAATATTAAAATGTAATAATATTAAATACAATTAGTTGAAAAAAGAAAGAAAATGAATTTTGCATACTTCTGAATGCAAATCCAAGATTTTGCAATATAAATTTATTGGCAATAACTATGCGAGTTAATGATAAAAAAGTTGGTTTCATTTAACGTGAGATTATATGTATAATATATAATGCAAATTTTTATTCCTATTAGCTTGTAACATAATATGAAAAATGCAATTTTTATTAACATTATATTACAAAAGTGCTTTAAATCATTTATTTATCTTAATGAACATGTAATCATGATGAAATCTGAATATCACATGTCGGTTGCGTAAGGACAGTTATAAAACTGAATGACTTACTCAATTTAAGTAAGATATGTTGATTTTATGGCATACTATAATAAAACATTTATTTATTTAATGTACCATCAGTCTCTTGAAAAATTTCCAAACATTGCCAATGTTTAGAAAATTCTCTCATATAACGTTGTTTTATTCATGTAGCTGGGTTTTTTACAAACATTAAGTATAAAATTTAAATATTTATATTTTATATTTGTTCATCACGATACTCTTTGCTCTACGCCAACCTCATGATTCCACTAACAAACCAACAATATCTCTAAATAATAATAAAAATAAGCAAAAATCCTACTACACACTTTTAATCATATGTACATTTCACATGTTCGTATGTACACGTATTTATACATACAATGTTGAACATAATTATAAATTTACCACTTTTTTGAACTATTCATTATTCCGTAGGAATGTACGAAATTAATGAGGGATGAATGTTGTATTAAATTCAATTTTATATTATTTACGTAAATAATGAATTAGAATGTCTAGTAAAAAATGCTGTTCATTATTTACACAAAAATTGCTTGTGAAACGACAAATGAATTTGTATTGTTCACTTATAGAAAACAATGCCATTTTTAAGTAATTGCAATAAAATAGTTCATAAAGTTCTTAAGTTACTACTTAATAACGGATAATCTGTTAAAAAGTTTTCGTTTTCGTATTGCTAATAAACTTTAGTTTCTCTTTTTAGCACGATTGTAACTTGTGTAGTTTTTGAAGGTATATTTGAGAGGTCTGAACTGCCTGTCTATTCTACTTAGAAAAGCGGAGCAGTTAAATAAAGGCTTGAAATGGACAGTTGCCAGTCACATCTCGTAATGTGGATAAATATTGACAATACGCTATTGTCAACCGACTAACGACTAAATGAATAAAATTTGTGCTAATTCAACATTTGAGTTAGTCGATTTTACTATTCGGCTCAATCTCACCGCTCGCTTTCTACATCGAAAAATACCATATTTTAAATTGTAATGCAGAAACATTTTCACACTTTCGTCGCTTTTAAACAATTCTATCATTTGACTAAACGATCTCTAGCAATTTCTATTAATTACGTAGCAAATTTTGTTGCGTGTTAAAAGGAACAAAGGAACAACAGCGAAGAGAAAAGCAACATAATTCCAACGTGAAAAAAGATACTACATATTTGCAGTGTTAGTAGAAATTTCTTGCTTTGCGTTGGCGTGAACAAACACAAAGACTGTCACGTAAATACTTGGGTATAGTACATATAAACATACCGCTGCGAATATATCGCCGCGAAATATTCGTCGTTGTCATAGATATGTGTACTTCGCATTAGCGCGAAGGCTGCTGTAAGGTTTCGACAGCATCATAGATCCTATGATCAATTTATAAGGCACTTAAAATTTAGGAAAAAGGTAAGACAAAGAATTCCGGTTAGTCATACTATAAGGAATGTACAAAATGAATATTATTATTTAAAGATTATTTTACTGTTAAGAAAAAACAACACAGATGCGTATTTTATGCGTCATTATTATTTAACGCATTAAATTATATCTGTGTGAAACATTGTTTGCTTAAAAGTTTACTTTAAAGCATCGAAATACATATTTATACCTAGATAGTCTTTCATATATTTTTAGTCTACGTATAAAAAATATGCATATAATAAATTAGTTTATTGTACCGCTTACGAATGTTTGAAAAACGTATAAGATGACCAATACGCGGAGAAACTTCACCATCACGTCTGGTAAGTCTTTTTCTATAAAAAAAATATTTTATACAATAAATATGAATAGATTCAACTTCATTATCGAGATAAGGCGATATACATCGAAGTATTAATGTAGACAAATTTAAATATTTTTGGTACGATGGTACAAATAAGAAGAAATCCCCACGCTTCAACACATCAAATATACTCAAGAATACCACAGTCGTACGAAGTAACGTATTTTCACGTACAGATTTTCCGCAAATGTGCGATATATATTAGCAGACATTCGTTTCATCGGATCTCATTTCTTTAAGGACTATCTCACAGGAGTATCTCAAACAGATCTTCTGCAACATTGGTTATCCTTGTGCTTAGATAGCGCGTCATTAGAAATACAACATCGTTTATGGACGAGCACGATGATCCACCTGACTGTGTTACCAGAGACGTAACACTATTGCTCAATGAGACTTTTGCTGATCGATAGATTGGAAGAGTCAGATAGAGATAGACTGTGACACGACCTCCACATTAATTTGACTTATCCTCCTCAGATTCTTCTCTTTGGAGCTACGAAGTCGAGAACATGTCTAATCGAAAAGCTTGATACACGCAAACAGTTAAGAGAAAAGATCGATGAAGCTATTAACGTTAACCTCCTGACACTCAATGGACATGGTTGATAAAAGCACATCTACTTGTTGTACAGAGACACACGAGCTTATTTTAAACAATATGTGCAAATATCACTGCAATGTTGTACCGTCAACGAGCAATTTCAAATGAATAAATAATAAATGCAAGTTGTCAATCTTAATATAGGTTCATCGGTACTAATTATAATATTTCGTCATTCGAATGAAGACATTTATATTGGACAAGTGATGAAGCAAATACTAGAAACACGTTCTAAGTTTAATCGCATTAATTTTGAGTCGATTGAACGATTTCTGTCATTAACACAAATCGGTAGCTATTCGTATTTCGAAATGCTGCCGGTCACTAATTTCAATTTCGCTTGCTACTTCGTAAGTCAGAAATACTTCAATATGACAAACTCGATGATAATTTTACTTTATATAAATCGCATACTAAAAGATAACGCAAAATTGCACAATTCGAGTAGCTGATTTAGTTTCTTTTTATTTTACAGTTTTTCTTTTACAATTTTACAGTTACTATAAATGTGAATAGCCGTTCAAAGAGGGGACAACAAATTACGCGGCTTTAAATAAAATAAATAATAATAATAAATTACACACATCTTACTGCTATATTATTTAATGGATAATATAATAGCTACGTCTATTCTATATATCTATATATCTATCTATAATATTGTACCTATATACACAAAAAATTTGTATAAGTAACAAATTCGTAAATAAGGTCGCGCAATTAAATTATAGTCCCGCTTTCGCTAAAAAAAGGAAGAAAACATTTAAGTAGATACAAGCTAGCGGAACCGTATGTAAAAAAGCATTTACCAATGATTAAAAGTAAACCTGAACAATATTTATGTCAGTCATAGTTGCAAACAAGGAACTTAATTTCGGTGTTAAATTTATCTTCAATAACTACATATCTCACTCATGAACCGCATATCTGAGCTAAATCCGTCAATTTACTTTTATGAAGTGGAATACCTTAATTACGGCGACTGACAAAAACAGCCCGCACGAAGTCGTAAAGTCGTAAAACGACGCAAGAATCACGTGGAACTGTGGAATGAGCGTGGAAGGTTAAACATATTTCTTTTTAACTTTCAGTGATCAGACCGAGGACATCGACCAGAACGCTTCCGAACTGTAATACGAGCTGCGAGTCGTTACAGCGTTACATCGTTATATCGCTACGTTTCACAATCGATGATCACGAATCGATTTTAACACGTTTATGCGAAGCAAAAAAACAAAATAAAGAAAGAAGAAAAGAGACATCGTATTGACATTTATTGCGTGTTATTACGATTAATTATATATCACGAGATTCGAGTGTAATAAACGATCAACTTGTAATTGAGCATTATCTTCTCTTAATCTTCTAAATACTGGATGCATTACAGAATTGCTCCACGTACTATGTAGGCTAAATGTTAGTACCTCTGCAAGGCCAAAGCGTAATAGCGGACAGCATAACAGAGAAGCATAAACTTGGCGTAAAGGACGATTGTATTAGCTTATACTTCGTTATAAATAATAAGATTGATTATAGAGAATAATATGAAGGAAAAACTGGTCAAAATGCCATTGTAATAATTTATGGAAACTAGTAAAAGGATGACTTTGTACACTGCAGTGACTTTGTATTCAATCATATTTCATATAATTCTATATTTCATATGTCATATAAACCGTATTCGGTTAACAAGGAGTGGAGTAACAACGATTTTGCAATTACTACGTTCATTACTTTAAGTAAAAGAGACTACTGTTTGAAAATGGCTGAAGATTAATGTTTGTTACAGATAAAAAGCTATTAACTACTAACAGAGCGCGGTTAACGTGGATATAGAGAAATATTTGTATCTTCCGTCATATAAGAGTCATGCTCGATTTTAATTTCGAATAGACTGGAAAAACCGGATTGCCAGCTCGACATTTTTTCCCAATATCCAACAATGGAGATCTGAGATTTATCATTAGATTGTTCCGTTCTATCTCTATACGACAGATATTTGTTGGTGAATCGTTGCCTAGAAAATTTCATTCGCGCACGTAATAATCATTTTTATTAATAATTCCTAATGATCTGAAAACAAAATTTGTTTTCTTTTTATGTCATACACTATTAACTATTCTTAAGTAAGATTAATGTAAGTCGTCTTTTCAGATCGCAATTATATAGACGAGATAGTATATATCTTTACATAATTAGAAATTTTTAAATAAAATGTTCAATTCTCGATAAAACTATTAAATAATACAACAAGCATTTAATGACGCCTTAGGATGTAACATTAAATTTAGAAATCGGAAAGCTTGTAAATTCAAATTTCATCTACTGCGTGTTGTGTAGTAGTGTTATCTTAGTAATAGTATTGATTTTATCTAGTAGTCTAAAGTAATTTCATATTGATTTCGTATATAAAAGTTTCAAGCAATTTCACAAGAAGAATAAATTTATCCAAAGGCATGGTAATAGATAACGTAAAATTACCGTTTGTCTTTCGCAAGTAAATATGTAATGATAAATTGGTTTGTCGATTTAAACAAATTAACAAGAAACGGAACGTCGGGTCAAGGGGTTACTGTTTCAATGCCAGTACATCGATTGACCTTAAAGTTGGTGTCGCACCAGGGAATTCTTTGCACGGTGCGCAATTTTGCAGAAATGTACGACCACACAACTAAAAGGAGATACGTGCAAAACAGCTGAGCAGGTGTAAGCGAAGTACATGCACTCGACCGAACGTACATTTGCGAGATTCTAGGGAAGATATTTGGGGTCATGGGTGCTTCCAAGAAAATGTCACGCCAGTGATATAGACTTTGAATGTTCCTGTAGCCACGGCCGCGTTCGATCACCTTTCAAACGATCCTCGAACACGAGCCACGGTTTTTCAAGTACGAGTCTTGGACTGCGACGTTCTCAAGGAACAAATTGTACAAAGAACTGCCAGCAGAGATCATGGTAAACATTTCTGAATTAATAAACTGCAAACGCTTTGTCGTTATTTAATAAATCCATCGTCTTCCTGACGGAACGATCTTTTCATTGTAAAGAACGATTTTGAGTTTTAATTATGGATAATCCATTGTTTGAATCGTTTCGTCTAGGTGTAATTAAAAGTTTAAATTACTTTTGAAACGTTTCGAGTAACAGTTAGTGAGCTGCTGACGAGCCAGATATTTGAAATTTATGAAAAGCGCGTTAGTCACGAAGGTTGAGACAAACGTGCGACCTAATTCTGAGATCGCGATTATCTAACAAATTTGTTGAAAGTTGTGTCTGAGCTTGACGAAATCTACTTATATATTCCATACTCGTAATTCGTGCGTGAACAGCTCAGTATACTTTCTACTCACAACGAATTCTTCCGCTCAACAGCCTATGAGTCACACCATACCATTGTCACTCGGCATTCGTAAGAATCGCATGAACGAAATGATATTAAAACAGTCGGCGTCTCGTAACGTTTAATGATTATACGTTGTAATTTATAATTATATTTTATACGGTTTCAACTTAAACAAAGCTATTTATCTGTACAGAAAGATATAATCATTGTAAATATATTCTTAATCATATAAAGAGTAATTAAATACCAAATAATCAAAGAACGATAAAGAAGACGTTTGAACAATCAGTAAAAACTGAAAACCAACTACATCATCGTTATATTTGTGACAAATACTTTTAGAAAAAGTTGAAAGCAACTATATATAAGCAACTATAGTAAGAAAAATGCAAACACGCTTTGTCCTATAAAATTTTGGAAATCAAAATACAAATGAGAATTGAACAATACACGAAAGACGCTGCCTTGTTATTCCTTCACGAAATAATATCATTTTCATCATTAACAGGCTTCAGGTGTCGAGAGTCATTTGTACTCCGCACTTATACATATTTCAGTCACATATTTTGGTTTCTACAAAAATAATGATTCGTGTTTTATGCTTTGTACTTGAACAATTACATGAAGAATTAGTTTTTTATTCAATTTGGTCTGACGAAGGAAATTTTAAGCTATCCTGGATCAAAAGAACAAAATAATGGTTGATTGAGAAAATCAAACGCGTTTCGTCCAGTACTTATTACTAATAATCTTATAGATAATTGTAAAATAAAAATTAGATAATTAAAAACATTAGTAGTATCACATTTAAAGATGTATTCCTAATCAGTAAGTAATCAATTGTTCATCAGTCAATGCTTGTAAAGAATCATACGGTCAAATAGTATTATATAATTGAGCTTACTTTACGATGAATTTTTGACCCTTTATAGTTCTTTATTAAAGCACTTTCGGATATGAATTTAGTTGAACTCGTTTCATCCATAATATTTGGTACTATATCAACTTGGTGTCAATCCTTTTCAAACTGAATGACTGTATTGTAGTTCGTAAGTTGGACAAATTACTCTATAGATTATATTGTAATATATCACGCTGCATAAACACATACACGTAACACACATTATCAAAAAATTTGCAGTGAAAAAGAACATGCAGTGTTATGTAAAAGAACACAAGATGAATTGTGAATTTTTTATAAGGGAAAGATATTTTAAAGTAACGCTACGTTTATCTCTCTTTTAGTCGCTACACATTCTCTGTTCATATTAACTTGAAATACTTTTTTGATAAATTGCTACGAATACTTTAAACACAATGAACTTCATATACAATTAAATAGTATGACATAATGTACGAATTACATTTCGACGATATACTTCGTATTTTTACGACTGTTTCGATTCAGATTTTCGCTTACACCTTAATTTATCTTTTATCGAAACCTACGTGTATGCAGTTCGTACATTCGAAATTAAAGTATATCATGTTTCAAAGCTCCGTCTAAAGCTGTAAAATGACATTGTTTCATTAACCGAGGAAAGTTCACGGGGAATTTTAAGGAGCATTTACAAAAACAAAATTAAAGAGGAGAAAGCCAAATTACACACGACCTCATTAGCGTCATGTCTGTAACGCCGGAGATTTTTTGTAAGAAACTTTTACAGGTGTCAGTAACAAGACGTCATTCAAGTCATCGTAACATATAATATTGTAAATAATTCAACAGAGATCATATAAATATTTTGAAAGATTAATTATCGAATGTCCTTATACTTGTTCTACTTGGCAACAGAGTTGCTAAGTGAAGGTCTCTCATTCTCCAGAGACGTTTTTAAAGCGTTGCATGCAAAATGATTATATGCCATGATGTTGTTTTCAAACTTACCGGTATCTGTACAAATGTACCATTGTTTAGTTGAGGATACGAATACAGTGGCACTACGGGGACCGAACCATTCTTTAAAAAGATTGGACCTTGAATGGGTGTGACGTGAGCGTCCCTTGGTATCTCTGGGTCTTTGTCATCGTAGTAATCGTCGAAGTCGTCATCATAGTCTAAAACAGCGTGAATCGAAGTTTTTGTACCAGGTCCACTTTCACCGTTAACTCTCGTATACCTTTAACAAAATAAACAAAAATTGAACAACAAAATACTTGGCACTTTCATCGGATTATAATTATAAATTACGATATAAGAAGTAAATTTGATGTGCAATTTTAACACATTAGCGGGTTCGACGAATCTTTCAGAGATCCTTATGATATATATATATATATATCTATATATGTGTGTGTGTATATGAAAAAATATTACGTAAGCGAGAAAAGTTATTGAGTTGTATACGAAATAAAATATAAGAAAATGTAAAAGTATGAAAAGAAGAGTGAAAATTACAAAAGAATGCAAGCTTAATGCCGGTAAAAAAGATTAAAAGGCTAGCAGGAATGCGTACTTTCCGCGCTTACCGAGTTGAAAAAACGAACTATAAATGACGTCCTTTTACGATAATTGTTATTAAGTTTGACAAAAAATTGTGCTCCATATTTAATAATACATATCTGGAGTAACGCAGGATGAAAGAAGCTATATCGTATGTACGGATCGATGACATAATTGACCGGACGAGGGAACGACAGTGACGGGCGAGCACACGAGTCAGATATTCGTCAGAAATTCATTAGGAATGCATGGCAAGCAACAAGAGAGCATTCAGCTGATCGTTACATAAATAATTACGAGAGCAATTAAGGTTGCTATACGAAATATAGCTTTCGCTGGTTCGGCAACAAAAGATGCTTTAAAACGAAAATATTGGTGTACTCCGCTACATAGCACATTGAGTTTAATTATACGTATTGACATCTAATTAATTGACGGAAAAATATGAAATTCAAAAGAACGGAATTATACGTCACCGTGTAATATAATCGATTTAATTAATTTTCTTTTAATTATGATTCCCTTAACGTACACCGAAATTTCTACATTTTTGTTAAATTAAAATTCCATCAACTGGCGACCGCGTGTTCACACCACTTTTTCCCCTTTTTGTTTCGAAATTTAAGAAATCGTTGACCACATACACTCACACCGACAACGAAGAGTGTAGATAATAACTTAATAACGGTAAAGTTAAACGAAAAATCACCAAATACGAGAGATTACAATTAAATCGATTAAACGAAATGTATATAATAAAATATTATGAATCCTGCGAAGTTACCCATTAGGTCTATCAGGATAGCTCTCCTGTTCTGGCATTCTCGATGTTCGAAAATTGTCTTGATCCCTCTCTACCGAAACTCGTTGCTGTTGTTGCGACAGTGACGGAGGAGGTCTCATTTGTTGCTGCTGTTGCCGTGGTTGCGTTCTTCGAAAATCTTGATTGTAATTCGCATATCGACTGTCCTGTGTCGATGAAAAAGACGAATCTTCGACGAACGTGTTTGTATTTCTTTGTCGGTTAACGGTCGACTGACGTTGTCTTTGTTGTTGTTGCTGTTGCTGCTGCTGCTGATAAGCAGCGGGTGGTATATACGGTTCGTTTTGGAAAGGTTCTTGGTCATTAAAATTTGGAGCGGGCGCAGGCGGAAGTACGGCATTCAAACGAAGGTTGTTCACTGTCGACTGTCCTCCGTTTTGTCCACCGTAGAAAAATGGAGTAGGCGTTGCCGACTGATACGGCAAGGTAAAGTTGACCAGTGACATTTTTACTTTTATTCTTCAAACAAACAAAGAAACTCTCTCAATCGCTTTGAAACAATCTTCCAGCTCTTATTTAATTCGACAGTTTGTTCGGATTCTTTTTATTTCTGTAACATGTTACCGAAACTGAAAACGCGATTTAAAGTCGAATACGTATATTATTGTTACTTTTTAACAGCTGATGTACAAACACTATAATAGGTATTCATTTATATAGAGTGAGCCATATTTCTATAATACTACGATACTAAAATATTAAACGTTAAAAGTAATGCACAAATGTGCAGAATTTTCGATAATAAAATTATATAATATTTGCAGAAAATCAAATTCGAGAAAGAAGTGTACAAAAATATGATTAAAGTTTCAAGGTCAAAATAATAAAATTATTTATTCAAATGTATATTCAATATATCTTAACTTACCGTAGAATCAGGACGACACTTTAGAAGGAAATACAAAGTCACGTCCTTCGATTGTGAATTTTCAGTTTTACACTTTCAGCTTTGATGATCGTGATTTTGATCGTGTACAAAATCACGTCTCATTACCATAAACTTCATGATCAACCAGGAACGAAGAATTTCGTGATTACTGTTCAAGATCTCAAATGAATTGTACGTTAAATATTTCAGCGATCGATTTCATCGAAATTCAGCTATAATCTTTCCTTAAAAGTGTTATATCACCTTCGAAAAATTGCTTTAAACACGCTTCAATTTCACTGACATTTTTAACGTTATCCTACGTTTTATGAAATCAGACAACATAATCGATACTTGAAATATAGGTTGATCATTCGCAACTTGAAATGTTAAAATTTTTCTAGATAACGCGATTAAGATTATTCGGCGAAGATTAATGGCTTCTTCCTTCCTCTTTTTTCTCACGTGATGCTTGTGTTGCCGCGAGATCGACCTGAAATGACAAAGAAATATCAATATTTGGCGAATGTATCGCTCACCGAAGCGTGAACCATTATCAAGCGTAAGTCCACAATTTTACATGCAGGGAATAAATAAATGTATTGTGTAACATTTCATTGAAAGTACCACTGGTAAACGTACACTTATGATTTCTACCTTTAAATTGTTTAAGGAAAATATAAAGCATAATGGTGAAAAATTGTTTCAAGCGTAAGAAAGATTGAAACACAGCATGATCATTAGCGAAGGACAAGAAAACGGAATGGTCATGGAAATCAAGCTGGATGGAAAAATATAACAATTTCGTAACAGAATGTTTTTTTATGAAAAATATTATAAATATCAATTATGGAAATATGTAGGTTAACGATACAAAGAATTACTTATTTGCCTTGCTCACGATGCTTTATTAGACATGCCACTTTAACGACAGTGACAAAATTATGCTATAACAAAAGCTATAAAAATTATATTTTTCGAACAACTTTTTAGAATTCACTCAAAGAAATCGGTTGCATACAAATATGTGTATTTTGCACGTATTACAAAGTCGTCTTTAATTAATTGATATCAATAATATTCTTTCATTGCGTGTGTTAATAATTTGTAAAGAATTAGTAAAGAAAGAGGAATATTTATATATTGATAGAAAATATGCAAGATAGAAATAAAATGATACCTAATAATAGCGATTATTAATGTTTTCTTAGTTGTTACTATACGACAAAGAAATTTAATATACAGGAGGGTTGGTAACTGGTGGTACAAGCGGAAAGAGGGTGATTCTACGCAAAAAAAGAAGTCGAAAATATAGAATAAAATTTTTTTTTTTTAATTTTTCCATCGAGACAACGATCTACAGTGAGATCCGTAATAATGTACTGTACGCGTACCGAGCAAAAATTCAAAATTGATTTTCTCGAAAACAAAGCCTCAAACGAAAAATTTTTATTCTATATTTTCGACTTCTTTTTTCGCGTAGAATCACCCCCTTTCCGCTTGTACCACCAGTTACTAACCACCCTGTATATACGTATAATATAATATATTATAATTAATATTTAATATATAGTATAAACAGGATATATACTGTTTTCAATAGATATTTTATTACATATAATATTTTATAGATATTACACAATATAATATAATATAATAATATAACATAATGGGTATTTTAATATATCCAAATTTTTAATATATCATAATCATAATTTTCAAATATCGACGTATCACGATCTTAAATTAGCATATACCGCGGTAGAAACAACTCAAAGTACTCAAATTACCTGAGGTGAGACCTATCTAATGAATAGGTTACGCAGCGTTACTCATAATACGACAAATCTCAAAAGACAATGTAGTCATGGATATTGCGTACAAACCGCGTGCCTTTCTAATTGGCTTGCAATGAACGACATTGTGTTTTGAAGTATCTAGACTTTTAATAATTTAGACTATTTCTTCGAAGGAAATAGCGTTGCTACAAACGTCATTGTGTGAAGCATTTGAGAAATTTGAGTAATTACAAGTTTAATCCCAAACTGTAAATTTCATAGAGAATACACAAACATACGCGATCTTTTATCCCGTTAATCCAAATATAGAGTAGAATTAAAATATTATTTTAATCGATAATCAATTATACGTGAATTGTGGCATGGTAAATACACAGATGCTGATCCAAGATAATGTCAGTGTTAGTACCTCTATATATCTTAATAACATTATATATTAAATATAACTTTAGCGAAATATAAAATAGAAATAATATATCATTGGAATAAAAATAATCGCTAATGACCATAGTAGCTGATACGACTTTAAGTAAAATAAATAACTGTATAGCGATGATACTTGTCGAGAAGTAACGTGATGAGACAAATGATATTTATGACGTACAATTAGCAGTATCAATTTATAAAACCTCAATGTCCTAATCTGATAATAATATGTCATATCACGACGTTGGAATTACGTCAATACACCTATCCATAATAACAAGTCACTTTCATTCCCTTCCATTAATCACGATTTATGGTTCAATGGACAAGAGAGTGAGTCTACGCGAAAACAAGTCGAAATAAGTCGAAAATGTGGGATACAATTTTCTTATGAAACGCTTCGTCCTTGAGAAAATTGAGTTTGAGAATTTGTTAAGTGTGTACATGTACGTAAATTTGGTTAATATCCAACTGCATGTATAATGTGTAAATAATCAATAGATAGAAAATAAATCACATTTTTTCTTTCAAGATCTCGTTTACGAATAAATGAAGTTTGATCGTGTCTAGATAAGAATTAAATCGGTACTTAGTCTCTTCTTTTCTAATTCCATTTTCTCAAAAATGGAATTTCGAGCAAATATCTGGTCGCCCACTTCTGCGTGATATACATATTGTATATATATATTAAACAGTACCGAGAAAATTTATTTCAAGGTAATCGAACGAGTTTCGTGTAATATGGTTAAAAATATGAATATGAATAGGAAATATGTTGTAAATGTAAGATTTTTATGTTGACATAGTACAAGCGTAAAGTAATAAGAAAAGAGTTACTACAAACCATTACTTAGTAGCGATAAAGAAAATATGTCAATTTTTTATTGAAAATTTCATAAGGGAAACATTAATTATCGAACAATAAAAGAATGCCATAAAAATTAATTTATTAGTATAATATTTCTATCAGGAACTTCAAGTGCATTCACTTTAATTGACTTACTTGACATTTACTTTACTTTCGCGTTGCATGAAATAATGTCATAAAAATTAATTGATATATATATATAATATTTATATTCGGAACTTCAAGTGCATTTACTTTAATCGACTTGCTTGACATTTACTTTACTTTCGCGTTATATTTACTTGATCCCATACGCAACATCAGTCGCTTTATTTTATTATACGAGACATAAAACCATACTTCGTAAGCAGGATCGTAGTATTTTAAGCTAGGCTATCCAAGTTCATGGAAACTTAAAAACACGTTCACCTATTTGCTTCTGAAAGTATCTCGACAATTTGTTTTTAACATTCGGAGAACTACGATTGTATCCTTGATTCTAAGACCCCCCTTATTCTACTTGAACAGACATTCGCTAAAATTATGTCATTGAACGATATCATTGCAAATAAAAATTTCCTGCCAACGTTTTTTCTCGCAATAAGTTTTACATAAATCTGAGTTCGCTTTACTTATACTTTTTCATTTGAATTGTTTAACGCGTTCTATCTTATAAACTGTGTTTTTTTTTTTATAAACATGTGTACTTACATACATATGTTACACCTTTCCAGTAATGTACCCAGTAATGTATAAATAATGATAATGATTATATGTATATATTAACTTGTTTACTATAATAATATACGTAAATAAAATATAAATTATAAGTTATGTTATATTTATAGTTCACTCAGGAAACGTATGCTTATTGCACTTCGTGATATCTATATATAATAAAATGAATTATTTACGAATACATAAATGTTCATATATTATATATTTATATGCACGGTATATAAAAAAGATAAATTTCATTTATATAAGGTAATACAATTTTTTACATCATATTTCATTCATTTATGGAAAGCATCTTAACATTAAAATAACCACATTATACGTTATAATGTAAGGCACATATATATTACACATATTAGCACAAAATTAAAAAATTACATTTACTGTACAATTAAATATATTATTTACCAGATATATATGTATTCGCTAAAGTTATATCACAAGTTCTTACAACAAAAAAAAGAAAAGAAAAGAAAAATGGCTAAAGACAAAACGTTAAAGCGCGTGTTCATAATTTACAAATGTTGCTAACGATGAATTAAAAGAATAATCGAGGCAAGTAGTAGATGCAATAAACGCACGAACGATAAATCTGAAATGTACTTTCAAAGCACGTGTTTTATTTGAAATAATCTTAACTAGTCGTGAAAATGAATAAAATGCGATGATAACATTTGTATATCCGTTTAAAAATATATATGTATACTTCAAATGACAGTCAGTGTCGTCTAATATCTTTATGAAAGAAAATTATGCGAACGCGTCGGCGTATGCGTGGCCACGCAATTGTTCATACGAGAATGGGATTCGCGCGCGTGTACCACGTGTCTTCCGAAGATGCCTGTGAGATGCGAAAGCGATAATGACTCCGTTGATTTACCGGGGAACCGATAAAATTCGACCATAGTCGAACAAGTTTGACCGTCCGTCACTTTCGCTCATCGAATCGCTTTCTTCGAAATCGAGTATGTAAACTGTGCTTTCACCTAAAAATAAATCGTGCTCCCACTGTCCGGTTTGTTAAAACGGATTGCTTTGCTTTCCTTTTCGTTCTTATACACTTATTAAATTCAACCTATCAATTTCATTATCGTTTTCAAGGTACTATTCTCTTTTATTGTGTTAGCGATTAATTAAATAAAAGACACTAGTATGGTACATCCTCTGTTAATGATAGTTTCCGATGTGATTACAAAAATGCTAGTTTTTTCGAAGCGGAATGCTTTTGGGCTGTTGCTAATCTGAAATATTCGATGATTCAAGGGTATACGATTTAGTCTGAAACGTGGATTAGAACCTGTTCACGATGTCTGTAAATATTTCTCGTTAACTTGCTTTGTATTAGAAACGAGGGGTTCGCAGGATAAACGTATAAGATACGTATGATAAAATTTGTAATTCGTGAGAACAGTGAGTGAAATTGAACTTTAACTCTTTGTTTCTTTCTGTTGAACTTAAAGTTGAACAGAAACATATGTATGCTCCTACATGTTGAGATGCAGTACCTTGACATACGTGGCCGTAGAAACATAAAAGTGCGTGAGAAATTTTTCTAAATAAACAGAAATATCGAGCATCGCTTCGAGTATGTCTCGTTTTCACATCGAGCACCTGGAATACCGCTACATTATGAGGTTAATTCGACGCTAAAAATTATGTTTACCCAACATATCGATTATCTTATTCGGCACTGTCGAAGAAGCTTTTTAATCGTAAGTGGCAGATCGACATCACCGAGATACATTGTTACGAAAAATTCGACGGTCAACTTACCGGATTCAGTGATGCGTTTTAGATTCTCGTGGAGCTCGACAAACTTAAAACGGAAACACGGCCAACACGTATCGAAACAAAAATCTCATCCGTTGCTTTCACTTTTGGTAATCGATCGATTTTCGGGCGAAAAGCAGGAGCTGAAAGCGAACGAGAGAGAAACGAAAAACGGAAGTACGTGACACGGTAAAACGCGATTGATTAACCGGTGGAATCGGGCAGGAAGAAATCCGTGGAAATGCATTCGCAGAGGACGAAACACGTGCTTGCTCGTGCGCGAAACACGAGCAGCTCGTCGAAATCGCCGAGAGGCGTGCGTGACACCGCGCGAAACGCTACGTTGGCGAGCGACAACTGAAAGAGAAGCGTTTTAACTTTAACCAACTCTACAGAGAATGGGGATAAAGAGAGGTGTCCCTCGATCATGAAGAGTAGCGCGGCCTGTAAGTTCTCTCTCACTTTCCGTTCCTTGATGTCCCTCTCTTCTGTCTCGTTGCTCCCTACCTTCGATTTCGAGCGTTGCTTCACCTTCTCGCAGGAAGATCGTTTAATAGAGCATCTGTTTGTTTTCTTTCTCATCGTTTTCTATAAATTCGTCGATGTTCAAAAACGATTGCTTTCTTTTTAGTCCGCGCAGTTCAACCGCATGTACTATATAGGCATTCATATATACTTTGCATATCAATGCTATGTGCATTCAAATATCAAATCTAAAAAGCAAAGCAAATTTTTCGCTCTTTTACTTTTATTTTCTATTCCGTGATACTAATCTTTCGCATCTCATGAAATCACTTTTAGCATTTCGTATGTTTTATATCGACTATATCTTTCTTCCTTTATCTTTTATATTTTATATTTCTAATCAGCAAATTTTACTCTTTACGTTTTCTCTTATCTCTGCCTGCAGATCGTTCATCATTTATTCGGTAAGGGTCGAGTTGGATAGAGAGAAAAAAGAAGAGAATTTCTCACAAAAAGAACTTTTTCTTATGTACTATCCGCGTTCTTGTTCTTGCAGCATAAATAAAGCATTCGAATCAGGGCCGTAAACGCGGCGCGACGAGACGGTTTAACGTAATCGGTCTGTTTAAACTGTTTAAAGGCATCGTTTCCTTTCCCATTATATATATGTATAACGACTCTCTTACTTGCATCTAATCTCGCAATTCGGTCTCACGGATCGTTGCGGCTACGCAACACGAGCAAAGATTCACGCCGTTCGACGTTCGGGCGCCAGATGAAAACGAAAAAGAAGAAAGAAAGCCAGAGGGGAAGGAAGGTATCACGAGGTTGAACTGTATGGCAACGAGCAGTTATTACAACCCTATCACGCGTCTACCATCGTTTCAACCGTCTTTTTTCATTCGCGTGTTTCTTCTCTGTCGAGGGACATTTTTATCGCGTTCTCGAGGTGCCTTCTCCTCTCGAATCCTTTAGATGCATCGCGCTCCAGAACCTTTCATTTCTTTGCACATAGAACGGTATAACTGTATCGGAATCTGCAACGGGCCCACCTACGTTCACCTTCTGTGTTCCGAGATACTGTACGTGTCTATCCACGGATGCTAAATGCTCGTCCCTAGTTTCAAAGAACGCGTTCCATTATTTGCGGTTACTAACTTGAACAGGTAAAGCGAATACATGTTCAAGGAAATGTACATATCTTCGGTTTCAATCGTCTCAAGGCTCTTTCTTTCCATGGTATTTCCGCTCAGTTGCAATGGATACAGGTAGCTCGAAAGGGAATTATCAATAATAATTAATGCCGTAGAATCTTCCCTAGAATATATCTTTTATTCTATTTTTTTGTGAAGTAACTTTTCAATGATCAAATTATTAGCGTTTAAAAATTTGGAATCAATTCGAATATATTTAAGGTTTATGGAGAAAAAAATAACATAGTTCGGTATTACTTGTCCTTAATACATTTAGTATAGACCATCCGCGAATTAGATAGTTAATTTCACGTAGTATATTTGGAATTTTTGGCTACATAAAAGATTAAATGTGAGAACGGAGAGAATCAATACTCTACCAAGAATCGAAATTCTGAGAACATTTTTGGCAAATATAAAGTAATAATCGTAATCTATCCTCTTTGCTACGGTAGATAGTAATTTAGAATATGTAAAAACTCAAGCATCTATTCGTCTGTTTTTTTATTTAAAAACTCAGGTTCACTTTTTATTAAACAAGCAATCGCGAATTTTTAAGCGATAATTTAATATCTTTGATGGAATTAGGATACCTGCTAACTTCTACAGAATTTTTGGAAAATCTATTGCAATTTTTTCCCAAAAGAATACACCGAATCCCTTCGTATATTCCATTGAGAAATCGAAGTTGTAAGTCTTGCTAGGAAAATCAATACATTTGCGACCAAGTGTTTTTAAACGACGCTATATCATTCTTTTAGCCGAAGCAGAAATAATGAAACGTATTTAAAGCACGAAAGTAAACGTAATAAGGAACAATCTTAAGTACAAATATGAATTATTCAAGCATAAACAACGTATGTATCCTGTCATGTCTATTAAATGCAAATGTAGATTCCTAAGAGGCGGAGGGAGGAGGAGACAAATAAAAATCGAGCAATTCATTCGCGTGACAAGTATGCGCAGGAAATATCCTCAGCGAAAGTCATTAAGGAAAATTACGATCAGCTAACCGAAGCTTTAACCTTTTTCGTATCTTTTACATTTTATTCGCAAAGACTTTCTTAATACAGGTGCGTATTTCTTACCTTCAAAAATTAAAAATACATTTTTATTCCGCAGAATTCTGAAGTGGCAATATTTCTATGACTTATTCTCAGAATCAATTGACAAATGTTTGTTCATCCGTGTAAAAGTGTTCTGTGTAATGCTTATATTGTGAAATCGTTTGTGCATGATTATTCTCTGTTCTTTTACTGTGATAAGTAAGCCGTATACGAGCAACGACAGCGTTAGATGTACAGCAATAATAGCAGGAGAAAATAAAATTCTTTATGCGAAAGAACATGAAACGTAAGGGGTGACATAAAAATACGATTTTAATAGATTTATTATTCGTTTGAGAAAGTTCCGATTCGATACAAACAGATATAATGATTCATGTAGTTACAATGAAACAAATGTGCAGAATGATTTTCCTACTTGTCACTTTACACACGTAAAAAGAATTTTACGATACCTACTATTTATTTACGATACATCTTTACTTAAGTGTAATGTCATTCGTATAAATTATTTGGAAACTACAATAATTACGTGAGACAAGTGCTTCGCGCTATTTAAATACAGAAGTGGTTTAAGTTAATGCAGTTAATAAGTACTTTCAAAATTGAATTAAGGAGTACAACGCTGTTGTTTTCATCGCACAGTGTGCAAAGAGTTCTGTGTAAAGAAAATGCGGTTTAATAAAAATTTGTCGTCGTGTTATAGAATTATATAACGAGCACTAAATACCTATATGATAAACCTTATGTTAAAAATTTGTTTCATTTCTTATTCTTTTCACTCCAGAAGATTGAATTTACATTGACGAGGTTCAAATTGCTATTTTACAAGGAATCAACGCTGTGGAGCATGTAGCACAATTTTCTGGAAATCAACCATTTTCACTAGGAAACATCGAACAATATGCAATTTATCGCACGAATTTGCACAAAGAAACACTGTCAAATTGATTTGTCGAAATTTATGCCGTTTCTACGAAGTACGTGCCAATGGCGTTCCGTTTCTCTTGGGATATGTACATTTCATATCGAACAACTGATTACTTAAAGCAACGTAAATGTCTCGTTAATCGTTGCTTATACAGATCCCACAGTTACCACTTTGATCATAATTTCCGCATTGAACATTTATTTGTTGCTGGTGCCTGAACCAAGTTACTTAATAAGTAAATAGAAGACTGAAGAATCGTACATGATAGATTTCCTCGGTTTCTCTTTCGCTTTCATCATGAGGCAATCGTAATCTTGACATCCTTAAAAGCTAATGATTCGCGTCGGTATTTTTCGTATTTCGTCGTAATTTCAGAAATTATATTTTCAAACGTATACCTGAGGCCCGTGTTCTAAATATTTCGCGTCAGTAAGATTTTATTTCCGAGAAAGTGAAGTCTTTACTTTGATTCGTTGCTTTATAGAACAAAAAAAGTAAAAGGAAGAAGCAAGAACACGCTTAATCTAATCAAAATTTCGAACAACGAGTTA
Organism: Bombus impatiens; assembly: GCF_000188095.3. Lineage (NCBI taxonomy): Eukaryota > Metazoa > Arthropoda > Insecta > Hymenoptera > Apidae > Bombus > Bombus impatiens. Next base: position 40,050 of record NT_176573.1, read on the forward strand.
CAAATGATTAAGCTGCGGATGTTCTTGCAAATTTTATATGTCCAAATATGTGAAACGTATACGAAATTGACGTAAAATTAAACGTACCAAAGATATGTGAAAATATATTAGAAAATATATTGGAAATAGTACGATATAACCCTTTTCAAATTGCTAGATTACGTCTTATGAAATTTAGCGTGGAATTTTTGATTGTATAGCGTTGATCTATTTTCGATATATTATACGTTGCTACTACACACATACTCGTATGAATCTTTAAACAATATAATTTGCGCATATTAACTTTTGTCAAATTGAAATTAGAGATATAAAAATTGAAAATAGAGATACAAGTCTCGACTCGTTTTATCGGATTTTTACAGTGACAGTAGTTCCCGAGATACGACTTCGGCCTTGCTATCTTTTAGATACATCTCGCACGTACGTATGGTACAATCACTTCGTGAAATTGAATGTACGATAGGAAGAACTTATGTTACTATTTAGCAAGCTATAAACGGATATAAAAGAACACAGGCTAATGCGAATGATTTTCGATCAGTATAATCATTGCAAATAATTGTAAAAAAACATACGATCGTATAAATCGCTTTTGCCCGATAATTTTTACATTCGGTTGTTCGTTTCATATTTTTTAAGAATTTTGTAAAAATATCGCCTTTACTAAAATTGTAACTAAATCCTAGCAGAACATTTTTATGAAAATAATTTTGATCGCGTTATAAGTACTGTATTAACAAGGGGATTTTTCGTTACGTACATCTTAAATAGGTATTTTCTCTATTCGTTGTATATTTTGTCGATATTAGCTGGCAATAATGATATGCAAATAGGGTTGTGATAAATTATAGATCGTATTACACGCATTAACTTAGAATTACGTAAAGAAATAGTAATATTGAAAGACCAGGATATGATCTGGAATAAATCGGTATAATTAATGAGTTTCAGAAACCCATATTGACAAACCAATCAGCCTTATAACTGCTACCTCTGGTTTTGTTTCGAGGAATGTAATGACCTGTTTCACCAAGTAATCGATTTCATCGTCGCGTACGCTGCCAAAGAAAGCCCGATAAACATCGACTTCGATCAACGACCAAACAATTTCCTGTCAATTTCTGCTCCACCCACTCTACAAGGACTTCTTTTGCCTTAGGCGTATTTATTGCAGGAAGCTATAAACATACAAACGTAAAAAATACTGGTCACGAATCTTAGTCCATCGTATATTACTATATTAATCAGGTAGATATTTTTAATAACTCGACATGACTTTTACGAGTTTCTTTGGGTGGTAAATAAAATGAGATGAATATCTTGAATTTTATTCCACAGATCTATTTAATTCATACGGTATAAATACTTAAAAGCTATCTAATGTTTCAGATTGAATAATATACCTATCATGTGAGTGTTTGTACATACGAGTATTAATTTGCCAATTGATCACAACTAATTTGAATAATATAACTGTTTTTCGAATTTCTGTTATTTTTATCTAAGGACACCTTAAGCTTTAACGATAACAATAATAAACATTTATTACGAGTTTTTGCGTATAATATAAAACATAGATTTTTCTATCGCGTCGTATCAATTTAGAAATTATATACTACAATATAAAATGTACACGATCCGACCGATTAACACGTACAAGCAGACATAAAGTGATCCCCTATGAAAAAATAAAAATACAATTTTCGGGTATCAGTTTTCGGAAAAATTTTGAAAATTCATCAAATATGCGAGCAAGAGACAAGTTCTTTAATCGAACATGTTCAGACTTTGTTTCCTTCGAAACGAAGCTTCGAGCAAATTTTTATCCTACATTTTCCGCTTATTGTCGCACGTAAAATAAAGTCCCATCGATTGTCAAAATTCCTATCTTTACTTGGGAATTAGACGATCACAATCACGTATACTTGACAAGATTCGAAACTCATTTGTCATTTGCTAAAATGAAACCCCAACGCAATTTCATTTTTATTTCAACTCACAGAATCGCCTTCACTTTATTTGTATCAGGAAATTTAAACCACCCTGTATATACCTACTTATTTTCGTTGTAGCAATTTGCTCATAATCATCTATATACACTATATTTGAAAACGTATACAGGTCGATAATTTCAATGTTAAAAAGCGTACGAATCATAAAAAAATTCGTACAAAATACCTCGCATTTATTTGATATAGCGGAGTATCGGTTACACGGAGTTCCGTATTATTCGAGATACTTCGAACTTCAGCATAACTTCACTTTCTCCGAAATTTCAACTCGAGGAATACGAAAGTGTACATATGTATCGTGAAAGCAGTCAAACCTTTAACCGATCAAATAATTAATTAGACTTAAATACGTGTACAACGTTACATCATCAAAATCTTTCCTATGATTTTATTATACAATTTACGAACACTGACAGACTTTTCCGTATTATTCGAGTTTTCGATTATCTGAAGTATGCCCGATTGATCGAGGTTCTACCGTATCTCAAGATGTTTTAAATCAACAATTTTTTTCAGAATATACGACCGTAATGTTCGAAAAATATTTCGCGATGACAAAGAGTTACACTTAGACTTTTATCTCCCTTTTATTTTACGATTTATAGAACCGTGAAAGTTTTATTTCAACATAAAGACCTCAAATAATTGCAGTATTGATCGAGATTGAGATTAGCAATGCCAGCAGTAGTAGACCATTCTGATTGCAATCGTTTGCCCCTAACTTTGATCTTAGATACTAAGCATCAGATAAATATAGTTTCTCCAAGTAATTACAAACTATGGTAATTTGTCTTTTATAAACGACTGAAATAATTGCATGATAATGATCAACCACCGAATATGGTAAATCTACGATTCGATGTGATTTTACGCGGCAGTTATCGAACCTATTATTCAGAATATTGCGGTAAACGAGAGTTCAGTGTCACTGACTTTGATCATTTTAACGTCGCAAACATCTGACGATAAGAAAAGATAAGTTGCGAAAATTTACACGATTAATATCTTAAAAATTCTGAAACGGAAACAATACTATAATAAAATAGGATCGTAAATGCGGTACGCGTAAAATGCATCGAAAACGTCAGAACCAGGAACGTGCATGCCGCGTGAACCGACACACGCCAGTGAACCCGAAGAAAAGACTGACAATGAAAGGGGGTCAGATGTATGGTATAGGCGCAATACAGAATAATTTTGCACTGTTTACTCTTTAACTTCCTATTATCGATTCAATGAGAATTGAATCATATGTATAACTGCAAGAAAATGTTTAAGATAATATCAAAGGAGAAATAGAAGATTCGAGTGAGCGCCGTAAAATCGAACAAATCGGTAATTAATTTCATAAATATTAAAACTCTGTTCGACGTCTATCACAATGTTTTATCAAAATCATATTTGAACAATTGTACAATTCGTCGCAGAATTTGACATGCTGTGTATGTAATTTACGGAATAAAATAATGCTATGAATCATTCAAAAAGATATTAACGTCAGTCAGTGTGAATACCAATCATTTCCTCTCTTATGTAACTCATTTAGTATTATAATTATATAAAGTTTCGATCATGAGAAACCGAGTAGTATAAGTAAACCACAGATCTGCATTGGCACAAATGTGGTCCTTCGACGAGAAATTCGATTACAGGTATATTTGTGTTTTATGTTATACGGGATACGTCCTCGGATAAGACTCGTATACTGTAACAAAGCATTGAATTTAATATAACTTAGGTGCTCTTTAACGTCTATTAATAACGCTAAACTTTCACAGGTATTTTTAGAGGCTGTATAGCTATCATAATAGTTTATGTGCGCAATAAGAAATTAGTCAGTGGTCCAACGTTAAGAGCAAATTGCCAGAGGAAAGGACACGTACCGTTACATACGATGGTAACCCCGTAGAAAAACCTGAAAGCGGACCAGATGCCTGCTGCGCAAAGGCCCGTGATAGGTATATGCACCTCGCTCGGTTCCTTGTGCAATCAACAATGAACAACTTGCAAACGATTGCAATATAACGTAGTACGAGGGACACGTGCAAACACCTTTCCTTACCCTTGGAAGAAGGAAGCCTCTGAACGAGATCGAGAATTATTGCGACCACTTTCCATTACGTACAACGCAGATATGCAGTGACGGGTAAAATTCTGGAAATCTACATAAATATTACGAAATTCTATTACGTGGGAATAAAACTTTTATACATTTTTTTCCTCTTATTCTCTGCAATTTTTCTTATTCGACATTTTAAATAATTTTAATAGCAAAAACAATTATCTATAATATCTTAAAAATCTATCAGCGGAAGTTGGCATTTGTTATATCTCAAATACTATACAATATAATAATACTATTTCAATTTCATATTTTTCTTACTTCGTTTGCATTTTGATTAATTTTACTTATACAACAACGTGAAATAATGTAAGCAGTACTTGTCGTTTCCTTTTTGTTCATTTGGCTTTAGATGTTTCTTTAGATTTTACTTGTGTTACTCATGTTATCACCTATTTACGAATTCCAAAACGTTTACGAAACATGAAACTATTCTAAAAGGTAGTGAAACTATGAAATAGTACGAAAATTCGAAACATCTTATCAACGAATAATTGGAAATTTAAATTTCAATTTGTTTACTGATTTTTCCAAATTTTTAAATATTTTATGATGATTTTATTTTTCATGAAATTTCATATCCTACCAAATGTTTCTTACTTATTTTTATTATTTATATCTTTTTAATTCCTACTATTTTAATAACACTAAATACTTAATAATACTAAAAGTAGCAAAGATGGTACGAGTGTGTATTGTTTAAAATCTTAGAATGGACGCGATATAATGAAAAATAAATTCTTCAATAAAAAAATAATATTCTTCAATGTTAAACTCGTTTACAAGCATGCATCTCAAAGAATTTCATCATTTAAAAAACGTCAAAATTTCTACTTTCTACTTTGCAAAGAAATTTATTCGAAATACACAAGAAACGACTTGGCGCGAGAAAATCTTAAATCTTGCACACAAGTAACTCTGTAAGATTTAGATTTAAAAAAATATTTATTTTCCTTCTCTATAAATACAGTTACTTCTAAATCTATTGGTATTATACCACCCATACCGAAACTTAAGAATGAAACAAAATATAAAAATATAAAAATAAAATAAATATCAAATGCAATAGATATAGAATTTCACTATATGTGCGAAACTTAGGAACAGAATTTTTTTTACCTGATATCAACACATACAGTGTTTCATAATAAGTGAACAATATTTGAGGGGCAGATTCAGCACCTAAAAACAATAAAGAAAGTTGATATGTCAACATATGTCGTATTTCATCTTGTTTACGATATATAGCGAGTTTTGTGTTCTATCATTTCGTATCTTACTTTCACGTAAGAGATGCGCAAGATGACTTCCCTGCGTTTCAATGCATGCGTAGAGACGTCTTTTTTTCCTCGAGTTTGTCGAAAGTCTCGTTCAATTCTATGGCAAAGTACACATTTCAACACCTTCGATAGATGTTGAGTATACGATGGATTTCAAGTATTCCCACAAATAAAAATCCAACGAAGCCATACATTGAATGGGGAATCATTTTGAGTGTCTCTCGTGAAGGTAATCAAATACGTCGTAAATATTCTAATATTATATTCAAGGGAGGAAGGAGATTAATATTTTTAATTACGAAGTATATAAATTTAAACATATGTCAATAATTAAGATATTAGATGTTTGACTTGACCAAGAGTAAAATGATATAGCCACAGAGGACATCCATTTAAACGACAAAGTAAAAGATATGCGTGTCGACTCATCGATATCGTATCTTGGATTTTCCCAATTACGTGTCCTATTTTAATACAATTAAATATCGCGTAAAACGTTATAAGTGCAACCGGAACCAGGACCTCATTAAAAGAGAATAAAAAAGAAAGGGTGCGCGCGTGCACGTGGCACGAAGACTAGATTTCGTAATTTCTCGGTTACACATTACACTTGCACGACAATTCCGTGATTCACATCACGGCATGGTTATGCCGTGTAACGGTAGCGATAAATTATTATTCTGTGTCTATAGAATCCAGCATGTCATCGTTCACCGGCTGATTTTAACGAATGCATGCGAGATTCATCTAACTGCGACATAAAACAATAATCGTTTTTCGTACAAAAGAAAGACTCCGATATAATGGAGTATCATATCGTTTCAGTGAACGACTTCTGTTCTAACATGTACAGAGAAATATACGATTGTTCCATCACCAATTCTTTCGTTTGTTTTTTATTTGTTCGTTAGTAAATCGTTAATTTTTTTTTTTTTTTTTT
>NT_176573.1:46643-321946 GCF_000188095.3 Bombus impatiens
TATATTAAAAATTTTTTAGTTTTTTTTTTTTTTTTGTTTATTTCAGACCGATCGGAATTCGAAGGTGACAAGCATAGGACCAACGCCCACATACTTCAACTATCGTTCCGACCATCGATCATAATGAATTAACAATTCTGACGCAAGAAACTTGTGCTTCTCTTCTGTTATAAATATTAAACGTAAGTGTTCCGAAACTATATTTGATTATGGTCAAATACTCTACTATACCCTACTATACATATAGCATTATAGTACATCCGGATCACACGATCAAGAAACGTATAAAAATTGTACTAACATAGATATTACATTTTACAGTAATCGCTATATATACGTTCTTAAGAAATGTACATGAGTCAGAATATAAAATTTGATTACTGACCGGAATGCAAACATTATCGATATCAGAGAAAAGGTGAACGTAGCCTTTCTCCTCGCTTTAATTTCACACTGGCAAGGTACATAACCATTCATGTATGGTATTCTCCAACGTGCATTTATGTTAAATAACGTTTTTAAAAGTAACCTCACTGAAAACATTTATCATATGTGTTACGATTGCGATAAGTCTTCAACATCGTCGCTGATTATGGAATTCTGTCAATACGATAAGTGCAGCCAAAACGATATCTTGCGTAAACATAAGAATTTAACGAAAATGAACATTGTTTGAAGTTAAATAAAGATACTTGGACGATGTTAATAAATTGTCAATGATTTATCTTGCGTTCGTAGAAATATTAAATATTATTTCGTAAAAAGCGATACTACATTAACTTTTGCTAATTACTTATCGAATGCAATTTGAGGGAATTGAAATTACAAATTTCTAGATAACACAAAAGAAGCTTGCTATAGAAACTTAACAATTTAAAGGCTTTATTTAATTTTTTACCATCCACTTATTAAGCATCAAGCGAGTTCAGACATTGATTCGAATTAGAAATCGCTGTTTATTGCTTTGTAGCAACTTTTGCCTATACAACATATAATTTTGCACCCAGAATTTCCAACAGCTTCTTCAAAATAAACAAATGATCTGAAAGCTGTTTGCAAAGATTCAAATCGTTAATGTAGAAGTAAATAAATTTAATAGAATAGTAGCAAACGAAAATGTAGATGAAAATAAATGCCAGATTCTCAGTGCAGGAAGGGTTAAACCAATACTCGAATAAAGTATCGTCGTATCTGAGCGCGTCTGACCATGAGAACCACACCCGTAATATGTACTTGAATACCCGTGGTGCCAAGATACACAAGTTCTCTAACCGTGTACCGTACTGTGTAACGTCAGAAACACAATAGCGTTTATCGTCATTCGAGTATTAATAACATTGTTTCTGTGATAAAACGAAATATTCATCGTTTTTGCAGATCATTGTCGTTGGTGGTGCACAAAGAGACGAACCTTCTAAAGAGGATCATCTATCTGTGCATCGGCCATCCCGAAACAGTTTCAGTGAACTGCGCGCATAAATTTCGTTTACGAGGCTTTACGTGCGAATTCGCAGTAAGTCCAAGACGGAAATGTCACAACGACCACACCCCAAATGACATTCAGAGTTCGACGCTCTGGACAAATCTTTGCTCAACTATAAATTATTTATGTATCCATATGTGTGTTACAAAATATTTAAATTACTTTTGACTGGAACATGCACACACACACACACACAAGCAGACAGCGCTTATTCCTGTTTAAATGATTTGTAATTTAGCTCTGTTCACTTTAGTTCTTAAGACGGCGAATTTTTATATGACTAATTTATTTTCAGCATGCGATAAATTAAAAAAAATATATAACAATCAGATTTAACTACACATAACAATACATCGATATTAGGACTATTGTAACACCAAAGTGATAGCAGTTGGCCTTCGCTTATGGGGGAGTGATCAACTTTTCTTAAAGTGCTTATAGATGTATATCGATTGTAAAGACATTTACTCTTGCAAAAGCGTCATGATGTATACTAATTGTATTGCAATTTGAACACGATATATTATAATATGCTTCTTGTAATTTGTGCATTTTGATGTTTCTACTTGCTGCAATAGAAAGCTAATTGTAAGCGAAACTATAAGTAATTTATATTTTTGTATATAGGAAACAAATATTGTTATGTTATTATTTTATATATTTATTGATATCTACGCCTTACCTACTATTTGTTTCGCTTTTATTGTTTTATAATAAAATTAAAATAAAAAAACGTTAATAGAATTATATTTTAGTAAACAACTATATTATACGATAAACTAAACTAATTTTATTAGATATTTTGATATATATTCTATTATTTGTAATTGTATTATTTTTATTAAACATAAACCAATAATTGTAAATAAATTTTTCTCACAACAAAAATATTTTATATAAGTATTGATTTGCGAAATATAATTTGTATAACATAGTGTTACGATTATAATTCTTTGCAAAAATTTTAATCATTCAAATTAGTAAACAAAAATTAAATTTTTCTATTTCATAACAGAAATAGAAACAAATTAATTTAACATTTAAAAACAACTGTATATAAATACCGATTAAAAACCTCTATGAAAAAGCTTTGTGTACTTAATATAATTTTCAACGAATATAGATATTCTATTTCAATCGATTTATAGGTAATTAAACTTAAACTTGAAGATAATAATTTTGATGTTTAAATCTTCATGCTTATAATATTTGAAAAAAATAATTTTACATAGAGAATTCTGTATAATAACATATTTTATTTAATTGAACGTGTGCCTTAATATAGTCATTAATTATAAAATAGAAAAAATAAATATACATTTGGCAAATCTATCTGGTATTTTTCCTTACATTATAATTCAAGAAACTCATCCAACATGTTTCCTTAAAAATTAATATGTTAGGCGCAAAAATGTTATAAATCCCACCTAAGGATTAATTTCTAAGTTATAACATATTCAAAGATATGTGTAAAGTTGTCCTTACAAGTTTAAACACTACATTTTACTTTGATAAACCTAATATAATTGCCTTAAATTTTTCAACAGTAAATTTATATTTATTTTCAATTATATCTCTAAACTTACTGAATCATTGAAATCAATGATTAGTATATAATTGAACAGTGTTAGAAAAACAGAAAATTCATTTAGAAGAGTAAAACTTTACAAGGACAACTTAATACTGACTAATAACATATCTATTTTGTATTTAAGTATAAGTCAATATATGTTTCCTATTCTAAGACATAAATCGCATGTATAAAAAGATTTTCATTAATTTTAACGTCATTCTTTATAATAATAATTGCTACAAATTTGTACTTACAATAACTATCAAATTTAAATTAAAACTTACCACCTTTAACATATTCTACCGCAATATTGAATATAAAACGCTTTCTAAAAATAATGAATAATGATCTTAATTTTGTTCATTTCTTCAGTTATTGAAAGAATGCGTTTGTGATTTGCTTCGAAAGATCTTAAATACTAAAATTGAAAAATATGACAAAAGCATTCTCTCTTTGGTTCAACAACGATGCCCAAAAAAGGTACACATACGAAATTGAATTATAAAAATTACAATTTTTATACAATTCTTATGTTCTTATAATTCTCTATATTATATGTATGTATATATTCTATGTATATAGAATATGTAACACTTAAAATTATTCATTAAAATTAAAATAATAAAATTTGCTTTAACTATCATCTATTGTTTAAAATTGTTATAAATGAATAAAAAATCATTAACTGAAGTAGTTCCTAAGTTTATATAAAGTTGCATTGATGAAATAAAACCTCAATAATCATTATTATATTTAATCTATTTTATATTTTTTAACATATATGTGACTGATATTTATATGTATTAAAGTAAGAGCATCTTGAATTCTCAATGCACATATAAAGCGATTTTATTGTCAGTATATGCATGAATTTTGAAATTGCATTGAAATTCTTTCAATATTTATACTTCTTAAAAAATGTTTTAATTTGAACTGATAATCTTCTAATAATTTTTCACTAAAATATTTTTCTTTTCTAATCACTAATTTGTTAATAAGACGAATAGACGAATAGATACAAAATTACATGTACTATGATCAATATCATTAATATTGAGAAAAGCGTATTTTTAATCAGATATCACAAAATATAACACTTTTCAGTTTTATCACTATCCTTTTCTTACAAACAAAGGAATACAATGAAGATATTGTGTCTTGTATTACTTTAGTAATCATATTTCATGACTAATGGTAAATAATATTTATGAGAAATTAATACATGACAACAAATCCATATATCAAAATATAAACAAAATTTTTGTTTTTTGATGATATAAAGAGTATCATGCAGTAGAAATTCTGGAATTAAGTATCATCACTATCACTTCCTTGCTGCTCTTGAGGTTCTTCTTCCATTGGAGGAACAGTGTCCATATTTCTATCAAAATAATGAGGATTCCAAGCTGGCAACCACCTATGTATGAACCACCAATGCACAGATAATCTACCATGATTACATTCTGCTCTTTCGCATCTACCAAGAAACTGACAAATGCCAGTAACACTTCCACTCTGATTTCTAATGCACGAATCGTCACACGTATGTTGACGTTCTGTTGAACGATTAACTGAACAAACAGAAGGATGCGTAGTGGAAGAATTATGCGAAGAAAACATAGATCTAATGTTTGATGTACTAGGTTCATTATTTGATAATGTACTAGATGCTGATGCATTTGACGTCGAAGCGCCAGGATCTACGTTATTGAATAAATTTCCTCCACCAGTTGTACTTCCAAGAGCTGAAACACAGGGTCTACCAATATGAACTGTAGCATACAGTGGATTATTAACTGATGGACTACCTCTACTAATCCAATCAAGATATTTGCTAAATTGCGCAGCAGAGTTAGAATTGGGTAGAACTTTCCCTCTGCAAGAACAATTATTAGGATTTCTACAATGACATTCCGTCCTCGATGATTCAGCAGGTCGGCAAGATGTAACAGGCAGTTTTACATAAGAGTATTCACCGCGGCAAAAGGGGCATCGACAATTCCTTGGTAACTGATATATGTAATGTCTAGAATTATTTCCAAATGCATCTTGATAACGTAATCTATTATGCAAATTATGGCAATGATGACACAAATATCTTGTATCTATATGTCTACAAAATGAACACATGCAGTTATAACCGAATGGATAAATGGCACGTCCAGTTGACGCGTAAGCAATATTTTCTGTCGAAAAACAGTTACGACCTAGCCTACCTAATCTATTCTGACAAAATTGATTAGATAATCGTGATGAATCTAGATAAAATTGTCTTGGCTGATCATACTGATTTCTAGATTCCATGTCGTTTAAAAAACTTGGAATATATTGATTTAAAATATGGTATTTATAGCAACGAGGATACGTTCTACTACCACAAGAATACCGGTCGTCTATTCTTTCATATGTGTGGTCATCCTGATTATTTTGGACCGTGGGTTCATTATGAGCAACTTCATTATTATTTTCAGTATTTTCATCGTCGTCGTCGTCGTCATTATCCAGTCTTTCATAAATATTTTCTTCTGGTTCCTGTAGTTGTCGATTACGATTGTAATTATGAACTAAATCTACTGGATTTTGATAGTTTGGATTGAGATTTGAGTGCATTTGAACCGAGCCACCAGGTCGATTTTGGAAGCCCCGTGAACCACGGCCTATGTTCTGATAGCTGTCATCTCTTTCTTGATTATTCCTATTCTGATTCATAACTGCAGCAGCTACCTCACCATTTTCGTATCGCTGACATACACAACGCAGACCTTGGCAGTTATGCCCAGCACCACGATATTGCTGAAGTACATTCTGGTCTGAATTCTGGACTTGGATACCGCTGGGCCCGGCTTCCCGTGATTGATCCGACGTTTCGGCACCCGGGTCTGTATTTTGCTCTAATATGTGCCCAGCGGATTGTAATCCTCACATCGATGTTGTAGACGGCATGGGTTTATCGATTATTGCTACTCCTGCATAACTGCGACCAATTCCCATGCAAGTTGGAAGAGTTGTCCAAGTATCCGTTCTTGGAGAATATACTTCTACTGATGCCAGACTGGATGATCCATCATCACCACCGACCACATACAAAAGACCATTTAGCGCAACTACACCTAAAGAACACAAATATTTCCATACTTTTGTAAAAAAGAATTTAACTTGTCATATAGATATCTATGCGTCAAAATGTTTACATTTCTTTTTCAAAAATAAAAGCAGACTCCATATTATCTTATGAATTTTGTTTTATCTTAAAAAATACAAAGAGTTTTGTAACTTTATAACTTTCCCTTATAAGAGAAAACGAAGAGTATTAATGTATTTTTGGAATTTTATACTTTGTAAGGATATCTCCATCAATTCTCATAACTTAAACTAAAATAAAGGTATTTACCAGCATTTCTGCGGCAAAGAGCCATATCACTAACTGGAGTCCATTGATTAGTATCTGGGTTGAACGCTTCTACACTTTTCCTGACCAGTGGACCATCATGTCCTCCTACAGCATATAAAATACCATCTAAAACACCAACACCAGCACCACTGCGACGTGCCGACATATCAGGCACTGGTTTCCATTGATCTTTTTCCGGATTGTAACATTCGACACTAGATAAACATTGTCTGGATACCCCATCATAACCACCAACCTACAATTAATAATTTTCAATTTTAAGTATTTAATGTAATTTGCAATCATTTTTATATCGTCTCATTATTTAATTGATTTAGTTTTATTAATAAGCTTACAGCATATAATAGTCCCTTAACAACACCCACACCAACACTACTTCTACGTGTTGACATTGGTGCAATTAACCTCCATTCGTGTGTTCTTGGATCATAAACTTCAGCAGAATTAAGACCAGTTGATCCATCAAATCCACCAACCTAGTATTTTAAAATAACAAAGAAATATTGATAAACAAAATTAACAACATTGCATATATGTAATATATAAACTATTTACAGCATATATGCAATTTCCAAGAACTGCTACACCAAGCGTTGATCTTCTTGCCTCCATTTCTGGGCAAGGTGACCACTGGTCTGTAGCTGCATCATAAATGTCTACTGTTCGTACTCTAAGAGATCCATTAAATCCTCCAACAGCATATACACGGCCACCAAGGACGGATAAACCTATATGTTAAACTTCATATAATAATTTATAGAAAATAAACTTATATGTTAAACATTATATAATAATTTATAGGGAATCATTATACATTGGTTTCATTCAAAATATGGAATGTTATTTACCAGCTCTACAACGACGTGTAGGTAACTCAGAGACTTGGTACCACTTTTCTTCTTTAAAATCATAACATTCTACACTTCTAATTGCTTTTGGAGCTTGTCCTCCTACAACTAATAACACTTTTGGTAAACCTTTAGGTTGTCTAGGTTTTGTACGAGGAGTTTTGAACAATGATTTTTGTTCTCCTTTAAGAAGGTGATATTTTAAAGCTTCGATCAAAAAATCTTTACCTATAATAAAATGAAAAATCTATATAGTTTAGTCTCTTACATTAAATTATGACAATAAAAGTTGTCACATCTTTATGTTTGGCATATATTTTGTCACTTACATTGTAAATTTGCTTTAAGAAGTGGTTCTTCCTCTACACGTTGTACTAAATATTCTTGAGATAATAAAGGTAAGCGTACATGTTCCATTAATTGTGCTAAATCAGCTTGTCTTTTTTCTAAATCATGATGTACCCATGATATTACGCATTCATACACTTTTTCTTCAGAAGGTACCATTAAGCAGTCACTGCAAATTAATTTAGCTACTTGTTGTGGTGCTAATGTTAAAAATTCTTCACCATCCACTACTTCCCTATATGTAATAGAATATTTATATTTAAAGTAAAAAGATGTTTTGGCTGTGTAGAAATAACAATATTTTAGTGCTTACGAGAAATGTTGTTCAATGTAGCTATCTGCATGTGATAATAATTCTAGACAACCATGAAGGTCAGCAAATGCACGAATTCCTAAACAATTTGACGGATGTAACTGAGCTTGTAAGAAATCACAACAAGCATCTCGAACATCAGTTAGTTGCAAAAGATTTGCAGCTGGTAATAATACTTGTACATTATCTTCAGTTACATGAACCTCTGCAGAATATACATAATCTACTAGTAATTCAAGTGCAGAATAATCTACACCTTGTAACGTTATCCTTTCTTGATCTCGTTCCTCAAAACTTGTAAACATAGCATAAAAATAAGGGCTGCAAGCAGCCAGAACCATTTTATGTGCAGGTACTTCTAAGCCCCCGTCTGCCACCAAAATTACGTCGCATAATAAATTCTTCCTAATAAATAATTATATTATTTTTAGTATATTATTATTATTATATTATTTTTTATATAGATGATAAAAATAATCCAAAAAGAGGCTCTGATGTAATTTTCTCTTTTTTGGGTTTTTATGACATATCTTTTATATTATAGTAATACAATACATATACGATAAAATAAGCAGTATATATTTCTTACTTTCGCATTTCATTAATAACATCAAATGCCCGATTTGTATGATGATGATTTCTATATGGTGGTTTATCTTTTCCACCTTCACGGGGTATGTGTTTTTGTGAACTTTCATCCAAAGAATTTTGACTAGCATATCTGAGTAACAAACAACTACAAGAAAATAATGTTTCATTACTTCAAGAAAATCAAAATTACAAAAGACAAAGATTTGTTTATATTCACTAATCAGAAATTCCATTCAACATATAGATATAGAAATAATGGAAAATATATTGTAAAATTATGACCTCAAGAATATCATAAAATTATGAAAATTGAATATGTGTAACTGAAAGAAATATCGTGTAATGTAATCTCACCTTCCCTTGTTTTCAGAACCATCGTTATTATTGGAAGCATTTTGCACTTGATTTTGTCCCGCGGACTCCATTTCGGTTATTTAATTTCTTAATAAAGCCGAAAAATATAATTCTAGTAGCTTAATTAATGACACAAATAAAGTCCCACTTTATTTGTACAAATATCGATTCACTGAATCGAACAAACATCATCAAGTGTAGAATCAGCTGTGAAAGAAACGGAAAACGACGCTTCCGATTTTGTTAACGGCTTACACCGAAACGCAAAGCGACATTTACAGATATATATCGCGTAATATTGAACCGATAAGATAAAATAAAGAATTAAAAAAAAAAAATTTATAACTACCAAAATGTCAATAACAATACTCCAATAAAGGATATAAACATTAGGATCAAACTTTCTTATTCAATTCTCGAACGTGATTTGCTGGTTTCGTTAAAGAAAATACTCGATGGTGTCGACATCTACAACATACTATATGAATTATTTTGCTTTTTTAAAATTTTCATTTGATATTTATTTATTAGTGTTATTAAATTGTTTGATAATTAATAATTGCATATATAAATAATAATACAAATATAATTTAGATACATATATATAAAATATATGAAAGAAAAGTAGATACAAAAGTAGAATATGAATATAGTTTTGGAGTAAAAATATTCGAAGATACATACATACATACTATGCGCATACGTATAGTATGAACGAGAATCTGCTGTCATTTATTTGAAAATTGAGATATTAAATATAAAGTTTATCTTTAGATTTAAGAAATTCATTGAAAACTTTCTAGTCCTGTTAAAACAAGCAAAGTTAACCTTTGTAAGGTAATTCAACATTAAATTAAATTTAACCTTTGTTAAATCTACAAAACATAGTAATAATTCATTTTTAAAAATATATAATAGTAAAAGTTTCTCGATACACATTATGTTTGCAAATTATAATGTTCAAGTATAATTGGCTGTCACATTTATTTATGTGTTTCTAATTATGATGTGCTGACCGTGATTTTGCTTGCAAATGCTATAGAAATTACTGACAATTAGTAAATTTATTCTTTAACAATGATAAAATAATTCCATTTTTACAAGAAATTTTTAACAATCTACACAAATTACTTGCAAAGTTGTTCATATAACTTAATTTTCATGTTACAGTGCGTGTGTAGTTATATAACAGCGTGTAACATAATTCATCGTAAAGCAAAGTGCAAACTTATGTCATCGATATATAGCATCTCCTTTACTGCAAAATATACCGTGAGAAGTTAAAACATCTAGTCCTACAAAGTTCTGCAATGTCATTTGTAGTTATCCATTATATTTTCAAACATGCCCGTTAGATTAATTGCATCTTAACTTCTCTCTGAATTCAAGATAAAATATATTACATGAAATAAATATTTTGAAGTTACAAATTATGTACATTTCTTAACCTATTTAAGGGGAAAAAGAAAGAAGAAATACGTGTAATTTTATAAGCATGTTTCGACATGTTTCGATATGTTTCGATATATGCTAAATTTACTCTTCACAACAAATTCAAATTCATTTTATTTGTGTAAAAGAGTAGTCAGAACGCGGGCGTTTAATATGCTTCACGATATTTGAGAAATAAAATCAGCTTTCGGTAAATATATAACACGAACAGTTTCGAAGGATTCTGGCAATAAAAGAATTCTTGTAAAAGTGTGATGCATCAGATACTTTGGCGACAGGTGAATCACTTGTTTTAGCAGTTTCGATATTAGAAGTGTTTCAAAGTTCAGGGCGCCAGGTGTCGCAGTTCGAGTAGCGAGGAACGAGCGCGATACGGTTCCGTCAGTTATCCAGCAGATTGCTGTGAGAGCGTTTCGTTGCGCCATAAGAGGCGTCGATGGTTTCTTACTTAGTCGTTTCTTCCTCTTTCTCGCCCTCGTGTTGCGAGAATTGGCGCGTCTCGAATTTCGAAATTCAAACAGCCGCGGAAACGGCCCTGTACAGATCGTACACGATCGATTACACACCTGTAACACAAAAAGTGTTAGAGAAAGCATCAAGAAACCAAGCAGAAAAGAATTTCGCGTGGATCGTGAAAGTCGATCCGGTCCTCTCAACGAGGAATCCTATTGGCAAGGAGCAACTTCTCCATCGTAACTTTCCTCGTTTTCGTTACTTCGAAAGGTACGTCGATTCGCAACTACATACATACAAACTGCCTCGATCGCGCCTTTAGTTCCTTTGTTTATCTCTGCTCAAAGTGCAACGCACTTTCCTGGCCTTTCTTGTTGTCCTGACTGTTTCCTATAAATGTCGTCAATTCATTAAAGTCGAATTGAATCATAACAAAATCTCCGTAAGCTAAAGAATACCGTTATCGAAAATAACCTTAACCGAGCTTACTCGCTTAATAGCTTCGAAAAATGAATATTAGATCGAATTGAAACTTTGCTAATTGAATAAAAAACGCTCGAAGACTATATTATCATTGTTACCTATAAATTTTTTCGAACAATATTGTTTGTTTATGTGCAGCGAAGAAATGCGTTTATCGATCGATTCGTATATCGATAATTTTTTTCTCCATAATTGATCTTTTAATTGAAGCAATAAAATTGTCGATCGCCGACAATAACGATTCGCGATGGCCATGAAATGCACTATTACAAAAACGTGTTCTTAAATACGACTCTTGAGTGCTTTGCTTCGTTTTGCACTTTCGTAGAAACACACGTGGTTCAAAGTCACATCGCGTGGAGAGTAGCGCTATCTCCAGGAAGCTTCAAGTTTATTTTATTTCTCTTCTGCTGCTATATGCACATTCCGACTATGTTTTTATTTTCCATTTAGAAATTCATCTCGTTGCACTGTTGTGTTTAACGAAACCTTTTATACAAAATATATGAATGACTTGTGTCGTTTGGGTAAATCTTAATTAAATTAACTTAAATAAAATTAAATTTAGTTTATATCGTAATAAATGTATATTTATAGTACGTTATGTGATTAGAAACGCGATATATTTAATTTTATCAATTAACTTGTTTTGCAATTAGATTAATGTTACACGATACCTATTCGTTTCGCTCTCATCGATTATATTAGGATACCATGCTTCGTTTCAATCGAGTTATCTGACATTTCAAAATATACGTGCGTTAGTATATAGCTTATAACATATGTAAGTACAGCTCTGTTTCGATCTCTATTTAAAATGATGCTGATGACATTATTGCTTTCAACAATTTCTTTGCGAACTTTTACTTTGACATTGTTCGTTACATTTTCCGTCATTTATTTGTTTCACTACTTATAGTGAACACGAAAGAAAAGCTAAGTAAGGAACAATCGTACGCAGTTGCAAGTTATTTTAGTAGTTAGTCGAATATGATCGGCGAGTTACAAACCGCGCATGTGTTGCATTCGATTAGAATTATCTTTACTCTGGTATATTATAGTCCGAGCAATAATAATTAAATTTTATTATTACTGTTTCCATTCGCACGAAGCATAAACATCTGGAATATAGACTTAAATAATAAACTGACTGATGATAAATTTCATTCGTAATATATAGCAATGATCCAGTTATTTTATTACGTTTCTTATAAATTATAAAATCGCAATATCACAAGTTTCCATCCATTACACATTTTATGCTCCGGTTATCACAAAAGTAAAACCCGTTGTCAGTTTTACTTTTACAGATTTGCAAATTTTTGTAAAAAAAGTAATCTTCAAATCTACTATTTTACTAAGAAATAACGTTTTACAACGTTATTTATAAAAAGGTGACGATATTTTAATATATATAAGATCAGATAAAAAAAAAAAAGATACATAGGTTTTGATTGCTTAGAGAAAAAACAAGAAAGAGAGAAAGGAAACGATAAAAATATAGCAGTAGTCATTGAAAGATGAAAAGTACCGGGAATGAGGAAGAGAATGCTTCTAGTATATGTACACCATTGTTATAAGTTACAAGTGCAAGGTTACAAGCAACGTGCATTGTGTATCCGGACGATTATTTCTCCACTGTAGTAGACGATCGCCGATTCGCTGTTTGCACAATATGAACGGTTATTTCCAGACTGTCGTCTTTCAGTTTCATACGTGGTTGGCCGTTTAAATCATTCGAAGAACACTTTTATCCTGCACTTCCCGTAATTCGTCCATTCGCGTAGACGACATTCCGACGCCTACATTTATATTATCAAATCATTTAAGAATCTAAACGCGAGTTGTTTCAGTTCACAAGTTCAAATCGAAGCCTTTACATAATATCCTCCTTATAATTTACATTTCGATTAGCCTCGTAACCGTTATTTAGCTGACAGCGAGAAATGTTTCTGCAGATCTATTTGCAATTTAAGCATTGTTATTATCTCTGGATAAATACTCGCGCAATTGTTTTTGTGATAAATTCCAACTGAATAGTTACGTTCGATTTTTATAGTAGAATTGCAATGTGACTTTTTGCAGGATTTACAGCAGAATATATAAATTTGTTTCATATCGTGCGTAGGAGTAAGCAATTGGGAGAGAAAAATGAATTTTAAGCTTTATGTGAGCTTAAATTAATTGTAATATCGAATTAACGTCTTTGACGTTTAACGAATAGGCAAATTAGTTATGGTAGGCCTAGCATGTGAAATATAAAATTTGCCGAATCATCGAGACGCCAGGGTCCTGGGCGTAACACGGTGGCCACACGAAACAGTCGGAAATGAAAGTCGGACGATTTGATTTACGACGCTACCGTGAAATTTCTAATACGTATATGTACGTGCGATGATTATCAAGCACAAAGTCTGACACTTTAGTTGGTTACACGTGTTTGACAGAAAAAACAGTGGCGTGAACGAATACTTTAGCGCCCTGTGTAATTTCAGAAGGCTAATTATATAAAAAAAATTATAGTACCAGTTAAGGCTTTTTACACTTTCAATGCGCATACATATTTTATATTTCAATTTACATTAAACGTTTCGTCCACAAGCGCGAACGTCATTTTAGATTACTTTGTGGTTTTCATCGGCATCGCACGCATTATCTCTCTGCGTGCTCTACCATGTAATAGTTTCTATTAAATTTGTACCAAATCGAACGTTCGGATTATGTGTAGATAAATATTCATATCGTCTTGCAACTATGCTATATCAGACACGATATTAGAATTACTTGCATACAAAGATCGTACTTAGTAATATACAAATAAGGTAATAGAAATTTAATAATATAAAAATGTAAAAGTTAAATATAGAAAACAAGTGCCAAGCAAAATTAAATTGACGAATATTTTATATTTGAATTTGCTTTGTTTTAAAAAAGTAAAGAAATGAATTAACGACTATCTTCTTACTCTTTAGATCAACAGATGGATAAAATTAATTAATCAATAATATGCGGTTGATCAACCAACAGTGACGTTTTAATAACATTTTTAGCTCGTACGATGGCAGATATTACCTAGCTGCTATCATAGATTCTCTTGAACCCAAATCAATAATGCCATACACACACGTATGCATCTGTTGAAAATGAAAAGTGTCGTCGTATTCTTGATCATACTTAGGACTAACATAACAGTGCCGACAATAGAATAGTAAGATATGAAAATTTGTTTAAAAAATTTATTGCAAAATATGAAGATCCCACTCGTACTTTCGTGGATTTGCGCAAATTCTGTGCAATATGTATAACTTTCCATCCCAATAATTTATCAGATTTAACGTTATTCAGAGGTTTGCATTTAATAACATCATCCGTTCAATTTTGTCTTATTGTCAATTATCAGCCACGTCAGAGAGGAAGAAATTTGCTAGAAATTATGTGCATTGAAGGTTAAAAAGATTTAGTAAAATATAAGAAGCTTATTAAAAAAATGTGTTAATGAGAAAATTCCCTGTAGTCTTCTCGCGTGAATTTTGGAAAAAATTCCATGAAAGTTGTTGGAAGCGTAAATGTATCATTTGTGGAAGGTTAAATTTTACCTGAAGGATTTTTTAAATGCCGAAATTACTTTAAAAGGAACTAGATGAAAACGCTGTAACAGCTCGATTCCAAGAATTTTGAATTCTGGAATTGGTAATTTTTATACATAAATTTGAAAGAATGAAATTAGTGAGTCGTAAGGAAAGTGCATTAAATTATGTCGGAATTACTGTGATTAAGTATATGACTTGAAGAAATTACCCGCGGTAAAAGTTTTATTTGAAAGGAAAAAAAAAAGAAACGATATTTCATATATACCACTCTAATAATTTTGTTTCATAAAATATCCTTATAAAAGGAAAGCTTGAAGGGGAACGTTGATGTGTTCAATGTTAAAAGTATCCGTAAAAATCGGAGTTTTTTAAACGCTTCCTCGAAGCATGGATTTTAATCCTAATAAAATTGCTTTGAAGATAGTCCGGCACAATGCAAATATCCTTTGTTCCTAATTTCAAGATTGTCAAATCGACAAAATGGGTAAATGGCTTTGAAGTTGATCAGTTCCTGAGCTATTCCGTCGGGCGCTGTTTTAAAAGGAAAAACCAGGGACCTTGCGTAACGAGAAACGTTCAAATCGATAACTGGGAAACGATTCTTCGCGAATGAAAAAATATTTCAACTTCTGCAAAATCAAGAGAATGATGACGTAACAAACACGAAAACATTCATATTTAGTATTTGCTTGTTAAAGGTAATTTTGTTCACAGAATAATGCATTATATTTTATTCATATGTAATTGACATATGATTGATATCTGAACATGCGAAACGGAAGAAATAACAACGTGTAAGAAATTCCTTGCAAAACAGTAAATATGAATTGGTTGGAATAACGTTGTATGATGTGTCGATACCAGATACATAGAAATGAACTCGGAAAGGCCGAAAACATTTGTGGCATAGGTGAGTCAACGAGTGCAGCGAACTCGTCGCGAAAGCACTTTAGATAATACTGGATAGAACGCATATCGTTATCGCGCGGCGGCGCAACGTTATCGGATGGATTCGGGCCAGAAGTACCGTGAAACCGCGTTTATAGACAGCTAAAAAACATCGACGAAACCCGCATCCGCTTTTTTCTTCTGGGGCTCGGTTTCTCCGCCGGAAACGGTGGTTCGTTTGTTGCGCAGGAAATTTGCCTCGAGTGCGCGGTATAAATGTATTCATTGATTGCACCCTCCCCTCATTTCGATCAAGGATCGCGGACGTACGTTCCTGATAAAATTGGCGCACACGAAGGTACACCTTTCTCGGTAGATCGATCGGTGAGTCATCTTTTCATATTTAATTATCGAGTTTCCTGTCGTACCCGGTTATGACGTTCGTCGGAGGATCACCTTTGAATTTTCTACGCTATGGCAATTCCATATATTGTATTCGTAACGTCAGGTTCTAATTACATATTTATTAATCGGTCTGTGTTCGGTCTCTTAAATTATTATAATTATTCAAGGTCGGGCTTATAAGCTCACTCGAGAAATCATATTAATGAAAGACGATTATGCGTAAATATAATTGTGCGCAGATGTTGTAGATGTGTACGTAGGTATACGAACGTATTTGTAAAGGATACATGGAACAATGAAAAAATTTCGATTAAAGCGATTCTCATTATGTTATGTTAGAATATAAAGCGATTATGTAAGGCGAAATTAGTTAAAGCAAAATGTTACTCCTGTTGAAGTGTGTCCCACTTCAAAGAAAACTCCACATCTTTTCTAAAGTTTAGTTTTCTTAGTCCTCGAAGCCATTGGGTATTGTTTAGCACTAAATCAATTTGAAGGGTCTCTCAACCTCATAGTTTCCTAGGAACATGCCTTGCACAGATGATGCAACGGGGTACAGACAGGTCAGTTTTCCGTAATTGTATAAATACCCATAGACCCATGGCTTCGAAGCTCTTTGGTAAAGTAACGCTGTCAGTGTGACAACGACCATACCCAAATCCACGCCATTCCATACTACCTGATAGCGAACCGTTAGGTTTTAACTTGACCTTTGCACATGGCCCAACATTACACTTTCCCTCCATCAGGATCCTCCCCTTGTCCCTCAACGCAACATATAAAAACTGTAAGCATTCGACCACCAGACTAGTCTTTAGTCTTTAGTCTTGAGTCTTGAGTTTTGTGTACAGTTTGGCCGTGGTTTGAACAACTATTTTAACTTCGCTACTTCATTGTAATATTATACTTAATCACTTTCGTGAATAAAAGCCTACAAAATTATAAAAGTTAAGTTATTGCTCAACTACTCCTTTTTTATCATTAATTTTACGTGACATAAGCGTGACATTACGTGACATATACTTATACTTTTTTAAATATATTTTTCTGTTATACATTCATCCGCGCATTCTCTCTCTCTCTCTCTCTCTCTCTATTATGAGATAAAATCTTAACAATTCCGATGCTATATTCTCATGTTATTCTTATATTCTGCTTGTTTCTTTAAAATAACAATTTATTCTGAATCTTCTTCTCCTTCCTGTCTATTTTTATTCGTCTTTGCTTCTGTATGTCGCTTAAGTTATGCGAAACGCGCTTGCCCATTTTCTTTACTTTTCCTATTTGCATCGATTGACAAATAATATCAGAATAGCTGTTTCATTTGACATAATCTTTTTCCTCCTCTTTTTCACATTACCCACTTTCAGTAATCTTTCTTAAAATATCATTATCGATCGCATTCTTTCACGTTCTCCTTGATTTATTCTCCGATAAAAGGTTGTCGATCTTGAATCCTACCAATCAATGTCGAAATATGATTTACACGTATATCTCTACAAATACTTATTTCACATTTCTAGTAATTGTTTACAATAAATGTTCCAAATTTAGATTTATGTCTCGATGAGCGATGGAACTTCAACGATTTTATTCTAATTCTCTCAAATATTTATCAAGCGTTTAAACATTTAATATTTTTTTTTTAAGTTAAAACATAGTTACATCAGTTATCTGACTTTTATTGCTAGTTTCATCTTACTTATGTAAGAATTGCGTTTAACTTCTTTCAATTTCAATACTGAAGGACGTTTATTACCAATAAAATTGCTCGTCAATGTTTGCTGAAAAGCATTATTTTCTGTTCTTACATTGTACTCCGTATAAATTACGATTGCCTATTATGTTCTGTAAATTACGGTTGCAGAATAGTGATTGACGACCAATCCTTTTAATGCGAAGTTATTCGATATTGATCGATTCGTCGACTTCGATGTGTAGAGACATACACACATTTCCAAGAGCTTGTACTTCTGTAAACGAAGATTCTAACTGGTTACCAACGTGTTTACCATATCTTGGTAACAATTTTTATGAGAGATTTAATATGTCTTTCGATTTCTTCTTTTCTTTTCTTTTTTTATTTAATGCTCGATTTCGAATATTTTAAATAAATAATATAGTTATACTTAGGTGCAATGTTTTCAGAATATTTCTATCGAAGTTATTCACTCCGTTATCGGTATATTGTACATTTCGTCGGGAAATACATTGGTTTTTAATCTGTTAGAGGAACATGCACATACGTACGTATAGAAAACACATAAAACAAAGCATTGATTGGTAACGTAACATTTGGTTGGTTCGTTGAAATACGATCATGTATTTTGCTTGAAACTGAAATTAAATATCACTGTCTCGTAAGGTCGTTTTTTGTCTATATATTATATAATATTAGTTAAAATAATTCTACGAACGGATATACGTATGTTTGTTTGTAGTTTATCTAAGGATAAATCTGTGATACTTTTTAAATTGATTAGTTACTGTCGCATTAACCAATATAATAAGTTGTTAGCAACTCGGTTCAAATTATAGGTTGAGTAGTTTTTTGCAAATTATCGGTTTGTGTTAAAAAGTTAAATGATTTTAATGTTTGAAATATTTTAAGTTATCTTTTACAGTACAGTCGTATTATTCATTTAAATCTTTATAATGTGAAAAGCTTTAAAGCTTTTGCAAATAAAGTATACATTTACTAAGCATTCCGTTGTGATAACAAAATCTTTGTATTTGAACGTAAAAGAAATCTTTTTTCTGTTGTAAACTTTCCATATTTAGTAATTTTACTGAGAGACGGTTCCTTTTTAGGAAAATTTTCAACTGTTTGTTACGATGCATAGTTAATAATCAGTGAATAAAAATATAGCATGTAACAATAAAAGGACGTAAGCTAAATAGCAAGAGTAAGATTTCCAGTAACATCAATGCGATTTATTTATTATATATAACAATGTTTATAATAACGTTCTCTTGTTTGCAGTACCGTTTTCCATGTTTGATCAAACAAATGTCTCGTAAATCGATCAACTTTATCAAACACACGCTTAATTTTGATAAAGATTGCGAATTTCAGGATGTAAAAATTATGACGCTTAGTGCTGTATTTCTATATGATTTTATTATGCGAATATTTCACACGATAAGCTTTACTGCGATTTTATTAACATCTGTGATTGAAATTCTATGAAATGAAAATAAATGTTCAATTATTGTTTTAAATCCATAACTTTCTTATATTTTATTATTATGCATTACTAAATTGTGATTGCGTTTTTTTTCATATTATAACTGAATTATGCCACATATTATATACAATTATCATATGCGATTATGCTACATTTGAATTTCTTATATATTATCTTATTTCCTAATAAGATACTTTTTAAGAAATTATAACTGTATATTTTCTATTACTTACTATTGTATGATAAATGATGTTATTATTAAAAGTTTGTTTTATCTTTGTGTATCGTTCGAGTTGACATAACTTTAAACAGAAATTGATTATTTAATAACTTCTTGTAAAAGTATTCAGTATGCGTATACGACATGCGTATACTTTTGTACAAGGAATAGATATATTTTTAAGAAGACACACGACGATAGATATTTTCTACTTTTGTAGTATATCAACAGTTTCAACACTTAATTGAATGATACACAAGAGTAAGTAGACAGATAAGTATACGAAAGTATCCGAACGCGTACATTTATAAATTTTATAACGAGCGAAATATATAATGTTAAACTCGGATATTTAAAACAATTAGAATACGCGAGTAGAAGTAGAAAATATTTTAACGACATGTGCATACATATTGCATATGTATTTCTTAAGCATCGATATAAATTCCAATGCAGTCGAAGAGATATGAAAATACTGATAAATCACGAGATAACATTTAATTTCAGAGATTACATTCAACACTTTGTGCTTATAATACGTTTTTTAAATATATGTACGCGCATAATCGCAATGAATGAAACTTTTGATGATTTGTATGATAAATTCTTACGCAACTATTTTACGATAAATACAATGGTAACTCGCAGTCAGTCTCATGTCTAATAGCAAACGTTCTTATTGTATCTACAGTACCTCGAATGTGTTTATAGAAGCTATCAAAATGAGATATCCTGTGATATGAATTATCCTATAACGAAAATCAAAATAGTTATTTTTCTTTTTTTAACGGAAGCTTGTAAAAATGTTATCGATAGATGCGTAAAGTTTTCCGAATGAAAGTAAATGACAATACGATTTCACTTGTACTACATACAGTTGCACACAAATTCGAGCGACTTTCAAATTTTTTTACAGAAAACCTGCTTTCGTCTTCCTTTTTATACTTGTTACGATTCAAAATCATTCTCGTGTTAAGATATTTTTCTTCAATTGTAAGTAAAGATAGTTGGAGCTTAATCGTATATAGTTTTCATAGCTGTTAGGAGAATCTATAGGTAATAGTATTATGTAGATCTAATAAAAAATCAAATAATTTGAATTTCTATTGGCAGAAGTCCGTCACTGACTAACAAATTAGCCGTGCGAGACTAGAAAGCTGCTTGCCGCTCTTTTGTCTCGCTCGCTCTTGATGTAACATAATCGTCCTCTACATCGCGCGAAATCTCATAAAAGTACAATACTGTATTCTGCTTATGTAATCACAAGCAGATTCATTCCACGATCGCTTATCTTTGAATTGCTACGAAGATAGCCTGAAAGATTTCCACAAACACGTCGCCAGCATTTTCTACGACTAAAAATAATTCGAAAATGTCATGTAAGGCATGCGAATCTTACAAGAAGCATATAAATGTGGAGGCAACGATAGCGATTACTTTAATGTACTGCAAGCCAAAAGTGAATGAGTGACAGGCAGAGCGAGTCACTTAATAGCTTCAGCTGAAATATCTTCGATGCTACTAATTATATGGACAAATGTTTCGGATGAAAACTTAATGGCTTCGAGAGGGACGGAGCATATTCTAAATAATAATTCTGTTATTAGTTACTCTGTAGGTGAGTGCGTAAATGTCATGAGGAGATCAATTTTGCTTTTTTAGATGGAATCGTATATTTTTTAATATATTAGACGCATAATACAAAGCAGTTCGAGAGACTAACAGTATCAGACTAGTTCCCAAGTAAAGGTTGGAATAAGTTCTACGGTTTGGGAGCAATAAAGGGAAGACTAATATTCGACCTAGAAATAGAAAAGCTATGGTTTAAATCATAAACGAGGAAATAACGCAAGACATATAAAGGGATGAAGATTAGTATTTCAGCAGGATAATGCGGCTGTGTATACCGTTAAAAACGTGAAAAGTTATTCTAACGGTGTACTTGACGACGCGTGTATGTTGCGATGAGAAACAATTTACCTTCTTGAAAGAACTAAAGATTTATTTGAGAAGGCTGAAATTCCAATCTTAGAAAATTTGTATAAAAATATAAGAGTCTATCCAAAAGGCTATTGGAAGTCATAGGAAGAGCGTGGAAATGTATAACATTATTAAAATTTGATTAAGATATTTGTTTTCGAATTAAATTATCGTTTTTCTTCAACATATCCTATCATTCTGAAGCACTTGTTTTTTAGGTAAATGATTATATATGATTTCTGGGAAATAGCTTAAAGAATTGCCGTTTTCCATTAACAAGGACACTCTTCATATAGCTGTACACAAAATCTTTGTACGCGTTACTTTCGTGGAGAAAAATTCCGGAGTCATGTTCTTGGAAATGCGAAAATATTGTATATGCACGGATTATAAAATTTATTCTTGAACAAAATATAATATCGCGTATTTAGACGTTCGTTTGGAATATGGTTTCAATAATACTAATTACCTAGAATATTTTTGATATTTTGGAGACATGCGGAAACCGTAATCGGGAAAATTATGTGGTATGAAAGGGGCAATGACTTGCTCCTTCCCCCACATAATTCTTTGGTGGAATGAAGAATTGCAAAAATGTCAAAGTCACTGTTATCTTCTTTAAATGGCACGTAATACTCTGCTATTTCTACACAAGGACAATCGATGATAAATAAAGGAGTGAAGCAACGAGTTTCACGAGGCGAACTCGACTTGGTGTACGTTTGCATCGACGCAATATTGAAGTGCCTGCATTGTAAGTCTTTACTTCATACTTATGTTGTTGCTTCATATCATGATAGATAGTAAGAAACTTCGTTTCGTTAATATCAACAGATCTTTCAGACGGTGAACAATTCATTGAGTTAGGTCTTCGAAGAACGGTAGATGTCGAAAAAGAGCTAACAACGTTATGAGATATGGAACAAAAAATCGTGGCGGCATATGAAATAAGGAATAACAAGTCCACCGATTCCAATGTTGCACTGATAAAAACGAACACCACTACAAACTACAAAGATTTTTTGTGACGTGGGACTCGTTTTACTGCTTCATTTATTGTCGAATAACCTTGCATTGTAGATGGTTTAAATCGTCATAAACATCCACGATTATACCAGCAAGAAAAAAGCTATTCTATACCGTTTAACGGCATAATGACGGCCTTGAAATTTCCGAAAATTTGTCAGTGGAGACATATTACTGGCAAATGTTTAGCTTCCTCTGTATCATATAACTCTTCTAAATAAAGCTTTCTTGCGCCTCCAAAAATAACGGTGATATCCAACGATGATCTAAATTATTGAATTATATTTAAGCATCATAATATATGTATTATACATGTATATAAAAATACTGGCATAGTTAAGTGAAAATAGTTATATAATATTGTTAGTTATTGGTATCGATTAGTTGTTATTTAAAGTAATAGCAGGTCCAACAAATGCGTATGATACGTACGTTGATCGATACAGTTTGTAAAATACTGTTTAATAATTTTTGTATGTACAAATACAATGCACGTACGAACGACGCAAATATTAAGAAGCTCTTGTAAACTCTAATTATTGTAGATATTTTCTTTACAAAGTGTATGTGAGAAAATACCTATGTTATACGTCTATTTTGTGTACCTTTTACAGAATATTTGTGCAGTAAAATCATAAAATCAAACTACTCGCGACTAACATTGATATTGGTTAACGATGTATTGGAATGACTTCGGCGAAGAACGATTTAGATGAACCAGATATCGTACAATGACTCAATTACAGGTGTTCAATTTGTATTTTCTCACACGCGAAAAATAATGTGTTGCATCTATCTTTATCGTCGCGAAATCAGAGATTAGTAACGTCCCATGCTGGTAATTTGCGTGTTCTTATTTTGTTCAGAAAGAATATATGTAGCCTGTTTATAATATTTATCTAACAAAAAATTAATTATACAAGATGAACAGTGTGATAATGTGATCACCTTAGATTATATAAGAATATGTTTTATATGTTCTATTCAGCCTTACAACCAAGGATTCGGCTTGATTTACATATACCTATACAGGGTGAGAATCATTGACTTTATCAAAAAATGTTCGAGGTGAAATCTGTTGTATTAAGGAGCTTGGTCAGTGAATATTCATATTCCATATATTAGTTCAACAAATATTGTAAAACGTATTCTGAAGAAGGAATCGTATGTTTATTTATAAAACGAACTGAAGGTCATTTTGAAAAAAAAACGGAGTTAATGAAAGGTTTGCTAGAATCGCCTTGGGAATCTTTAAGTTAATTTATATGTTATGGGATACAGACGTTAGGATCGGGCCACTAATAGCATAATAGGCTAAAATAGTCTACGTTTTGCGATTAATTCTTTATAAAAATTATATATTATATATTATATATTACATATATATTTTCCTATATTATACTATATTATATTATATACGTATCAAATACGCGAATAAATAAATTTAGAAAGATGTAGACACTTCTCAAAAAATACCTGAACCATTATTCAAGATAAAATTGAATTTCTTTTTACAAATATTCCATACAAAGCGAAGAAAGATAACGATTACCTTTATATTCATATACTTAATTCATAACTTCATAAAACGTCACTTCGTACTAAATTTGGCACGCAAGTTAGTTGCCGATGATAGAATTTAAAATAATCGATTGTAATAAGCGATAAGTGATGTGACTTCTCAATTTACACGCCCGTTAAATCGACTGTGAAATGAAGCGGGAAGCTGCTAACTAAGCTAGCACTTTAATTGATTAAATTTCCAGAAGCATTTACGCATATTGGAAAGTATGATGAAATAAAATATCTTTTCCACAAAAACTAAATCTACACAAGGCTATAGGAAAAACATTTTTAACAATGTTCATAATATGACGAAAGTTTAAACATGTGTAAACTCTGTCATATCACTTGAACACCTAGTTACATAGATATTTTTTAATTTTTAATTTATATTTATATAGATAATTACCAAGGCTTGTTTTATGCATAATATAAAAATTGGTATTTTCTACTTAGGTTTCTTACGAGAACATTGTATAAAGTTGTATGAAGTTTGAAAATATTTCCATAGGACAAGGTCCGAGCGAATAGGATAACATTTCTTTCATCTGTGGCTTAGTTTCCGAAAAAATCGAATTCGAACGTGTTTCCTTAAGAATCCGATCTATGATGAATTTTCAAATTTATTTTTCTTCGAAATAAAGCGTTTCGCGAACGAATTCTATTCTACATTTTCGACTTATTTTCGCATGTAAAATAACCTTCTGTCGATTATTTACTCCTGCCCAGTCTCCAATTAGCCATGTTCAACTATACTTGATAAATTTGCAAACTCGATTTTCTCGAAAACGAAGGGTCGTATGAAACAATTGTATTGCGCGTAAGAAATCGCCTTGTGTCTGCTATACTTACATGTTATTCGATCGGATCCTATGTACGTCATCAGCATTGTGACAAACACAAAAAACTAGCAACAGATGTCTTTCGTAACTGGACTAAATTATGCAGCATAAGTTGAAAACAAGTCTCGTATAAATTTTATGCATCATAAATTGAAGTCAATAAAAGGCAGATAAGAATCTCGCAGGTAGACAAAAATTTCATTACATAAAATTAGATAATGTTGAGTGGTGCCTTACGTGTAGCGATGGGTTCAAGTACGTGGTAAATAGGCTCGACGATTGGTCGACTAGTTTCGAACTTTTCAGCCTTCTAGAAATATCTCGAAAGAAAGGAACGATACTTTAAAGAAAGCTGGAACGTAAACGCGATTTGCTTAAAATTATTTATCGTGTCTATCATTTTTAATGTACTATAAGTTATAAGTCGTCGTATAATTAAATAAAATTTATGGGATCTGTATCTGTCGACGATAATTCTGTATAATTTTTCTAAGTTTGATATATGAATTCATGGAAACGATTAATACCTTTTTGATCCTAACGACCTAATTATTATTTCTAACTTACTAGGCATTCGAAACTTTCGAGACTTTCAAGAATTTCCATACTTTTAAAAGCTCTCTACGTTTTTTTTCGATCATGTTCGAAGCGACTCGAATTTTTCATGACGAATACAGACTCGAAACTGTTTGAAGTGTTCAAACTTCATCAACGCATGCAGGAACTTTATTCATTCAAATATCTAATAATAAATATCTATATCAGATATCTATATCGAGTAACTGTAAGTAAATTTTTGAAACTGATAGCTTGCGAAGAGAGAATACTTGGCAAATATAATGAACGAATCATTATATCGTACGAGCAATTTTCAAACCCCACGAAGTAAACCTTGGACGTTGAATTTGATTCGAATTTACAAGTGCACATGGAACTTGATTCCACAGCAATCCCGGTGGTGCGGAAATGGATTCACTACCGTTATCATATTTTTTAATCGGCTTATAGAATTTTTTACGCAGTAATAAACGCGTTTTTGTATTCTTCTCTTTATTTCCCTAAAAAGTATCCAGCTGTTTGTACCTAAATACGATTAATTTGAAAAATATTTAATGTTACAAAAATAGCAGCGTATGAAAATCGATAGAGATTTGTAAATCATTTTCCCGTTTATGTTATTCTCGTCTTTCACGTGAAAAATTAAAAAGAAAAAAAGTCGTTGAAGTGTCTCTTAAATTGTTCGATTCCAAACACAAATATTTTAAAAGTTAAAATTAGACAATTTTACCTTTTTAATAGACCTAACATTTTTACGTAAAACAGAAGAACCCACCGATTGCGTGCAATGTGTAAAAATATGTATACGTCAATTTAAAAAACTGTCTACGAAACTGAATTGTTTCTACTATTTAAGCAGGCATATTACTACGTGATGTATGATACTTTCCGGAATAAACGTATGTGCAATGGCATAATATTTAGTCCGTAGTCGAAATAAAAGAAAAATTTTTCTTTATTTTCCTAAAATTGTAGACGTCGAAATATTTTTCGCATTGCTACAGTTACAAATAATTTCCTTAACTTTGCACGAAATAGCGCAACTATTCTATGTCGAAGGAGGAAGTAAATCGGTGATAGACGCGTAGAAAGCAATTTGTTAAACGCTGGTGTCCTTTTTAGAGAAAAGTTTCAGCTGTGAAGGAAAGCTCTCTAGAGGAACGGGACGAAAATTCAGAGAAAGGCAGTCGCAGACAAGAAAGTCAAAGGTAAATGAAACCGAAACGAGAGAGGTCAATCTCCTTTCGCGATGAAAACGCGGATATATGTCTCGGCCTGTATATTGTTGCACATTTGAGGCAACGTTTAATCGCGAACTGCTTCTTCCATTCTATTTCTTTCGTATCGAGAATAGTAGATTGTTAGGTTGTATCTAACGTTTCTAATGTCGCAATTTGTAATCTTGAAGATCACGTAGAAATTAGTATAAAACACGGAATTTTCAACTTCAGCATCAACTAAGAATCTTGTCACACTGCATGTAAAAGTAACGAAATGTTTCAAGAATATTAACTGCATGTTTTCAAACAAATATTTCCTATTAGGTAAATTGTTTGTGAAACAAATTTGTGAACCAAACTATTTATGTAGATACACATCATTACATGTTATGTGATACGTCAATATATTCCGGAAATAGCTAGGCAGCATAAATGTTTTTCAATCGTTTTTCAATTAAAGTATTCGCATTAGCACATTTTCCTCGTATTCGTATTAACGAATTTTCGTTATATACGTTGTAACGCTTGGATACAGGAGGAAATGGAATATAACGTACGTTCTACAAGACGTATGCTTGTAATTTAAGATGGTTGAGATCGTGAACGAAATACAGATCGCAAGGGAGAAGCAACGAGGCACATAAATATACATTATTTTGCAGTAAGGTAGACGCATTTGCTTACACCTTGGACCGAATAGAACGATGAGTAGAACCTAAGGAACGACCGTTATCTTTGAACGACGACAGTTAGTCGCATTACCAATTACTTTTATCTGTCAATAAGCAAACGGCCTTAACGATTACCTATATGTCACGTGTATATTGCGCACCGGCTGTGACTATTCCTGTGATATATTCGCGTGCTTCAGTTACGTGTTATTTGCGAAACGAGAGCATTATTTGTCAGAGAGGAGATCGATACGGTAGTGTCAATAAGGAACTATGATAGCCTACCTTGTTCTGGTTTTTCCATTACCTTTGTACCTCCTTTTCGGGCCTTTCCCTTCTTATTTTTCTCCATTTCTCTTTTGTTCTCTTTTTAGCTTTTATTTTAGCAAAACAAGAAATAAAGTTGTCAATATCAGGACGCAAATTTACTTATAATTAGTAGTTATATTTACGTAATTATTGGTTACAACTACGTTTATGTAGACAATTGAAGAAAATATAAAACAGAATACGCTTTCTTATGTCACGAAGTCTTTCTTTCCCTAGTTATATTGCTAGTGTAATTGTCGAAGAAATTGAACTTTTTGGCTGTAGCTTATGCGTGATTTCGGGTGATGTTAAAGATGATTATTTATAGCTAATCGTCAATAATTTGGATTATCTTTGATAGAGTAAATATGCTTTAAATCGGTAAATTCATCTTTTTGAAATAAAGCAAATTATCATTTTTTGATAAATGTTCGGTTAAGATCACATAATAGTTATGAAGTACTCCGGTTGAGAGCGTTGCATGCGAGTATCAGAGATTTTGTACGTCAGTGTTGATAAAGCAGATTTCTTCCATCCAACTTTCAATGTACGAAAAATCTCACACTTTCTTCTTAAACGTATTAATCAAGAAAGATGAATTAATCCGCTGTTCGAATTACCATTATTTAGGATATAATAATTTACTTATCTAACACTTCCTATTTTTAAATTCCGCACTGGACTTTTTTTTTAAATGAATTATTCATAAATACATACTAAACATGAAATATATGAAGACTTCCTTTTCTTAGTTTTCTTTAATTGCGTAATTATTATGTACACAGAAGAAATTTCGGTCAAGGTATGTTCCTGTTAGTAATTATGTATATATGCATATGTATACAATAATATATACGTAACATATCGTATACATATATTCTGCTATATTTTGCATAAGAAAAATATGAATCATAAAGAAGCGTCGAAGAATGAAGGAAATGAAACATAATATTTCGAACATGTACATTAGTTTCCTTATTTTATTCCTTTAGTACCGTTTAAGTCGCTTAATGCTGCTTTCATTTTTTAATGTTTACCGTTTGTCACGTATTTCTTTAATTTCTATACCTCATTAATTACATTCGTTTCTTTTATATTTCAGTACGTAAGATATCTACATACGCCTATCGCAAAACTGCCAGTTTAACGTCGATTTTTTGAAAAGCACATTTCCAAAAAATGCTGCGCTTCATCCTTTATCAGTCTTCCAGAATCGTAGCTTGCAATACATAGTGGAGGGGGAATAAACCGTACTCTTTCTTTATAAGCGTTTTATACAACTGTATGAACTACATATGTATATAGACACTAGATGCGTGTATTTGCGGCACTGTACATATGATTGTGCGACAGAGAGTAGCGTGGCGTGTACTGGCGTGTAGTCTAGAGTCTAGACTCTAGACTGCTGCGCTATAGTCAGGGGCGAATCAAGAATGGATGCCAACACCCTGCATAATAATGCAGCGAGATATAATTAACCTTACACTGTACTTCTATAATTAGCTACCTTCCTGTCTTTGAATTCTACCTTTCTATTCAATATTAATATAAGATTTATATAATATGTAATATAATTTGTTTTTTCTTTTGGCGAGTAAAGAACACACGTTAAATTACAGCTTATAACTACTTCAACTTAAATATATCACTCGCTGTACGTATATTTTCCTTCCGATTTTATCTTCCCTCTTCGACAAATGGTCAGTGTGAATGAAACTTGCAAATAATTTCTTTTTTCCCTGATTATTTTAGATACGTATTGTATTTTACTACGATTACGATTTCGTTTCTAAATTTCTAAATTATATGTACGCGATAGCTGTCACTAGCGATATTCGATATTTGTAAAAATAAAGTATCGGTATCTTCAAGGTATATAAGAACAACGTCTGAATTAATAATAATATCGTATCAGTTAACTTTAATTCTTTTTATATTGGTATATTCGAAGCGCCGTATATATTTAAACAATTATATGGTAGCTTTCGATATATTCAAATAAACGCTTCACTTACGTAATGCGCGCTATGATCAATTTCTGTAAATGAATAACTCCTACAGTGACCCTATGCTAAGTATTCCAAGAAGCAATAAGCCTAGGTAGATAGCTTGACTAAAGTAATTGATTGCCGGCTATATCTACAAGCTTGGCTGTATTTTGTGTTACGTAATTCCTGAAATGACCTCTTCAGTTTTATTAAAGCATGGTTCAAATAAGATAATCGTGTTGATTAATCGTGGTCATAAGAAACGTCAGAATTTCTAAAATATCGCCAATCTCCGTGAATGATCGTAAATTGCAAACTTAATACAAATTTCGTCCGTTAGTCAATATTTTGGTCGATCGATCAATATTCGTACAACGTGTGCAGAGCTTCTTTACGAGAAGATAACATCGTTATTTCGCCCGAAATGGATGGCGAATCAATTTTTTCCAGGATCATTTGTATTTACCATTGTATTTACCATTTTAATGAGAAAACGAATCGTATGTAACGATGATCGGGAAGATACGGCCCTGGGTGCAACGCGTATAGCACGCGGTCGTATAGTGAGAGTCCAGGTTCTGTCGTTGAAGCAGACGAGAGTCAGTGCAGGTCGTGCGGCAGGTTCGTCTGCTTCGCCTGTTTCGTCTCTGTGTAAGCTTTTCGCCTTGTACGAAAATCGTCGATATTAGTCACGCTTTGAGAAGCAGCTTTTTGCCAAACCTCCGGATAACAGGCGGTAACGTAACCATACTTGTCGATCTTACCGCGTTGTTGATGTTGCGGTCGACGAACTAAGATTGTCCACAATGAAGGTAAATAGTGATGTGCGTCGTTCGACTAGATGATCGAAACGGCGAATGCAATTAGAATCATGAGGCTTGACATTCGACGGAAAAATCGATCACACGATGGCTTCGTGTCATATTTTGTTGACGATATTACAAAACAGTGGTCGATGATGATCGGTATAAAAGATAGGTTAGTGCGCACGATAAAACATCGCGTAGTGTTATAGCTAAGTAACGGTATTAGATGGTTGTATAATGCAGAACTCACTATCTATATATCATAACAGCAGTTCTCCGATCCGAATTCAAATTTTACAGATATCTTAACTTGTAATCATTAAAATATTCTTTTAAATTCAAATACGAAATTGATGAAACTGATAGGAAGCGGGAGAATAAGTGATAAATATTGTGGTTACAGAAATTTTATAATTGATTGAAACATATTTATCTACGAATCACAATTACCTATACTTCTTGAGTAAGAAACTAGAAATTAATATTGCAGCATAAATATGATAATTCACATATATTAACTATCAGTTTATTAATATATTAATAAGTATCCTATAGTAACCTATCTTATAGTATCCTATAGTATATTTTCAATAATAATGGGAATCAAATTAGCTTATACATACTTGATACTCAATTCATATATACATGCATATACATACATACATACATACATACATACATACATACATACATACATACATACATACATACATTTTTTCCGTGTATTTCAGAATAACGTAAACGTCTAACGTCACAATAACGAATGCACGAGCCTGCAACGTGTAATTTAGCATTTCATGTGCTCTGATACGGATAGTAACATCTTAAATTTGACACGTTTAAAAGATAGACTACAATATGATGATACAGAACGTTGTTATGATTAAATTAACAAGCTGAAATTGATTTGTTATCAGTTACCGCAGGTATCGTGGAAGAATTTCATTAAAAATTGAACGCAATTTCTGAGACACCGAAGCACGAACAATATTTCAGTTATCGCTAATACGCATCGCCTGACTTGGATAGATTTATCAAAGATTTACTTTGTTTATCGTTCATTATTGCTTGATCGTTGGAACGATAATATGTATGTATTAGGAAATGGTATTGAGAACTGCGAAGCGAAATTCAAAGAAGGTCATTGTAAACTGCGATATAATCCTATCTACGTTGAACGCTAAAAACTATGCTTACCGACTTACGAAAATCCCCTTTTTTTCAGCCGAGGGATTCGTGCATGAAAAATAAGGGTCTCTGCCGTACCATTTCTCCTATAGAATGAATAATAAGGAAATTTCTTATATCTGGCTAAAATTTGTTTGGTATGCATAACTACTTCCTTGTCATTTATTCCAACAAAGCAATTTACTGTTATTTCTCTGTATCCACGATAGATTTCATATTTCCGGCCGCGGTATCAAATATCATACGCGAAGCTATTTCCTCTCATAGAATCGTCAAACGTTATTTTGTATTCCCAATAGCATTTATTATCAAATTAATAATATTCCATGTAACGTTTAAGAGATAGAAAACTATATAAATCGTAAGAAAGTCGTTCAAAGTCGCGGAAAGCATAAAATTAGTTCGTCAAATGTCTCGAGATGTTTTTTAGCCACAATCAGTCAGCAGCACGCGGTTTACGTCGTACGTTGTAGCGGTGTACGTTTTGCGTAGCAGGCCACGTTACGTCAGCGACGCCATTCGGTTGTGGCGTTACAGCTAATAAAATATATTTTTCTGGCCGGCGAAGACTGCGCAGCACCAAAAATGGTAATTATGGAAACTTTAAGGGCGCGTGATTAACTTTCTCGTTCAGAATATTAAAATGTTGTTTACCTACATTCGCGAGGTAAGAAGATCCATTGAAAAGGTTACTCGGACTATTTTCGTTTTGATAAATGGCAATTCCACGCGTGGCAGCAGCGAACAACTTATGCGATTTCCTTATCTCGATTTACGTTAAGAAAGATCAGTCGTATGTTTCGGCAATAAAAGATGTTCTAGAAGGATATTCGTGTTTATCGGTTTATACATGGATTACGATACCGTGTTATACGATCCATAGCTTCATTGCCGTTCATAACTTTCCAATCTTCGTCTGATTATGCAAGACATAACAATGTAACTGCCAACGATGAGATAGCAAGATATCTCTCTACCAAGCTGCATAAATGTCATAGCGTATCGTTATTATTGCCATTCAAAATATTCGATCTAATTTTCTAATATTCACGATTTTAGAAAAGAAAACGAGCCAAAAATAACGTGGCTCGTTATTTCTTTCGTTTTAGCGGAATTCTCTTTTTTCCATTGTCTTTTTATTTTTAATATGGTTGTTTTTTAATGTTTCGTTCCTTCTTACTTGGTATACTTCTAATAACTTCATGGATTATATAATATTCAAAGACAAAATTATTCTGTTACACTGTATGATTCTCATAACACTTCGTCCTTTTATTGCTTGACTTCCATGCTATTCATTGTTTTTATCCGTGTGAATGTAAATTAATAGTTGTAATTCAAGTTCTTTGATATTAATTTAAAATACGGTATGCGTGTGTGTGTGTAGAAGCTCGAATCCCCATTCGTATTTGTTTCATTAAGAAATCTTCCTTTCATTGAATAAATAATCCAAAATCTCTGAATGATAGATTTAAGTGCAAAGTGCAAACGGGAAGAATTATCGCTTTTCCCGAAGTATACAAATATTTACATCTAATCAATTATTGATACAACGTGGGTACCTATTGCAAAACAAATAGCAGTTCACTTCGGTCAGTGCATTTGAAGATAAGATGAATTTTACGCAAAGTAGACGTACTTTGTCTAAGTATAAGAAATACGTTATAGATAGAAGTAATTTTATTAACTTGAAATTACAACTTTACGTTCGTGCGAGATACCATTTGATGTTTCAGCGTAATTCTCGTATAAATATTCATTATTATACAATGATACTTTCAAGATATTTTCAATTTATATATTTATAGAATATTTTTATACAATACAATGATTTACCGAATGCAAATGTTTCGATTCTATGAATGTACATATTTAAAGAAATGTCTAAAAAAGAAACCACAGAAAATATGTGTTAAATTAAAAACATTTACAGTTATGTTATTACGGTAAAAATGTGACAAATTTTACATTCACTGGGGCCACCGTATTGTCCTATAGAAAATAGTTAAACCTTTTCACCTTCTATTTTGCCTACTTACGAGAAGCAACTGTAATAAGAGAATCGTAATATGGTCTTAAAAAATTCGAAATGTTACAAATTAATAGGATGCACTTGATAGACACATAGGTGTCATACTATCCACCGGTTTACTCAAGATTTTTATTTCTCTTACATGTCATATGCGCTTGTAAAACATACTACGATAAAATCGATTACAATGAGAGTTTACGTCAATCTATACTTTGCTTATCTCCTTTGCTTATCTTTCTTCCCCCCATAAATTCTGCTATTGGCAAGGTACGAAACCAATTGTATGGTATTATTTCATTGGCAGTTATGCAGTAGTTTATTTCCATTCATCACGTACAAATTGAGAATGTCTCATTAGCGATAAGTTATCGTAAAATAAACTATTGTTTATCGCAAACCATTAATTATTAAAAATTAGCGGTTAAATGCTAGAAACGTCTTCGTTGAGCACATAATGCTGCTGGTAATCGTTGCTCGCAGTTGCTCCATAGAATTCAATTACGTAAATACATATCCGAGAAGTTACTCGTATACAGACAACGTATCTTATTTCGTCGTTCAACAGCTAGTGAGAATATACAGTAAGATGAAACGAAGAAAAGAAACAACGATTTCGTGCGACGTCGAAGGTATCAGTGGTATGAACTTTTTAAAAAGAGTCGATAAAACGAAATTGTAGTGATCGCGTCTTAGTGGCCACATGTTTTCCCAAGGATGTAAACCAGCTACGAAAAGAGACTACCTAATAATACGAGACTTCTTGGACTGTTGGATCTCGTAGAAGAAAAACTGGATACGTGCAACGAAAAACGAAAATCGTGAATTCACGTTACGCCAGACATGTAAGTTCTTTTTGTACAAAACGTACGTAGCTTTAACTATTCTATTTGTGTTGACACATGAAATATTAAATTTGTATAGATTACGTATTTCCTCGCCTGCTTTAATTACGGACTCTGCGAAATATTTGTTTATTTTTCTTTTTAAACGAAGGTAGTTTTAAGCTTAGGTAGTAGTATAGGCTTATGCTATGGAAACTTTATGTATTCGCGTAGCTTCTGAACGTTAGTAGCTGTAATTTTTGAGAATTAATTTTTAAATTCATCCTCGTAACGTTAATGTTACACGAACATCATACAATATCGACATGCGTTCGAGAGGACAAATTTTTTAATCTGAAATGTGATAATTTTTTGGAGCAATGTCTACCGATAGTATACTGCAAAATTCTTCTTTCCCGAAATATCAACGTAAGCTATCTTTTGTGAAAATTCTATAATTTATTCTAATTAACGACACTGATACTTTCTACTGATTTTACTCATATCTGCAGTAGATAAATTTCGCGATTCGCAATTGCACAAGCTTGAAAAAATTATCTTCGATATGCCAAGGTAGCGATGCTTACTATTCGTCTACTTTTCCCGTACTTTTCCATTTCTCTTAATTGGTGACAGCAACCTTGTTACGTAAATCCGACAGAGTTTAAAAGAAGATCATTAGTAGATACAAGTTCTAGGTCCTGTTTCATCTAAACATCTGGGCTGCTATATTATATACTTATTCTAAAAATGAACCGCAATATCTTGCAAACGAGCAATTCGTAATACCTGTGTTTAAAATTATTTAGACAATGAATTAATAGAATCAATCAATTAATGAAACAAGATTGATAATTATCATCCCGATTACTAGTCTCTTGTTTGTATAACTGAAATTTGTATAATTTAATGTATCCAAGAGTGTTAAACATTTTGTATACTTTGAAACAAGAATGAAAATATTACACGCGTATACAGGGTGTTCTTAATTACTTTCTTATTCGTTGTGATAAAAAAAATGTTTCAGACAAAATTTGTGCGGTACCGAGGAAGACATAATGTGCTTTTATCCATTTGATTTTACAGTCACCCTAAAGGTTGAAAGGTCCATTAAAGGTGGCATACAAATCCTTAAATGGACTTTTAATTATGTACTCTTGTAGCTGACATTTAGATGTTTTCAAAAGAAAGAAAAGAACAAGAACAAAGAAGTATTCTTTTATCGGTCTACTTATTTCATAAAAGTACTCTCGAAATTAATAGAGTCTTTCTTTCCTTTTATTGTGATTCTTAGCATCCGCATATTTGATCTTTCACGACAATAATTTACAGTCTTCCTTAAGGACAGAAACAAACGAAGTCGAAACTTTGCAATTTCGATTACCAACTGGGAATGTCAACGGAGCGAGTCTCCAGATAACATCGAGCAATGTCGCTTTCACTCGATGGTAGACAACGCTTAGCTGTCGCTTTTGTTTTCGGTGAAAGCACGGCTATCTTTCCCGTGAACCTAAACGATTGTCGCATTCGTTTTATCATCTTTGACGAATCATTCTATCGTCTACGTGGCATAGGCTAGTAACGAGTTGGGAATAGTAATTGATATTGTTACATCGATGGTCGATAGTTGCGTGCAGCAAGCTCATGCCGCGGCTTTGCCTTCACTGACTCGTTAGCTTTATTGATAATCATACCTTACCTGTCTGCGCATAACCTGTTCCCTTACCTGTACCGATTTCTTGCCGGATGTCTGACGTGGAATCACTTTCCGCGGCGAATTCGAGCCGTTTTTTAAAGCAAACTTTTAATCTTCATACGATTTAACTATCTCGATAAAAGCTTCGACATGTGCGCGCCGCGCCGCGTTAATGTTAGTCGGCTAACTATACGATATATTCCATACGATGGTAAAAGCGAGAGAGAAAATTGAAATGTCCATCGATAAGATAACGATTGAAACCTGCGAGAACGTCGAGTTGTCGGGGAAAGGACAGAACACTGTTTAAACTAAATAAAATGTTTAAACTATGTGGAACTGGTTTTAACTTATCAGAAATATATCGCGAGCGAGCGAGTTTGTGTCTCTTCTTTTCAATATTATTCGTTTAAAAGTAAAAGTTGCCAGTTTAAATGCCTCTATGGTTTTGAATCTTCAATTAGTAACATGTACATACCTAATGACTGTCTCTAATGAATACC
The DNA here is from genome assembly GCF_000188095.3 of Bombus impatiens. Classification (NCBI taxonomy): domain Eukaryota; kingdom Metazoa; phylum Arthropoda; class Insecta; order Hymenoptera; family Apidae; genus Bombus; species Bombus impatiens. The sequence goes on from NT_176573.1 coordinate 83,448, forward strand.
TCCCTCGATCAACGAGAAGAAAACAAAATTAAAGCGAAACGTTTTCCTCTAGTCGTTAATGATTGACCATGTACCTAGCATGTACACGTGTGTTTCATCTGATTACGTGAATCTGGGAAACGTATTAATATTTCTTTTTTCTGGCATTAATAAAGCGTGTGACACTAAGTACATTCAGCATCAATGAAACGTACATGATTCGCGTTCGAAGCACTCGAGTATAGTAAACGAATATTTGTGTTGAAGGAATTTAAAGAATCTCAAACGCTGTACCTTTCCTGCAAGGATATATGTCCCTCATGACAGACACAACGGAATAACAATGTTAAACGAATCAGGAGAATGCCCACTCAATTACATGCAACTGTGCAACTATTTAGGAAGATCGCATGGCTCGCATAATGCACCAGGAATAGTTAAAGAATATACTGAGAAAACATGAACAATCTTATCGATGTGTCACAGCAAATTTACCTTAATCTTGAACAGAATTCTATTAAAGACAGAATAACGAGAATTATTAAAAAAAATTCTTTTCGAAAGAAAAAATACTAAGAAGCTGAATGAATAATATTATCTTTTCTGAAATCGTAATTTCGTAGGGAATACAGACAATGAATTAACGAAAGAGTACAAGAGGCCACCAGCTTACTCATTTCAAAGAAATCAAACCTACTCTTCATGACGCTTAAATTGTTGTCAAAAGGTTACTAACAAATTTTAGATCCGTTTATGGCTCAGCAACCGCCGTATAAGCGTAGCGCGCAAGACGTAACTCAACGTCTCAGCACTAACCAGAAGAAGGCAAATTGCCTTCAGCCGGATTCTCACTGACCATTCTAACCTTACGTATTCATTAACGAAACCACCACCAACTCGATGCCAAATCTTGTGAAGCACCTACAACCATGCAACACATTTCACCGGACTGTCCTATAAATTTTCATTTGAAAAAAATAGTTGCAATATTAAAGTCAGCGCGAAGCCAAACCTGAAGACTTCTGAAAGTATTCATAGCTTCATAGCATATGGTGATATTTAGTGTATACGAGCGTAAATCTATCGCTTAAATGGCATTTACAGCGATTTACATAAAGGCGATGTTGCCTGTGTCACTGTTTAACGCTATTTAATCATCATTTACAAATGGAAGTTACTCGTGAATTCTATACTACAGTATTCCAACTGGTACGTAGGATGTTACACGATAAAAAACAACATTTTTTCACTTATAGCGTTATTTGTAAGAAATCTTCAACTGATTACTTGCATTTGCGTGAACTAATAACAATCGCGAATTTGGTGGATGAAAAACAGATCGTTGCGTTTGACTGGCTGAAGGATTCGCTCTTATCTCTAAATAATATCTATGTTGAAGTTAGATGCATTGACGATTGTCAGCAGGTATCGCATTTGATGATCTGTCGAATATTTTCGAGCTGCGCAAGCTGGTAATAAAAGAATAATTATTATTAGCTCGGTATGTTTGCATCGCGATATTTATAGTTAAGAGAAAAACAGTTTTTATAGAATTATAGCTTTTAAAAAACAGAGACATCAATTGTATTGCATACTTTTCCATTTAGAGAATTTTTTTACTTAAACCGGACATATTTTGTCAAAGGTTTCCGCATCGATTAAATTAATGCATTTAGTCAACGCAGAATTTTTGCAACGGACAAAACGACGTTTCAACCATATATCTGCTTCTTATAATGTTTGTACTCTTGTTTTTTCAACATACTACGTCTGCGAATGCTATTTATACGTGACTTCTGCGTTGTTTAATTAATCACTATGTGAGAACATATATCTAGATACGAAAATACTAAAGACTATGTATAAATACTTGTATTATTTGTACGTAGAAGATGAACTTAGAAATCGGTACAAATTGGATAGAAATGTGTTCAGTGTAAATAATTAATAGTTACGAGAAAGGTGGTAGTTGATTTATAAATTTGTCAATATTGATGGAACGATTTTATCCATTTTCTGACTGTCATAGTCTTTAGATAAATATAGATGAAACATTTACGTCTCATGCGAAATCGCATTTGCCTTACGAGACGTCTATACGTCGGATATATCATAATTTTAATAAGATGATTTTAATTATGCGTAACTCATTCGGTTAATTTAGAAATCGTTATTGACTTCAAATTCTATACAATTTATTACACTTTGGTACTTGCTGTTTTTGGAAATAGCGTACTTCGATACTTGTTATTTTATAAATTTTAATAATATGAGAAATGTGTAGAAAGCATATAGGTATCGTTAAATGATTTCGCAAGAGGAACATGAAAAGGAGCAATTCCTTTTTCTTTTTTATTTTTTTGATATTTTTTAAGATTTTTTTATAACGAGACATATTCTTATCTATCACAATCTTGCATGCACTGTCAAAATATATTCGAGCATACTCGAGTTATAACCGTGAAATGATCTTGAACATCAAGAAACTAATCAGATTGTCAAGCACTATAGTGGTACATATGTGAACTCGACTTGACTAAGGACACTTGAATTGTTTACGTTATAAACATTCGAACTGATCTTCATCGGTTGTGATAGAGTCTCTGTGACAAGTTTCAATTTTTTCTAACATGACAGCACCACAAGCTTTAATTATAATACGTCACCATGTCCTCTGGAATAATAGATTGCTTATTCTTTTAACTTTCAATGAAAAGAGATCCAATGACATCACATTTGATAAACATACTGAACACGATATGTATATGTCCATTGCATCTAATCTAAAGATTTAGAAATGTTTTTTTGCATATGACAGCACCTCGTGCAGATAATCCATTAAAGATATTGGAGCGTCGTGATCCTTAGTTGCTTATTTTAGAAACTGCATTGCCAACGAAATTCGCTTCGAATATTTATAACACATATAATAAATTCACGCTTTAATTTAATCACTTCTTCGATGTTGAAGGTCGATCTGAAAATATAACTTAAACGTACGTAAATGTATTTTAACGTTCGTTATAAGATGCAATAGAGCAAAATGTTTTAAAAAAGTAGCGATGGCTTTTATTGTTTTTTAAATAATACCCGTAAAAAGAAGAACGTTCCTTAAAAAACAATGTTAAATTCTCCTTTAAACATTTCTTACATCATTAAAGATAAAGAGGATATTTAAGCGCATTTATACTGACAATCAGACACCATTGTATAATGGCGCGAGGCTGATCATTGGGAAAATTAAGTAAAAGCAAAGCGAGCGATGCGGATATTAAATTTTCACCTGTAAGTACTCAGCTTTTTACGAATTTTTGGAAAATTAAATTCATGGAAAGCAAGAAATATACCAATTCTAAGTGGGAAGAGGCTCGTTAAAAACAAAGGAGATGTTCAGGTATCCTCCAAATGCTTGGGTAACCTGCGTATTTGAATAATGTCGTACAATCGAGTTCTTTGACATTTTTCATTTAGGTATGTAATACCTAAATGAGTAATACACATCATACGCAATTGTTGTCATACGAACGTTCGAGTGGGAAAATACTTGATAATTTTAATCGATCTTGCGGTTGATATGTATTTCTTGTCTCTCGATACATTATCAATATTGATAACTGAGTCGTTTCTCCGCTTGTAGCTACGTATATCTATATACATGACATATGCATATTCCTGTTCATAAGTCACTGGACACTTATTAAAGCTGGCAAAAAAAAAATATATATATATATATTCTTATTTCAATATTCCGTAAGACAATATGAAAGATCTGGCAACCGTATTTCGCAACAACCATGTTCGTGTCAATAAAAATTGGTTACAAAACGTTTTAGGAATTATCGAATTCCCCAAGTTTTCAAGTGTTATGTTATGTTATGTATATTTGACCGTTTTCGGAAGTGCGTTATAACGTTTTGATAATCAGTAGATAAAAAGGACATGTATATTGCATGAAGTGATTTGTACAATATATACAATATGAAATACGTAACAATATGTATTTACATTATACTAATATCGAAAATCATTACCGATCATTTTCGTCTGTAGATACAAGATCATTTCGTCTTTCGTATTTAGTTCCAAGCAATAGGTTGCTGGTACGTTTTAGAGGACATTCGTAGGGCGTAAAACCGGCGTATAAAAGATTATTTTCTAAAGCTTAAACTATTCGTAAGATGCTGCTTAATGTCACCCCAGTCACATTCAAACGAAGCGAATAAACTTGGACAAAATAACGAAGCTTATTTTTGCGTATATTGACCCGAGGAATATGGCACGAGGCGCTTGAACTCTTAGGAGATTGCGTACAGTGTGTAGAACGTGATGGATGGACACACAAAGGCTACATAGCATATGTGAACTTTTGAATTCTGTTTGTATTTTACGTTTATTATGAAAGTATTTAATAAATACAGCTTTGACTACACAATTTATTTGACGAATTAAAAGATTATAAGCTTGGAACTTTAAGTATACGATTTTTTATGAATTTCAAATTGTATATTAAAAAGTTTATTTTTTATGTTGTTGTTAATGTAATTGTTTCGGCTAGTAACAGTACCTTTCTCGATTAAGTTTGTTAATATCTTCGAACAAATTTCTTATGCAAGTTCCTTTTTCTTGGCATTTGCGTCTCGCTATTATTTCCTAATTTGCTTTTTTTAATCATTCGGGCAATACTGCGACGTGTGTTTCGAATCGCCGTTTTGCATAAAAATGAAATTCTGTCGTGTTAGATTCTGTTTATGTGAAATTTGTATAGCACTAAATTATTACACGTTATTACATATACTACAAATGCTATCGTAACGAAACATTCCTTTCAGTTTTTCATTGACTTTTCTATATGCGTGGAAGCTAAATATACCTAAAATTTGTACTCGCCAATTCACGATATGTTTATGTAATTCTTGGCATCTTTACCTGTTTTTATCCATCGCATCGTAACCATCTCTTATTTTATGTTTTCAACTATGGTTCTGTAACAGTAATACAAAAAGTTTGTTTCCGCGAAGTTCTTTCAATTTTGATGAAGTTTCGACGTAGTTTCTGATGTTGTTAATCTCCTACTGGGTTCGTTCCATTTCCGTATAAAACGATCTTAGTTTTTTGTTAGGTTGATCGCTTTTGAAATGCAATACACCTACGTACTTCTTCTATCAAAGTAATAATACGCGAATGTTTTCGAACAGATAGCTCATTTCTACAATTGATCACCTCTTTGTGTACCGTAGATCTTAAAATAAGAAAGAATAACGTTTTTCTAATTTTATCCCTATCTCTTTTTAATGGCAGCTCCTTCTCGATAATAATACAGAAAGAAAGTTCGGTAAATTCTCGATATTATTTTACAGGTACGAATAAAAGGAATGTTATACAAACATGGGTCGTTTCAAGTTTTTTAAATAGTTATAAGGAACAAGTACGAAAGGAACAGCAAAAGCGATTTGCCGTTATGTAAAAATACGATAGCGATGAATGTAATCGCTAGGTGTTGATACTCGATTTCGAAATGTTCCTGCCGACAGGAGACTGGCAGCGGTAAAAAATTGAATTTATTATCCAACTAGTTCATCTTGATTTTGTTTCATCTCAACAAATCGATCGATTCTTCGCATCAGTTCACCACATATATCGATTTGTTTAATCGTGCCTTTTTTCAAGGTTATCCGCGCATAAAAATCTAGTGATGTGAAATCGAGCGATGTAGCCGGCTGCAGTATTGTTCCCTTCATATATCCTATTTTTGCTGTAACTCTGTAATAAAGCTTCAAGCGATCCATATTCATATGACATTTTTTCCCCACAGAATTAAATCCGTGGAACGTCCCGAAAAGGTTCAGCTACAAAATATGTGGAATTAAATATGGAATTAAATGTGGAATCCAGTTAGAGATATATTAGAAACGCGTTCATAGATTTAAGTCAAGTGGAGATTCGTTTCACGCCCCTAACCCTAATTCTAATGTAAACCCGACATATATATACAGGGTGATTGGTAACTGGTGGTACAAGCGGAAAGGGAGTGATTCTACGCGAAAAAAGAAGTCGAAAATATAGAATAAAAATTTTTCGTTTGAGGCTTTCTTTTCGAGAAAATCGACTTTGAATTTTCGCTCGGTACGTGTGTGGTACATTATAACGGATCTCACTGTAGATCGTTGTCTCGATGGAAAAATTAAAAAAAAATTAAAAAAAATTTTTTATTCTATATTTTCGACTTCTTTTTTTCGCGTAGAATCACCCCCTTTCCGCTTGTACCACCAGTTACCAACCACCCTGTATATATGAGGGCATATATATATGGGTGAGTCAGCTAAGACGAGCCACTCGAAAAACTTTTCCAATTTTGATGATGAGGAGAAATGTAAGAAATAAAAGTTGTTTGATTTCAATAGGGTTATTGCGTGATGGTCAAGATCACCATCATCTTTTCAAATGAAATTATGCGTTTTTGAATATCTACGATTCACGACTACTCGAGGTAACTCAAGGTAACAGATATAATAATGAGCGAAAAATGAAAATTCATGGCGAATGGTTCCCAAACAGAGTATACGTAGTGTACATTCTGATAAACATAAAACAAACAAGCATTGGACAAATGCACCAATTTTTCTTTCGAATATTTCTCCTTATCTTGAAAATTGAAGGAATTATTCAAGTGGCTTGTCTTAAGTGATTCATCCTGTATATGAGTAATTGCACGTTTAGATATTGATCTAATATATATTTATATATATAAATGTAATGCAATAAGATAAAATAACGAGTGTCTTAATGTCCATAAGTGAGCATCCGCTGATTTATGGAAAAGAATGTGTAGATAAATATTTATTTTCTTTCTTATCATTAGGCTACGTATCTTCCTCCAACTTCATATTTTTACGAACGTAGCTAAAAAAGTGGAATCTAAATAAAAATGTATTTTACCTTCTAATAATAATGAATGTGCTAATAATGAATGACTGTACTTTAGACGTTTTCGTACGTTATCTATGCTCTACGCATTGTCCAACTTTTCCCCATAAACATCGCGCACAGACATCCGCAGTCTAGTTATCGTTAATTACTTCAGTTAATTCCTCTTTACGTAGATAACATCCTAAATAATAATAATTTAATGGTTATACTTCGGCAAACCCATACTTTCACGTATTTAGCTGGTGTAGTTTTTTTCTGACGTAAGTATCTGAATAGATAAGTAATTATGGGAGTAGGCATGCGCTAAAGTAAGGTAAGGTAGTAATCATACTCGTTAAAATTCTTACATAACCATATCGCAACTTCAGAATCTGTATACTGTAAAAATCTCAGGGCATATATATATGGGTGAGTCAGCTAAGACGAGCCACTCGAAAAACTTTTCCAATTTTGATGATGAGGAGAAATGTAAGAAATAAAAGTTGTTTGATTTCAATAGGGTTATTGCGTGATGGTCAAGATCACCATCATCTTTTCAAATGAAATTATGCGTTTTTGAATATCTACGATTCACGACTACTCGAGGTAACTCAAGGTAACAGATATAATAATGAGCGAAAAATGAAAATTCATGGCGAATGGTTCCCAAACAGAGTATACGTAGTGTACATTCTGATAAACATAAAACAAACAAGCATTGGACAAATGCACCAATTTTTCTTTCGAATATTTCTCCTTATCTTGAAAATTGAAGGAATTATTCAAGTGGCTTGTCTTAAGTGATTCATCCTGTATATGAGTAATTGCACGTTTAGATATTGATCTAATATATATTTATATATATAAATGTAATGCAATAAGATAAAATAACGAGTGTCTTAATGTCCATAAGTGAGCATCCGCTGATTTATGGAAAAGAATGTGTAGATAAATATTTATTTTCTTTCTTATCATTAGGCTACGTATCTTCCTCCAACTTCATATTTTTACGAACGTAGCTAAAAAAGTGGAATCTAAATAAAAATGTATTTTACCTTCTAATAATAATGAATGTGCTAATAATGAATGACTGTACTTTAGACGTTTTCGTACGTTATCTATGCTCTACGCATTGTCCAACTTTTCCCCATAAACATCGCGCACAGACATCCGCAGTCTAGTTATCGTTAATTACTTCAGTTAATTCCTCTTTACGTAGATAACATCCTAAATAATAATAATTTAATGGTTATACTTCGGCAAACCCATACTTTCACGTATTTAGCTGGTGTAGTTTTTTTCTGACGTAAGTATCTGAATAGATAAGTAATTATGGGAGTAGGCATGCGCTAAAGTAAGGTAAGGTAGTAATCATACTCGTTAAAATTCTTACATAACCATATCGCAACTTCAGAATCTGTATACTGTAAAAATCTCATTTCTCATATTAAAGATAGAGGATTACGAGATTTTTAACATCTTTGCTTGTAGAATTTTTTTTTAAATAGTGCGTATACTAAACCTTTTATTTCAATAGATGAGATGAAAAAACGAATTAAGAAGAATGGTTTAAGCGTGGATAAATGTACTTTATAATGACTAAAATGTAAGGAAACGAGTGGAAAAATGTTTGGAATGCATCGATGGAAGTTTGAGCGTTTCTTGTATAAGTTCAAAGGAAAGTTATATCTCTCGAAAAGCATTGACAGATTTTCTACTTTACCTACTCCAATACATTTCTGCTCAGAATGACACGATCAATAGATGCAGAAGATATCGTAGGTATGGTTTGAAAAAAAAGTTGAATTGCACTTTAGAATCGCACCGATGCACTTCTCGCAAAAAAATCGCACAACGCGAAGATAGAGTTTGATAAAAGATCCAAAATTTTTCTCCGCAACTTTTTTCTATCCGCACTAGGAACAGAGTTATAGTTTTGCCAGTTACCAGAGCTAATTAATATTATTGTACTCAATTTCGCATAAATTAACGATGCTCAGAAGTTAACGTTACGATCCGATTAAAGTAGAAATTGCTACGTACTAGGTGTGTGTCATTTGTTATAAATATTTGTAAAGAAATATTAACCCATTTTCAAAATTATTAAAATTGAAGAAATCTATTTGAAAAATGTTGTTACATATGTACCTACCTGTTTTCTTTTTTAATTCCTTCCATTCTTTTTGCGTTCTCTCAAAATCTCTGTGTTCTCTCATTCAATGATTGTTTCGGTCCCTTAAGTTTGATGATGTTTCTCATCTGAAATTCGTATACAATAGTTACGTATTTCGTTTTCAAACGAATTACAGATATAAAAAAAGTAAAAAATTAATTGCCTGAACTAATTTCTTGAGAAACGTATCTATCATTATGATAACGTTTCTTTCAATGAGGGTGGCCTCAGACTATCAATAGGATGACATTTCAAGGTTGTCATCTGAAAGGATCACTATTTGTCAATATTTGTTAACAATATTGAGAACGTCGAAGTAGTAACAATACCATCGATTGTCTGAAAGCGCTGTGAGGTATCTAAACGTACGTTTGAAACTAACCATTGGAAAAGTTAGAAATTCAAATTAATTCCTTTGGTTTGGTATATTTAGGAATTCGGATTTCAGCTTTTTGTTTTCAACTGCAAACCGGAATATTTACATTTTTGATGATTAATTTGCACGACTGAATTTTGAAGATAGCCAAAGTTCGTTGTCATTAATTTTTTTGTCTCTACACACATCCAAATTTCACTGTGCTCTACTTTATCTTCGATGATTCATACGCAAGACAAAAAATCTGTTACTTTAGAATTGTGAAACTTTCTTTCGTCGGAAGAGATTTTTCTTAGACTTTAGTACTTAGAAGTCCTACAATTATAAAGTTCTGGTTTTTTATGGAATATTCTGTAAACGTGAAATATCATGCTCTGTGAAAGAAAGAATTCATTCTTGGATGGAAATTCGTTTCGAAAGAATGAAACAAGCTCTTAGATGTTCGACTGATTTTTTTTCGAATACAATCTCCTAATGGCGTAAGTGGTAGCAAATTTTTTAAATATGACTTTTTAAAATACTTTTTTGTTACTATATATTACGTTACGAAAGAAGTCTTTTTTGTATGTTTATTGCCAAGAAGTTTCTTTTTTACGATCTTACGATATAAATAGCGTTAAACTAACGTACGAGCTATCATACACGGATTTAAAAACCGGCTCGGTGAGAAGCTGTCGTAATCCATTTAATAGGAAAAATAAAACGTGTAATTAGTTTATCAAGATAATTGTATAAAAATTGTTAAAATAGCTGTCGCATAATTGTATGTAATTAACCGTTACTGTACAACAACGTAAAAGTAGTCTTTGAACTCTTTAATGTGGTGCGACAGAACATTGATTATCCAAACAAGTCAAGAGACAATTCAGTTCGATAAATCAGTAACAACACCGCTTATCGATTACCCAGACTAAGCATTTAGATAAAGTAAAAAGTAGATAAGAGAAAGAGTAAGAGAGGAAGGGGGAGGGAGTCAAATATCTCGATAAAGCTTAAACATATAATAGAAATATACATGTAACTTTGAATTCGAATTTCTATGTATCGATTACTAACGAATTAACCTCCTGATAATAAAAAGATCCGATAGATTTCTCTAGAATTCGATATATTTTATCAAACACAAAATTGAAATATGCTACGAAATGTATATACAAGATTTATTAATCCTTTATTAACCCTTTCAAGGTGGAATCATTTTTAGCCTAATCGTTAATATATTTTCTCGATTGGTTTTCTAAAAAAGACATAATGCGTTACAAACTAAAAGTAGCTTAACCAAGTACGGATACATTGATCGCATAAATAAATAGTAATTTATTAAGTTAGAATATCGCGTATACGCATCTTCAAACGCCAAAGGATTAACGATCAAAGAAAATGTTTTAGCAAGAAAATATTTATTACGGAGGAACAAATATTATGGTAAAGAACTATTTTTTATCGCCGCTATATTTTCCAAGAACTGAAAGTCATCGATGTTTCTTTACGGGATAATACATTTTTATTATTATAACCTCTGCCACTCTCTTTCTCTTTCTTTTTCTCTTCTATTACAATCGATAGAAAAAGAAATTCACGTTCATGCATAACGTATCGCTGACCTTCAATAACTTTCGAAGCAGTGTGCCTTATGTAAAGAAAAGAAATTCAGAGATCTGAATCTGCATCGAATTTACAGCATGATGAAACATCTGTCGCTTTTAACGTTTCTGTATTTCGATCCAACTCTTACTAGTCCTGCAATTGCTTGAAATATAAACTTTTATAGCTTCCCCGAACCTCTTTTTATAGCTTTTCTTTTTCATAATTATCTGTTGATTATGATTGGTCGACATATACACGTACGATATATTGCGTAGCACTTAAAGTTGCATTTACATTAAACAACTTTTGGTCCTCTATCTACACGATCGACTCTATCGATCGACTCTTACAATGTCTCTCGTTCAAACAGAATTTCGATCAAATGGAATCTTCTAAAACAAATTTAATCACATGTTGCCCGTTTGTGTGCTATACTTTTGAATCGACAATGTTCGGTGTCGATTGTAAGTACATTGTAAAATCGTAATTAGCGGTTGATTGAAACAGTAGTTTACACAACATGTTGGCCATACAAATATTGGCTAACGGGATGGTATAAATCGTTTGGTCGAAAAATTGTTGTGTATCGTTGATTAACTATATTCGTACGAAAATGGTATTCACGTGGAACAATTTTCTGTTAAACGACATAGTTGTTGAAAATTTATGATCATTCGGTTTGAAGTTGATCACGTAGCTAGCGTAAAATCGTAGTTGATGGGTGACTGAATAAATATGCAAATGCATAGTTTTATGCACATTAGCTATTTTGATGAGACAAAACTATCGAGAAAGTTGCAGTGTAGGTAAGTTTTTTAGTCGAACGACAATCGAAAATTGTCCGTAAACGCGATTTATGTACGGGAAGACTCGTGAATTTTAGATTCTGCAAATGTAAGTTCAGAATTATGTTATTAGAATGTTATTTTTTACAAGCACTATTTTATCGAACGATATTGATGGGATTTCAAAACTGGTAAGAGTGATAAATGTAGCAAAAAAATATCGATGTGCAACTCTTATTGCAGACATGACGTTCTGATAGATGGGCCGATGTTTTATGCTGGTGATTTATATCGTTGATTTAAAGGCCGGGAAATAATAGCGAATTTGTCGGTTTTATGCTCGTCGAATGTTGGAACACGAATCGAAGTTACTGAATTTGATCACTCGACCACAGTGATTTGCAATGAACAATATTAATGACTTGACAAGTTACAAGTTATAGGTTCTCCTTTACAATTTTACAATTCTACCTCAAACAGGATAATTATGTAACTCGTGATTTGTAAAATTTTCTTTTAAAATTACATTCCTCCTACTATTAAACTTGATATGATTATATAGAGTGGGTCGTAACATGACGCTCTTAATAATTCGAAAAAAATGTATCAAACGAAAGTTGCACGATTTCCAAGAGAACATATGGACATTTTTTTTATCATTTTGCTTCTTTATCGGGATGATCTCTTTTAGTTTTTTAAATGAACTGTCCAATATCTCTTCTCAAATTCCGATAGAGCATGAAATTCTACGTAAAGTAACATTATACGAGACAGGGTCTAAAATTAATAATTACCGAGATACTTTCAAATTAATCTTTTGAGAAATATACTCAAATTAGTTATTTCGGAAAATATACGCCACCGGATAACAAGGAATTTTCATTGGCTTCGTGAAATCGACCACCAATGCCGCACCGGTGAAACCTGAATGTTTGATGCGGCATAATCGGTTACCAAATGAGCACTGGACATGACGCGACTACCGAGCATTACGCGCGGGACAGTCATCGTGCTGATACCATATTTTAACGATTTATTAATTAAGTACGATCGAATGATCTGGTGACCACAGGAATTTCGTCAGTGTCGGTGGTCTATTTCACGAAGCCAATGAGAATTCTCTGTTGCCTAGTAGTGTATATAATTTAAAATGATTAATTGGAAAATGTGTCTCGCCAATTATTAATTCCACGCTTTATCTCGTGTAATAGCTTTTATATAAAATTCGACGCTTCGTCGGAATTCGAGAACAAATGTTAGGCATTCTATTTGAAGGTCTGAAGGTGATTGTCACATCCCGATGAAAAAGCAAAGTAATAACAAATCGATTATGGTATCGTACGCCCTAAAAACCGTGCAACTTCTGCTTGAAGTATCTCTTCATAAAGCAAATGATTTATGAGTCATCTCAAGTTATCATGTTAGGAGCTCCACTTATAGTAATGTATTATAGCTAATGCTAACAAATTGTATCTAATAAAGTTAGGCGAATAATATCAATTCAGTTGTGCAAGAAGGCACACAAGTTGTCTAATATAAATGTTAGTAAATTCCGACAGGTGTAAGTTCGTATAATCATATTGTTGTGGAATAGTTTCGAAAATTCAGAAACCTATTCTTCCGGTTCTCCGTGTATCTTCAAGTTTCAAAGGATACTTTCTAAAGTCGAATAACTAAAACAGGGCAGAGCTACTAGAGAAGCGAGAATTTTGCGATACTTTAGAAAATTAGATCAAAGTAGAAAATAATTATCCGATTTACGTGACTTGGACAGCCCCGGAGTATAAATTCCGAAGGTTCATTATAAGATTCAGCTTGTTCAACGAGTTAGACTTACGATTAGTTAGTTAGTTAGATTGGTTAATGTCGATCGACTGATTCGATTATGATTGGGGATAAGAGTTGTTTGTAGTTCGAATTAAGACTCTTCTGATCGCTAGTAAAACAAGATTAACTATCCTTTGAGGAGATAAGGTTCAGCAAGGAGAAATGGATGTACAGTGGGTACAGAAAATATCCGCACGTAGTTTTATCTTGCAGCGTGGTGCTTTTTTTTTATTTGTTTCTATATATATTTCGTTTTCATAGTAGCAAATCGAATGGCACGAACCTTAATATACTTCTACTCAATTAATTAGTATATAAATCTTATAATGATCGTAATAGTATATCAATATTCACTTTTTGCAGCCACTGTAGATATTGAAAATTGCTAAAACATTGACATTTTTTACTAGCTGTAGGACAGGTTTAAAACCGATAAAACAATAAAATATGGATATTGAAGCATAGAATCGAGGTTTCAATCGTTTTAATTGATTATAGTGAAATATCTTTTAAAGAAATTAAATTAGTACAAAAAGGGAAATTATATGCTGTGCAAATAATTGTAATCTAAATAATATGACGGTATTTATATTAAAACAAATTTAACGATCTGCTAGACTAACTCATTTCATTTCACGGATGCTCGTAAAATCGTAAAAAATCAGTCATCGTTTGTTCTTCACGTTGCAAGACCGTTTTCTTTCTTTCACCACCTTTTCAGCATGTTTATAATGTTTCAGTATTTGCAATAAATGTTTCTTATCGCTGACGACGCGATGTAGGTTCCGATGGATCGTTGGATGTCGTTTATAAAATTTCTCTTTAATTTGATCGTACGATAGAAACATGTTCATTACTACGCGATAACGATAGTTCTCTTTTTTCTTTAGTCGCTATCCTTGGATCTTTTTTTATCAAAGATAAAATATCTATCACAAACATCACACAACTTTCTGTTGACTATCCGAGGACATTTATTGTACCGACTCTAATGTCAAAGTGAAAATCGTTCCGAAACAATATTCTTCTTCCGATCTTAATAAATATTGGATGTTATCTGCTGCATCTAGAGTGATATTTTTGGAATCGTCGGTGAGTCGATGGATCGACACGTACCTAAATTTTTAATATCGCTTCTCAAAGGAAGTATAGTGAGGTTGTGTCAGATGCTATCGAATCGATCATTCGATAGTTTCGCCTGGTTGAATCCATCGAAAGGGTCGAGGGTGTTTTATATTTAACATTTTCGCGTAGGAAGTAGAGCACAAATATCACACAATTTTACGATTCCGAAAAGATACAGGTCTTAATAAATACGCCAGAATTTTCCTTAGCAGTTTTTTACGTATGTTTGTACTATTATTACGCGTATCTTTTATCGTAATTAATAGACTGTACAAATTCAATTTTTATTCGATAATAATATTATTAGATTCATATTTCTGATTCTTATCCATGTATAATTAAATACAACACAAGGTAAAATTTAAAAAATTGCGATCTCGGTAGAAAATTGTCTTATCCGTCAAATATTAAAATAAAATGCACTGTAATTTGGATATTCTATATATTTTCTCGTGCCTGTGTGTATTCTGTATTCTGTGCAACTTTGCACTTACAAGTTTTCTATAAATGCATAGAAATCCACGGTGTACATAATTGATTTCACAATTCGCTACTAGAAACTAACATTTTACGTAAAAGTAACGTGCGATAGTAACGGATCAATAATGAAGGTTGAAGAATATATAGAAGAATATATCTCGTTCATGAGCAGAAGTAGTTATTCAAACATACCGCAAAATTTCGAAACAGGTGCAATTATTCGGCACATGTAGCTTCTAACTCTAAACTTGGAGATAAATTTGGGTAGATAAAATTGGTGCCGATAAAGAATTTGATGAAGAATTATACTACTACATATTATATACCCTGACTAATACCTGATTATAATAAAAAAATCAGTTTACATTGTGGATTTCGTTGCTTTGGATCGTGTTTGCGTTGAATCCTTTTCGACGTAAACATTGAAAACGACGATAAGTTTACTCAGTCGAATAGGAATCACAGATTAGTTGGAACAGTCTCCGATCAAGAAGCTTTCGTGGATATAGCAATTCGAACTGCATTCTGACTGCATTCTGACTGCATTTGCAATAAACAATTACTACATTCTAATACACAAAACATATATGTACGTATTGGTATGTATTGTATTGGATAATAAATTATTTCTTTCAAATGTATAAAAATAATGTTTGTGAATCTGTTTCCATAGTAAATGATATTATATTATACATCATATTATACGTATACATACTAGCGTTCATAAGTAGAAATTCAAAAACTTTGGACAATTTGTGCTAAAAGTATTTAAATTTGACCAAGATATATAAATTGTAACGAATTAATCTCGCGATATCCTATTACACATAGTGATAATCACAAGGAATAAACTGTTACGATTCAATTTATCCGTAATTTTGTAATTAAAATACTTTTTGTCGAGAAGAACGAAATGTCCAGATATTATTGAAAGGTAATTACATGCATAAGTTTCGTTAACATTGCATCAGATAATGATTTATTTCGACACATTAGGTTATGTAACAAATATTGGGGCAAACAAGTCGGAGCGTTAAATTTTTTAATTGAAAAATGTGTTACAATTCCTAACAAGTAATTTTTTTTCTATTTCCCGGATATTTACGACTTTATCTTGTGATATTAACTTTAACGCATGACTCATGATGTTATGAGAAATGCGGTTTCCAGTGGAAAAAACGTTTATAGTGAAAACTTTTGTTTCAACTATTGTTAGTAAGTACATATTAGGATATACCGATGGAGTTAAATATTTTGAAATGTTGTTTCGTAATAGGAAACGTACACTTTGATGACTCAGACATGCTTGTACTGACGTCATTAGGTAATCTGATTACTAAAAGCAAAACCGACAAATGAATGTACGATATGTACAAATTATGTACTTCGATATATACATACATATATATACATACACTGTGTGATGTCAACGTGTAAGTACTTATGTACGTAACTATTTATGGTATTAAGTCGTTTGATACATTTAACTACGTAAATTTTTAAATTCCCAAATATAAAGTATTAGGCAAGCGTTTAACGTTACTCTACTATTTATACCTCCATAATATATATGTTTTATGCTGTTTTACAGCTTTACAAAAAATACATAATCGTTGAAAAATCGAAAAGTTATTAAACGCCCGAGCTTCCTGGACATTGATAAACACGAATATTCGTTTAAATGTACTCTCATTACGAATACGCCCACTAACTTGTAGCGTTAGCGGATGTACGGTGACATATTACAGTATTCTCCATCGTGACGTAACATGTTCCGCTTCGTTTATTCTATTTAGAATATCAGAACTTACAGCGTATCATTAAGCTCGACGACACAGTCGTCCTTTCCACCTCTTCGATAATTGAGATCGACGTTCATTGCAAAAAACTACAATACAATGTATGCTCGTAATGAATTATTATCCACCACTTTTGTTTCTCTAATATTGCCACCATAATTATTTATTACGAACATAGCGAAAGTCAATAATATAAAGGGATACGGGGCAATTTAGTTACTTATTATTATATTATTATTGTATACATTTTAATCTTACAAATAACATTTCTTTTCTTAAAAGAAACGATCTTAGTTATTCATTAGTCATTAAGCCCGCATTATGAGAAAATACATCAGCTGAAATTTTACTGACTGAACAATAAAATTATTGAGAATTGAACTACGGAAGCAAAATCTAGAGTTATATTTATAAAAGCTTTATTTCCAAATTATTTATATTATATTAACGTAAAGAATTTAATGTTTTATCTTCTTTCTTCTAGTTAAGGAACTTATAATAACAATGAAAAGTGGATAATTAAAGAAACTAAATGTTCCACATATTCACACATTTTAGATAAAACATGTTATTGTCATTTTAACGTCGTAAAGAATTTTGCAAAGATTTTTAAAAAATTTATATATGTATATATATGTAATATCTATGATCAATTCAATATACTCGAAATTATTTCTCAAACTATTAAAGATGTAAACAAGTTTCTCATTTAAAAGTTGTTCGATTTAATGCAATGAAGATAACTAAATAGTACGTTTGAATTTGTAGAGACTTTTATATCAACTATCGTTCATCTGTAGTATTGTACTATAAATTTCTATTATTGGCAATATATTATGAATTTTATGACGCATCCAACAACGTATATTAATTGTATGTTTGCATAGTAATTTGTAGGATATATTTATGACTCTCAGAGGCAGATCCTCTGAAGAATGCACTTTTCATTAACACTAACATAAAATCTTAAACACTCGCTTTAAATAATTTTCTCTCTACGCTTTAATCTTTCACGCTGCGAGTTAACAAGAAATATTCTGACGTTATCTTGTTAGAACTAAACTCTTTACGGCTAAGCTGCTATAAGATAATCAATTCAAAGTTTAAGGCGCAAACTAGTTTCTATAAGTGTCGAATACACTTATATCAGATTTTTGCTTCGTATTTAATATTGTTATTTCACTCGTTTTACTTGACATTTCAGTGAATGTGGAGGATATTTCAGACTAATGAAATGAATTCAACCAGTGAGCTGGGTGCCGATACCCCGTCTTTCGTCTTTCATTGCGGATGAATCAGCCGTGACGATCATCCAAAATGAAAAGAAAAATTGTGTTCCTAAGAAATACTTCAGTCTCGTTATGCCTTATTGGACTTTACTTGAAATTCGTAATAAATCAACGATAAGGAAGATGTCTGCTGAAGATGTGTTATTTAAATAGAAATACATTGAAACCTTTACCGAGAACACTTTGGAAAAAAATTAAGTTTTCTTCATCACAAATCCAACGACGTTCGTACGAAAGAATACGGTGTACGTATGTATGCACCGTATACGTATGTATGTATGTGTATTCTATATACACTTTTATATTCATTGCGTTTGGAAAATTTATATTACTATTATCGAGTTTAAATTTATGGTATTTATTTTTCCACGGAGACGTAATGAAATATCTATTACTTCACAAGTTAGACAATTCCATCCACGACTCGATGTACCGTTTAGGTGCGTAGGCGGACAAAACTCCTACGATAAATTGCGGTAAACTGTGTAACTTTCTAACGTCCGATACTTCCTTTCTCTTTATTTCCCATGTACAATGATATACATACATATGTTGTAACTATTCTTGTTTCGATTGATTTCGTTTAAATTGCCTCCACCCAGACGTAAAATTTAATTTTTCACGTCTTTGTGTCTTTGTAGTTGTGTCTGTGACACGGATTATCGAGATTTTCTTGGTAGAAAGCTTTATATAGATGTAAAAATTGTCCGGCTAATTATAGTAGAATTGTCAAAAGTTTCGACGATTCTACGTGAAACATCTCAAGCGTAGAACATAATATTTTCAAACAACGTTTCATTTCCCAGAAAATTGAATTTTGTCTATAGTCTGAGTAATTTCCAACTGGGTACGAATGGACAATCAGCGAGATTATTCTACATGGGAAAATAAATAAAAAATGCGAAATCAAATGTTTTATTTTCGTTCATGGCTTTGTTTTCCACTTTACCAATTTCATGCATGTATTGCAAAATCATACATTCTATATTTCCAACGTATTCTCTCGTGTAGAAGCTCCCTTCTCTCGTCGATTGTATCCTGATTACTGACACACTCACTGTATAATATGTACGTACACATAATATACCGATTTTCAACATTTTTCAATCTTTTTCGTGTCAAGCGCGGTAAACTAATTGAACACCATCCGGGGAGAAAAGGAGTCTAGAGCACATTGTAATCAAAATTGAGTTAAGAGTACAGTATAGTGTATGGGCTCTGTAGATCATTTTAGTATACGCAAATTGCAGACATTGCAGTAATAAAAGGATGTAACGTTGAAAACAAGAAGCATATTAGGTGTTTGAAATCTACGGAAGAAGGGTCTATATCGCATCTAATTAAAGCTAATTAAAATCCAAGTTTCAGTTAAGAAGTTTTGAATTGAAACATATTTCTTTTTCATAAAGAACTTATCGTTTATTGTTTGCTATCTTTTATCATCGTCCTTAACTATTTTGCTTTATTGCAATAAATACTGAAATAAAATGTATCATTGCGATTCCTGATAGAACACTATTGGATCACAACATTACGATTACAGTGTAACCTAAAAATCGATTTATCTCGAAATGTAATAAATGCGCTTTAGAACCTTATTCCCGACTGGTATTGAATTATCCCCCAAAATACGATATATTATATTTGATTCGAAACAGAACATTCACAACGAATGGCAGTTTGGCTGTTGACATTTTTCTATTTGACGATCTATAAAGAAAGTAGTCAGTGCTTCTATATTAGCTCTTGACTACTCTATTGATACAACGTGCTATTAAAAACACGCTCGACACCCGAACAAACGTAAACATTGATAGAAACCGTAAACGTTGATAGAATCATTACCTTTTTTGATATGAAACGTCATTTATTTGGATAGAAATCAGGGAGATTGTCAATTGTTAGTTATTGCACGTTCTAAACATTCTCACGGCGCACTGGTTGAAAATCGCTGGTACAACACGTTAATAGAATGCACAACGAGGAGAAAAATAATCGGAAAAATGAAAATCAACATAGTAGAGCATCTACTAGCTTCCTATATCTCATCCGAATACAATAATATCCAATTCTGCTACTAACCAATGCTTCTTCATGCTGTAAATACGTATCTTACTAAGATACCAGATAGAAAGTTTAAAAAGAAATGTAGTGATCGAACGTATAAAAGATTGTATTTCATTGTGTGCTAGATTAACGATTCGCTTATGAGTGGCATAGATGCCGCGGACGCACATAAACTTTACATAAACTCAAGAGAATATGCTTATGAATGTGCCTTCTCAGTCTGAACCATACGGAGCACTGGTAGAATCCGAGAAGAGGCATGAATGACTTGAGGTACAGAAAGAATCTGACTCTACAGACGCGTTTATGTTAAAAGGTTCGGACGCAATTCAGCAAAAGTAATATGGGACTTTCAGACGTTAAAACAAATCGACACTTAAATCAACCGACAATTTCCTTGATTTCTATTCAAGTAAATGAAATTTCATAATTGCTGTATCGACGTATTTATGATTCTTCGGGTGTCGAACGTGTTTTTAATAGCACGTTGCGCTTTGTTCCGTGACTTCTTTTCCTGAACGTTTCAGTTCGCTTCTTCGTAAGAGTTTCGGTACTGCGCAACGTGCTACAACGTGCGACACGACCGGGATACAAAGAGCCACCAATGTGTCATCTAACAGGCATCGTAGGACTTTGAAATGGAAAATAATTGTTCGTCGATGTAAGCGCGTAAAATATTGGCATTTTCGTGCGTCACGTCAAAATGTCGTTAAAAAGAAAAAGATGATAGTATTTCCTGGCGTCGATGAATCGACTTGATTTTCTGCGTTTCAGAACGGAGACACGGTCAAAGTAGCAGCGTTATAGTAACGAGCAACAGATTGGTGAATAGGCAAGTGTCAAGGTCCCGTTTCATAGTGAATCGTTTCTCGTCGCAATGCCGATCGTTGAGTATGGTAGTGGCAATGCTAATGGCCAGAGCTTATCCCATATTGTCGGCTTCTCAAGCCTTTTGAATTCTTCAGATGGCGGTTGATACGTAGACAGCGTAGACACGCGGTCGCAACGTGCATCGTCGGGACGTTCTTCTCCTGCCCATTATTCTCCAGAAAAAAGCGAGTTAGTCGTGAAAACGTTCCCGGGTTCTAGCGAAAACCATGACCAAGGAAACAGTTTGTTATTCCTCGGAAAATCCAATGATTTCAGTTGTAATAGCTGAACGTACGTTCAACCGTCGTAAGCTTTTTTTTTATCCCGCGGAGCAGTCGAGTATCACGTCATCTTGCTTGTGAAATTGCTTGTCAGCTTGCTCGACTTTTTCTCAAACTTTTTTATTAGAATTTTTCACGGCGGCATTTTATCTGCTCCAATTTATACTCTGCAGACTGTTACAGCTTATTGCTATATAAAGTTTATGAATTAACAACGAATAGCCGGCTAATACGCGTATACTTCCTGACACGAAAGAACGAGATAGATCTGATAAATTATTACGAGATCGTTAAAGCTTTTAAGAATTATTATCTCGTTTGGAACGTTGCGTTATAAAGGGCCCGTTTGTTCGATGTTACAATGGATATTTCGTAAATGATAGTTACATCGTGTGTATATAATAATAAAGTTAAATATTTGTTCGCCTGCACTTGTTATTGACTGTTTTTAGTTTTTTTTTATATATTCGTTGTTATTCCATCTCGCGTGTGTCTCTTAATTCCATAAATCGGATTCACACAGATAGACAGATTTCTAGAAGATTCCTGTCCAGTTAATCGCGAACTTCTGTCAAAACGATTTAAATCAGGAGAATAGCGAACTCTACAGCTTACAGCTTAATTATTATATCGTATTTTAGTTTTATTTTGTATTATGTTATATATTATATCGTTTCCCTTTAATTCGTGCAAATAATTTTTATCTTTTGCTTTGTTTTTGTGGTCCTATTAATGACATTAAGATTTACCTTTTGCTAATGGTACTTTACAAAAATTGTAATGAAATTATTTGATATTCTTGATGACCTAAAAATTGTTTGAGATTCGTCAGTTACATTTACGTTAGCTACGCAAAATCAGAGTGTTATGTATCTTAGTTGTAGGTTTTAACGAAAGCTTTATGTGTAAGAATATACGTTCGATTGCCTTATTCTACGTATAATAATTTGTTCGTTGTAATTCTTATTTCATTGTTTTTACTCTTTCCGAATTATCTAATGCTTAAAGTGTAGCTGAACGATGTTGTAACAAATATGAAATTAAATAACATTATTCGTATCGATCTGTATGAAATGTAAATGAGTGTTAGGAGTATGCTTATCATTTTTCTATGGAGTCAATAAATAATAAAATTTAACTATTCGGCTTATTTATTTACCCATTGTTACTTAGTTATATTAAAATATAATAATTTTCAAATTTCAAATATAATAATTATTGCTTAAATTGATTACAATACAATTTGCTCTGCTCCGCTTAAAAATTATATAAACAGCTTGAATATAAATGACTTTGGAACGATACGTTATAAATCTTGTTGAAAAATTATCGCAATTTATTTCACTGTTACAGATTTCGATAACTCGTTGCATATTCGTAACTTACTTACAATTTTATCGTATCATGACAATGAAACAATAATTAAAATATCGTATATAAGAAAATGTAATAAAAGTACATTTTATCAAAGATAAGCAAAACTCTGAATACTCTTAAGTATATATAATGTGTATGTATCTATAAAACAATGTATACATTTGCATGATGCAGGAAAGATGGTTATGAAAATTCACATTTAGGAGCTCAGTAATATCGATTGTTCATCATTACCGGATCTTCTCATCGTTTCTAGTTGCAAAGTTAGAAAGCGTGTTATACTATTCATATTAATGATTAGTGGGAAAACCAAAGTAGCAATACATTAAACTGATTAAACGTATGGAATGACGTCGATGGTTATGTTGCATATCTCTCTTTATAACGTGATCCTATCGCTAATCGTGAACTATCATTATGCAATAACTTAGATTTCGTTAAATGACGCAACCTTTTATTATATCATCGGTTCAATAAATTAATATACATTGATGAAATAACAGGATCTGTAACTTGATTTATATTTATTAACCAACGGCGTATCTTTCAACACTTTTAAAACCGTATGATTTGCAAATGGGTATAAATTGCGCGATAATTTTATGTAATAACGTTGTGTCATAATTTTATGCATATGACGAATTTTTATGCTTATGACATACGTTTAATCGTTCCTACTATATTGTCGAATGAATCAGCTGGTAACGCTGGCTGGAATTTTATTCAAAGCAAATTATAAATTATGGATTATACTAATTTATTAAAAACAAGTAGAACTAAGTTCAATGTTACAAATTAATTCATTTCGTTAATATACTTTAATCGTAACTAATTATAATTTTTATCTGTAACAGAAAATTGAAATCACACGTTGATACCTGGTAATTCGAGAACTTTCAAATCTGCTGATAAAATACATCGACACATCGGTGGTTAATTACTATAATATATTATTTAAAATATTTACCCCATGGATTTTAATTACTTACGTGTACTCCCTTATTGTAGGGCAGTGAATCGAATTTAACTACCATATTTAAATGCCATCTCATTCATGATTATGACAATTTTGTCCTACAGATGAATTTCTGTGAAACGATTCAAAGAATGTACATCCATGGTGATAAAATATCAAACGTTGTCTTTCGCGTTATTTCTTTGTTTCTAAATAATTTACTATTCCGTTTACTCGGCTATTTTCCTATTAATTAATTTCGTTACAAATTATTTCACAGACGATTATCTGTAAGTTTACGTCATTCTAGTGACGCGTCAAGTGACAGATAAGTTCGATCCATTAACTTCAGTCTCGTACCATGTAAGAACATAAGTCCAAGTAACTAATGAGACTTCCTAATTAAGACGTGAATACCAGTGGCTTTTTTTAATGTAAACGGATCAATACTTTTTTATACGGAGAATCGCAATCGCTGGTTCGATTAATGCAAAATTACGTTCCCCTCATTTGATA
This sequence comes from Bombus impatiens, assembly GCF_000188095.3. NCBI lineage: Eukaryota > Metazoa > Arthropoda > Insecta > Hymenoptera > Apidae > Bombus > Bombus impatiens. The sequence goes on from NT_176573.1 coordinate 107,840, forward strand.
TTTATCTGGAATACTTCCTGATATATAAATTAACAGCTTGCATGATGTATCAGGCTCTAGCCTTAGGTCACTCTATATTCTATAATCAATAGTATCTTCTTGCAAGCATACTTAATGACCGCTACTTTAATTTAGTAGTACATACATAATTTATGTGCACAACAATATCCTTGAATTGCAACGGTGAATGGAAATTGCATGTATGCATGCATGCATGTATGTATGTATATTAGACAATATGGATCAAGGCAAGAATATTTGAAAATATAGATACGTCGGTTCACATATGATACACGCGTGTGAATATTTCATTCGAATGAAAGAAAGGTGTATGCATATCGAATGTCTATTGTGAAAGAGTCAATAAAGTTTTGTGTTGGCGTACAGATTTTCGCTGATATTAACGATAATCCTTTGTCGTAATAGAATAATTTTTTCGTAGATTTCTATAATTAATGTACTTCCAAATCGATTTTTCTACGTATACTTAACATGTTATTTAAAACAAAAAGAATTTTAGTTACTGGCAAATACAGGATTTTTTACTTTGAAAAAAATTTATTTACCCCTTTTAAACTTGTAAGGTACCAAATCTTAGATCATCATTTTTTAACGTGTTTTGAAAATTTGTTATGAATATGTACTCCTTGATAACCGTATATTTACAAAGTATCTTTGATTATACGGAGAAATATATTCTGTTCTTAAAGATAAAGTATAATCTTCATTTTCTAAAGGATTAAAGAAATTTCAGATACCGAAATATTCCAAGTTGTAGTCGTTGATATTCCTTTGTATTTTCGGCATTTTGACTCGATAAATTTTGGATTCCGAACTTTTCGAAGTTATAGATATAACTGCTTTTCAAACTTAAGACCTGCTTTGTCAAGCTGTTAATATTATTTTTCCCACGTACGCGTATTACAGTATTGTTATCAGGAGTGAAAGAGATTATTTTCCTAGTTTCAGTAAAATGTGGAAAGAATACACTGTCCCGTCGACTTTATCAACAGTAATTATGTTTAGAATTAAAAGAAAACGAGAAACAATATATTATTTTACCAGTAAGTGACGATACTATTATACAAACACGACAAGAACAGAGCAAGATGTTTCCCGAAATGATGACATAAATTTTAAAATTAAGCAATAAATTCTTCCCTTACGTTTAGTACAACGTGCACGTAAATTCGTTATTAATAAATACAATTGCAGCGAGGGAGATTCTATGGCTCAAAATAGAATGAAAATCAAGAATAACGACCTTGTATTTGTGGTTTCATTTTTTAGAGAAAGTTTGGAAACTTGTCAATTATATGTATCTTTGCTTTATTTCCAATTGAACGAGAATAATACCACCTGAACAAGCTTCCAATTGAATAAGAATAACAATCTCGCTGAAATCAGACCAAACTTCTCAAACCATTGGAGGAATTCTTTCGCAATACGAAGGCTGTTGAGGACCTCCTCAAATTTATCCAAAGCAATAAACACTTCTACTATTCCATTTAACTATCAATAACCAGCATTACACATCGTTAATGACGTCGTCGAAAAGGAAAGGAAGAATAAACAATCGAGAGGAAAAGTAAAAAATCAACAGGAAGTTATTCCACGCGCGAGAATGTAAAACGAAATCTTTTCGCCTAAAAATCTCGAAAATTTCATTTTCTACGTTGTACGATGCATTTAATATGGTAAAGCATTTAAAACGTAATACTTCAATATTCGAATAAAGCTCACGGACTTATCCTCCTGGCTGCCGTAAATGTCAAGTTAACCGCACCGCTACCCTATTTTCTCGCAAAGATTGCCCGCCAAATTAATCCTGGTCAACTCGTTAATAAATGGAGAGCAAGTGGACGATCGTTATGCGTTTTTCTTCCAAACGACGAACTCTTGCTTCGTTATTTCAGATATTTGACCATTTCATCCGATTGCTCTGGAAACGCTTATACCTCGAATGCCGAACTGCTTTGGCAGAACGTTATTGGAAGCTATTCTCGAACAACTGCGATTGTTTCGTATAAGCGATGTTGAAAGATCAATTTTCAACGAAACATTGAAAATTATTGTTAGGCAAAGTTAAATCGTACTACATGTTGGGTAAAGTTAGACTGTAATTTCTTAACTTAAGTGATTTCTTTCGAGAACACAGAGGAAGTCCTTTCTTAATATATTTAAATACTGCATATTAAAATATTTTAAATATAAAATGAATATAAAATGGAAATATTAAAAATCTTTGTTTAATAAAGTCATCCTTGTATGGCCTTCGATACGAGTAGATGTAATTCACGTTTACTTGCGAAACTGGTTTGACTTTTACAGTTCGTAACTTACTAATGAAATAATGAAGGGAACTGTCTTTCCTTTACCGCATGATTGATGGTTATAGTCTGCGAATTCATCTCGATACGAATTATATTCTCGAATATTAACGATTATATTTGTCATTGAGTACGAGGCAGTGAAAAAGTGTTCAATGAATATTTTATGATTACATCTACAAATTATGATGTTCAAAGGTACTCTGTATAGGGGAATCGTTTTTAAATTTAGAGTTACTCAACTTTGCTACATAATCTATTCAATTTCATTCGATTTGTTTTGAATGAGTTGGTATATCTCTTTGCTCGAGCAACGTTGTACTACAGTATAATCTTGCTAGTCATATTAAGAAATAAATAATCGCGAATGCAGGCTAAATTATCAAGTCCAATAAGTCAAAAACAAGTATGCATATACATGAAATTTCAATATCCAAAAGATAAGTCAATTTTTTTGTGACGGATGATATATGCGATGTAAGGAAAATTATGCCGCATAAGAAATATTATCTATGAAATATGTATTTTCTCGATTTATTAGCGAAAACTTCTGCGAATATAAATCATTCTTAATGTGTAACTAAATTCATGGTAATTTATAGATAAATATGCTGAAATGCAATTTTTTAGCAATTGTAAAGTAAAATCTATTTACAGAAGTTAAAAGCAACATATCTGCGACGACCATTCGGAAAATCATATCTCTTTTGAAATAACAATAACGTAAATGTCTTTTAAAGAGGTTCCTTCCTTTGTAACTTTAGTAAACATACTTAGCTATTTACCCATACAATCACCACTCCCGTTTCAGCACTTATCGTAACGTTACACAAGTTTCTGTATGCCTACCTTTACAATACACTTCTCCACTGTGAGTTTACATAACACAATAGTTTCTCGCGAAGCGTTGTGTCCAAAAACTCTTTAAATTTGGCAAAAAAATTATCGTGTGAATCTATCGATGCCGTCAATCATTTGTAACAAAGCTGTTTCGTAAGCTTCTGTGTAACGAGAGACAGTATTAAACTAAACGGTATTGAATCATCCATAATTTTATTACAATAAATTGCTGTAATTCAACTATAAATTCCTTTTGGAAGAGTTTTTTCAGCATTCAAGAAGCGTAGAAGTGCGACAGACCACGTTTCGTCATCGACGGGATTTTCAAATCGCGTCATCGTTTCAAACGTACAAAACAACGACGATATTCATTATTTAAACAATTTAAACAGAAAATTTCCTATGATTTTAGTCGACATATAAATGAAACTAATTAACTTTCTATGAGTACATTCTATCTTTTTACGTGCTTGCCATACGTAGACGGGTATTTCCAGTTACTTTCTGAACGAATATAGAACTTGTCAGTTGCTATAAATTATCGTATATCGTTGCGACAGTATGAGGTTGAGGACTTTAGTCGTATCAGAGAAGATACCTCTGCAAACGAGATAGATCGATTGTTCGATCGGGCGATCGTTTCGTCAACGGCCGAATGCACGCTGCCCACGGAACAAACTCGTGTGACCCATCGACAATGCACGCTGCCCCACGGGACAGGCACGTGTGACCCACCGGCAGTGCACGCCGGCGTCAGCGTGTTAAAAAGAGAGTCGATCCCCGTATGAGCTCGTATCGTTGTATATAAAAGCATATAGATCGTATTGTTAATTAGTTTGCGGTATGACAGTACGGTGTAAAAGTCTGTAGATAAATAGCGTACAAAAATCATGTCGTGCAGCGAATCGCGCAACAATACGAAACAAAATGTAATTATAAGTTGCAGAAAGATGTAGCTTGTAGAACTGCGACAAGTTTTATCATGACAGATAGACTCGATTAAATTTTCGAAAAATTGCTTCAACGTGTTCTTTCATCCTGTTTATAACACGCTTTTTAAATTTCTATTTATTTGTAGTATCGTAGATGGTTTAATGAGTTCGCTGCGAATCGTTTTATGTTCTGTCGATTACGTTGATGTCCAACGATTGCGACGGCGATAATGTTTCGCATTATCGCTCTTTGGTACATAGAGCATAATGTATATTTGCTGTTATTATCAATGTAAAAGATGAAATTGCTTGTAGATTACATTTTTCCTGCATTTTATTTCTTACGATTCTACGCTATCTGTGTTTGAATAGCCGCGTTTATTTATCTTTCCATTGGTAAACACGAAATTTTCAGTACTATGACACAAACTCGATGCTCCGTTGGGTATTTCCAGTATTTACCATACGATTTGTTTCATGCTCTAACTCTATCATCAGATGTAAATTGATTAAAATTTAGATTGATAGTAAAACATACAGGGTGGTCGTGGAACATCAATCTACACCATTTTTCTGGTACTTGCAATAGTCGGACAAAATAACGTATCTTGTTTAAGACGAGGAAAGATAGCATAGTACTTTTCGCTCTTTATGTTTTCTCTTCGTCTTTCATATCATAAGTTTTACAACGTCGAAGTTAAAATATTTTTCAATAATTCGTCGATCCAAGTACCGTAATATTTTTTTTATAAAGAATCAAAAACTGATCGAACGGTACATAAAAGAGAACGTAGTGTTCCATCTAAAAATATAGAAATATGTTAAAGTAAGGTTTTTTTCGAAATTCTTAACATCGTAATTTGTAGTCGATCGAAAGCTGATTAACTATCGTTCGAAACATTTTTTTCTCCAAAGTGTTTGAAAAATCACGGCGACTGATTTTTAGTCCACGCTGTATATGCTTCTAAAGGTAAAAGTGTTCATTTGACCCCTTCGCATTGGAGAACGAAATATCTCGCCACGCAATGTCTGTCTATGATACGCTTCGGACGAGATATTTTGCCACACAATGCCCTTCGTACGATGTTTTGTACGAAATATGCATCTTGCGACGCAATATCGTTCATGTGACGCTTTGAACGAAATATCTCGAGCCCCGTTTTTCAACGTTTACAAATTCAACGTCTTACGGATTGACTTTTACGCGAATCATTGAATGCGATATCTGAAGTTTTAATAAAAAGACGTGCGAGATATCTCGTCCGAAGAGTCGCACAAATGATATTGCATCGCGAGATATCTCGTACAAAGCATCACATGAACGACATTGCGTTGCAAGATATCTCGTGCAAAGCGTATATCACGAACGACATTGCGTAGCAAGATATTTCATCCTCCGATGCGAAGGGGTTAAATGTTACTTAGGAAATTCGACACGGAAGAATTCGATCTTCCAACAGTGGGCACACGTACGTTTCTGTTCAAATATTTTTCTGCCTCAGCTAACTGGTTGGCTTTCGTCCGCTATTATAAGAATCATCGGTAAACGATTTTTATAATTCGACGTGCGTTTCGGGAATTTGCCTGTCCCTTCTTCTTCTAAACGCAATCTTTCGCTGCTTAATACACAGCCATGTTCTTTGCGCTTTTATAATGTACTGTATCTTTTATGTGCAATCGTTGAAATATCAAAATAGCGATTTTACAACACGTGTAATGATATGAGGAGTTTCTGAAGTGAATTCTAAGTCACGCGATCTTAGACTTTAATTTTTTCTAAACGAGAGGATGATTTTGAAAAAAAAAAAAGAAATTGCTGGCTTTTTAAACACACGCTATATAATATGTAAACGACTCCTTTTGATTAAGTGTTCCTTTGAAATGTTTCAAACTGTTTTACCTTATACAGGCGATGAAGGGAGAACGACCCTAACATGCCCTTTAAAGGCTACCAGGGTCTATGGAACAGACGAAAAGGGTCACTTATGCTATAAAATCCATATATAACTTGCCATATAACCTAAAAGCAAACGTATGTTTATACTCTATTCGTTTATTATTAATTACGCTTAAATCCAGTAACCATATCGCCAGATACTGCAAGATTTTATATTATTTTTAACTTTGTAGAATTTTTAATAACGTTCCCTCGGTTCACAATTTTCACTGTATATCACACGGTATTGAAACAAGCAAGTGATAGTCTTATAACGAAGAGTCATCAGTTATAAAGAACACATTATTTTGAAATTACTATTTGCAGTCGTTTCCCAAGATGATTTTCGTGTCATCTAGTCCTGTGACCTATAAATGTCGAAGTTCTAGATAATTCAGATATTCGTACGTTAATTTTCTACGTACAGGGTGTCTCGCTTAATTTGACCACCTTAGATATCTCACATATTATAGGATAAGAAAAGACGTCAGAGGGAAACGTTATTTAATTTCGAGGCGCAAATCCATGATGGTAATCGTGAAATTATTCTCAGAGTCATAGTTTCCAAGATTTCCATGTCGTTCGTGTTTCTTTAGATAGGACTGTATACTTTTACCACCACAGCTGAGGTTAAGACCAATGCAGTAGCTTGTAATACCATGACATTCGTGTAACTTTGAGTAGGAAAAATTTAGAAATGTTCGGTAACAGCTACGAATGATGAAACAACTACGGTAGAGTGATCAACGAAGAAAAATGCATTTTTACAAGCGATGAAAATGATACTCGATAAGAGAAAAGTTCCTTCAACGTTGGATCGGTTTTACACGCCTAGACTTCTTTCTGTAGAGTGTAACAAACAGAATATTAGTCAGCAAGTTACAAAGACAGATAGAGAGTCACACGTTAATCGTTCATAGAAACGTATTGAAGTGGTTAGTCATCGTTTCGAACGCTTATTGAAATAAGTTTTCTTTCATCAATCACCTTGTCGTAGTTATTGCATTATATACAGCTATTATCAAACAGCTTTGAATTTTTCGTACTCGAAGCAAACTCGTGGTATTCTAACAGTGGGACGCTTTACGATGCATCATCGCGGAGCGTCGAGTGACGCGTTTCCACTGAATTCACCAATCTTCAGATTTTATCGAAAGGTACGTCGTGTAAACGTCTACATCGAGATGATTGTACGTCTATTATTATATACAGAGTGATTGGTAACTGGTGGTACAAGCGGAAAGGGGGTGATTCTACGCGAAAAAAGAAGTCGAAAATATACAACAAAAATTTTTCGTTTGAGGCTTTGTTTTCGAGAAAATCGACTTTGAATTTTCGCTCGGTACGCGTGCGGTACGTTATTGCGGATCTCACTGTAGATCGTTGTCTCGGTGGAAAAATTAAAAAAAAAATTAAAAAAATTTTTATTCTATATTTTCGACTTCTTTTTTCGCGTAGAATCACCCCCTTTCCGCTTGTACCACCAGTTACCAATCACTCTGTATATAATAATAGACGTACAATCATCTCGATGTAGACGTTTACACGACGTACCTTTCGATAAAATCTGAAGATTGGTGAATTCAGTGGAAACGCGTCACTCGACGCTCCGCGATGATGCATCGTAAAGCGTCCCACTGTTAGAATACCACGAGTTTGCTTCGAGTACGAAAAATTCAAAGCTGTTTGATAATAGCTGTATATAATGCAATAACTACGACAAGGTGATTGATGAAAGAAAACTTATTTCAATAAGCGTTCGAAACGATGACTAACCACTTCAATACGTTTCTATGAACGATTAACGTGTGACTCTCTATCTGTCTTTGTAACTTGCTGACTAATATTCTGTTTGTTACACTCTACAGAAAGAAGTCTAGGCGTGTAAAACCGATCCAACGTTGAAGGAACTTTTCTCTTATCGAGTATCATTTTCATCGCTTGTAAAAATGCATTTTTCTTCGTTGATCACTCTACCGTAGTTGTTTCATCATTCGTAGCTGTTACCGAACATTTCTAAATTTTTCCTACTCAAAGTTACACGAATGTCATGGTATTACAAGCTACTGCATTGGTCTTAACCTCAGCTGTGGTGGTAAAAGTATACAGTCCTATCTAAAGAAACACGAACGACATGGAAATCTTGGAAACTATGACTCTGAGAATAATTTCACGATTACCATCATGGATTTGCGCCTCGAAATTAAATAACGTTTCCCTCTGACGTCTTTTCTTATCCTATAATATGTGAGATATCTAAGGTGGTCAAATTAAGCGAGACACCCTGTACGTAGAAAATTAACGTACGAATATCTGAATTATCCTGTATATATTCATTAGTCTAAATTAAACAAGGGCTACATTGGAAATCCTTTGGAACACATTTGAATTGCATAATTCACACTCGCAGTCCGTACAGAGGATCCGATCGAAAAATACGTAGAAGCTGGTACGACGCGAAAAAAATATGAAATAAAATTTGTCCATTCACGACTTAGATTTGGAGAAAATCGAGTTGGAAAATCGATCGAATGTACTCGAACGCGACTAGTTCCGGACTGGGCAGGACTAAGAAAATTTAAATTTTATCCGACCATGATAAATTAATAAATTAGTAATAAACTTAAATATTGAATATTAATTAAACAAGGTGGAGCCGAATAACATGTTGCGTAACATGTTAAACGAAACAAATTTTATTCCATGTCTCTTCCTTATTTTCCCGCGAGAAATCACGTCGTGCCAGCTTTTACGTGTTATTCGGTCGAATTCTGTGTGCGTGTATAATACGTGCGATTCCCGTAACTCCGTTTCCCATAATACGGGGCATATCCGCCGCGTTATACGAGGGTTCACTGTGCTCAACAAACTGAGCAATTAATTCATTATCTAAAATAGGCGTGGAGCACGGAGTATTCAATGCAGCAATTGATTTCGTTGTATCGGGTTTGATTTGGAGAAGTATGCGTTTCTCCACACCCCCTTCGAGTAACTTAACGATATATACTCACATGTAGCTTCTGAATCAGTGGAGTCCACCTTACCACCTGTAGCAAAACGAAGGATCGTTTAGAAGCGAGCAAGGAGATATCAGAGTATCATCGTCGCAAGAAGCATTGGTATTAGTTAGTGCTTTCCATGTGCTAGAGTCAGGGGCGGATTTATCTTGACGTTAATGACGCTGTAAGTGTCGGGCTCCGGGCTCGGTATCCAAAAGTGCTTGTTAAGCAGATTAATAGATTGTCAGAATTACTTAAAATATATTTGTTGGCACGAAAAGACCGGGGATGAAAATTTTAGTTTGGCTAAAACGATGTTTGTCGAATCAGCACGTTATAGTCATTCGAATATTCGAGACGCCCATCGAGCGATCGATGGGTCCATTCTGAACAGTGTTTTGGAGGATTCTTGCGTTTCCTAGAGTACGTGAAAAACGATTGAATCCTCCAACGAGACTAACCATGGATGTTTTGAAAGCAGTTTTGAACTGGCCAGTGCATCTTAATTATTTCACACGAAATCAATATTCTCTGTCCAAGTGAATATCATGTTCTGACAGATCAGCCAAACGATCTTTAAACGTAGATGTCGATTACTTATCGGTTTAACAAACATCGATTTAGCCAGGATAAGCTTCCTCAAAATTTGGTTTAGCTTAGGGGCCCCTAAATGATTATTATCATTAGGCACCCGAAGAGTTAAATCCGTCACTGATTACAATGATTCTCTGCATATATAAATGACATCGAGGATTACTGCAGAATCGGAATAAGTTCTTCAATATGTACATATATACAGAATCTTGAACAATTTTGCTTGAGATAGTAGCTTCTCACTGACTACAACAATTGCAGAGGATAAGGCCAAGATGTTTCAATTAAAACTTTCCTGTCATATTATTTTTCCATCTTTACCATGTTTACGCGATAGATTGGTAACGATATCACGTAGAAATCTCTTTACATTCTCAATCTGAAATTATTAAAAGTTTCAGCGATTCCTGCGCGTCAGATTTATTACGATGGATGACGCAATACGCGAAAGCTTTTATAGCAATAATCCAATAATAATAAACAATAGGAAAAGTTAATCCAATCAACGCTGGATGAAGACTTAAATATTATACGAATTATTTTAAAGCCTTTATTTACCGAGGAAAAGCAGACAAAATTACGAAATATGAAATTGGATTATTTCGTGTTTTTCAACTTTTGAACGTGTGTCGCACGCTCTTTTTATTTTATGAAACAGGACCGACAATGAAAGATGTCAACGATAAATTACAGCGAGTCACAGTCCTGCGCGCTCTTTGTGTTCTCATTATCTTGATACCACTGATATGTTATAATCAAAGTTATAAAAAACGAGCAAAATTTACATGAACAAATAATGTGCAATTTCATCGGCGTACGTTCATTTATAGATAAATGTAACAAGAAGTTAATACCAATGTTTAATAATTTTATTTCTCACGTTCATCAAATATTTGCTGATTGGATCTTTGATTTTCTTTGCTTGATTTCATTCATCGAGGTTTGTTTTTTAATCGCTTAATTTTCTAATTAGTTTTGTGGAAAAGCTAAACGATGATGTAATTAAAAGCTTTGTAGGATATGTAACATAAACAGATAGAATCATGTTGTTCTCTAGAAAATACTATTGAAATATACGAATGTTAGACTCTAACACATAGAATACCCGCCTTTTCTTTTTCAATTAAAATAAATATGCTTATGACTTTTAAAAACTAAGTTAAAAGTAAATGTATTAGCCGAAGTATTTAAATGTGTCATTGGAATTGGAAGACCTCTGCCAGCAAGATATCATGTTTTCAACATTATTTTCGAAAAATACTGCTGTATCGTTGCGTTTTATTTAATTAATTTGAATTTCGTATGTATTTGGTGTAGCGTTGCAAAGAAAATAGCGAAGAACCTTCAATATTATTTCAAATTAAAAGATGGCAAGGGATCGAGGAACATAAATCAACACACCTACAATTTTACGTAAAGCAATAAACGATATACTATATATACCATTCTTCGTACAAATTAGGTGAATAATTGCCCAGACAGATATCAAATACATTACGATCTAATATTTTGCTTGTATCATATTAAAATTCGTCATAAACGTTTTAAAATGCAATTTTCTTTGTGCAAATAGATACAATTAAACGAAAGGATAGAATAATAAGCTTCAGCTAATAAATGACAGACATTTAGAAAAAAATTAAAAGATGAAACGATTAGAGTAATGCATTATGGATTAGCTCGTAACTGCGTTTCACGAGTATGCACGTCAAACAAAAACTTTATTTCAGTGAGTTTAACGCGTATACTCGTCGTCGCTTGTATTTATTTACGCACTGCACGACTTAACCCCGTGAGAGATTTCTAAAACTAAATTCCGCGGTTAACTGTTTAAAAAGATACTTTTTTCGATTTTGATAAAAACTACGTTAACATTCACTTACATTACTTTACGTTATTTATTCTTTTAGAATTTTTAATAAGAAGAAGCGAAAATAAAATTTGTGATTCGACTAAATTCAACCAAGTACGTTGGAGAAACAGATCAACAACGTCTCTATCGCAATTTCCATTTTATCATTAATAATCATCTCTACTATATATTCCTTACTCTTGACTAAACTCTGTAAAAGAAAGTTACATGCGATAAGATTTAATTGGGTCATCCTTCGAGCTTCGACGTATAATATTCTACTCTATTCGACGCAATGAAACTTTTGGAAGTCTCCTACTGTCACGGAAACGGATACATCAGCCAATGCTCCGAGGACGCATTTAGACTCCCATCTGCTACTTCTTCGTAATCGGAAATAATTTGTCGTGTAGCTTTCCCAGCCTGTATCGGCAAGCTGCGCACGAACGACACCAAAAATAGCATTTCGTCTAAGCATCGACGTAATTATAATAGCGGCCATTAGCTTGATGAGCTCCGCAACTGGACCTAGTAATCACAGGGCGTTTAATTAACGGTCGCGTTTCTTAATGATTGTGTTAGGCACGAAGAGGTGTACGTCTTGCCACGGCGATGAACTCCGTTGTGAATTCGAATTCGAGTGATACCTAGCCTCGTATCGATATCGCGCGTAGGGACAGCAAGTTGGTGGATGTAGGAGGATGACTCGATGAGAAATCGTATCGAAACACGCACGTCCGCTCTTCCTTTCTACTTGCTAATACTGAATCCTCGTATGAGTAGAGAGAATTCGCCTAACAGCCCCACCTCCTTTCTCGCTAGTCTACCTACTTCCACCCTCTTTCTTTCACTTGACTCGGCTCCACTCGCCTTGCCTCGCCTCAACTTGGTAAACGTGCTGCGACGCGGTGTGTTGCCGATCGCTATGGCACTCGATCGGCAGGGTCGTTGCGAGACGAATCGCGACACCAACCGCGACACCAGGAGGAAACTCTTCTGCATTTGCACCTGCAGCTATACCTCCGCATCGAGTCCTGAAAACGACGATAGCATTCACTGTTTTCGTAAGTCATCTTCTCGTCAAGTTCGATGTTCATTTACTGTTTTGTGTGTAATTTCCTGCGATGCTCGTTTCCCAACTTCCACGTTATTTCTCGTTATGGTGAGATATTTTGTGCGAATCAGGCGTGAACACGGAATCTTTCTTAAGCGCGAGACAGGTTACGATTTTGAAATGCATTTAAAAACAAAGGGAGAAATATCTGTTAATTACTCGCTGACGAAGAAGACTTTAGGAAGCCGCCCTCAATTTTTGTTTAAGTCGATTTTGTGCTTCCATTGGTCTGTATCTAGTTACGAGCCATTCACAGGCCGAGGTCAATTTCAGATTTTGAAATTTTTTAAACTTTAAGAATAAATCGATCGCTTATCTCATAGTACATTTCATCAATTTTCTCTATTTTTTGTTTTATTTATACAGTTAATCTATGTTGCAAATATGCGGCTCATGTGTATTTCTAAAATTATTAAATGAATCGGATCTCGTGTCTATTATTTAATAAACAATAGATGGTAATTTTCTAAGGAGGCAAAAGTACCTAAACATATTAGCAATTTCACTATGAATTATCAGTATTCTTTAGAGAAACTTTGAGGATGTGAGCTTCGCGATAAAGATTATAATTTTAATAGAAATCGTTGTAAATTATTGTATCTTATATCATTCATGATTGTAATGAATGTCATGAGTATATTTCATGATTGTAAATGTACATCGTTAATTTTATAATACTCTGAACTTGCCACAGGAGAAAATCAATACGATGATTTTATCAACTATAATTTATTTTAATATAATTAATTGTCTGTATCGATTCTCTGTACATAATCGTAGCATGTCTCTTATCTATATTATACATTGTTACTGCTTATCGACCCCCGACGAAATGTGTTATATTTATGGCTGCTGTATTCGTTAATTTTCGCATGTTAAACGAAACAATAACATCTGTTTGTATCTGGATAACGATCACTTTTATATTAACGATAAATGTCATTTACAGAACCATTTGTCGGACTAAATAAACGACTATGCATTTGACCTACAATATATCCACATATTTCAAAGCTTTAATTCATTCGGTTACCAAATTAACGATACTAAAGCCACTGATTCTTTGTGTTGCTTATCCCGTAAATAAGTCGATTCTAATCCTTCTTACGTATTGCCATTGGTTTTGTAGATACACTTTCCTTAATTTTTTACACTGAAATATTACCAGTGGAATACAGAGTTGATTTTATTCTTGAGTTTTGTTATGTCATTTACCAAATTAACTCGATCCATAAATTTAACTATATTACGTTAAACGATTGTTTTAAATGAAAATGTTAAAAGATTGAATATAATTTATTGGCATAGAGAATCGCAAATAATTTTTCTTCGGATATTCCAGTGCTCTATGTACAACTACAAGAGAGCACTACGCTTATTTTCGATGTATCGGTGGTGTAATATTGATTAATTCTTAAAGCGAGTCGTCCAATTTCCATTACATTAGCATATAATTTTAACGCTTGTAACGCTTATAACGCAACACCGCAGGCCCTTAAAGATAAAAGCAAGAGGATAGGGAAATTTGTTTATGAAGTAAAACGATCTTGTTATATCGTTAGAAACAAAAACGACGAACCGCTTATTTCAGACATCGTCAGATTATCGTCGTTACAAGAATCGTCAATAAAGCTTATTAAAGCGAATGTAAGACGAAGTAATCCGACACACTGGCTCGTGTTATGTTTCATTATCAAAAATGATAAATGCACGTTTGTTGAAGGCTGGGTAGACTCTTTTGTCTCTGTCATATCAATTTTCATAACACAAAAAGAGGGAAATATATCTAAATCGAGCGATACCCTAATTTATTTAAAAAATATCTATACTTGTACGTCGATAAATTCTCCGATATTTTCTTAATTCAATGCGACGTATAATAGGTACGCCGTGTTTGCCAATTATTTTCTTTATTCACCAGTGCGGGATAGTTCAAGATGAATAAAATCAACGTTTCGTTTGTTCGTTTTCATTGTGCTCTGTTCTCGGTTAATTGCCGCACGCTAACGCCGTGAGTTCGGAAAATTCACGGTTATTTTCCGACGGCGACCTTTCATGTCCAAACCATAAAAGCACCATCACGTCGATCAAAATATCACTTTACGGATGGTATACTTCCGCGGCAATAATTTTTGCCCAGTTCCGCCACATTTGAAAATCCGCCAGTAACGTCCATATCCTCACGCGTCATGGGATTATGTATACATATAGCCACATTCCATGTATTTAACATCATTTTGTACATATCAACATCACCAGAAGCATGGTTCAACAAAACTCTTTCAACCTTTCTGAACAACCTTTCAAAACCTCATCGTAGTTTCACCTACGCTCCGTTAGTGCACATTGTAGCATAACCACAAACGTCGGACAATCTTACAAATCGCTATAGTTAACGATACCTAGTACGTATTAACGTTACAGGTACAGCGAGATCTTCATTATCTGAACATCTATTACCAACACATTCCAACGTTCGATCAAAATGTTTTGTTGTACGAATATTGGAATCAGCTGGAAAACAAAATGTATTATGTTAGCTATCGCAGTGAAACGGGAGATGCGTCCCAAGCGACACAACCGTAAAGATGCATTGAAACATTTACGATATTTGAAGAACTTTTAGATAAATTTTGAAAGAGACGCGGAGTAAAAAGATCAATGCATTATTCAGCGGTAAAATACCTTTAACGGTAAAATAATTTATCAACATGAAATAATTATGATTCGGAACAAAATATTCTTCTCATCCGAAAGCTTCCCTTCTTTTCTCTTTATTAATTCGAAGGTTCAACCGTATATATATATGTATGTATATGTTTGTATGTGTTTCGTTTCCTCCTTGATACAGTGGAACGGAAAAAGGAAAACATGAAGGCAGGAGAAAATGACGCTTTACCGTATTTTACTATTCGAGCAACCGCGCGACACACTTTCATATAATAAATAAAAAAAAGAAAAAAGACAAAAAATATGTATCGAATCGAGGGCTTAACCGCACACGGTTATGAACGTTGTTTTGATTTTGTTTTAGGTACGCGGAACGCAGTCAAGCTGGCTGCCTCCGCCGGTAACCCCTCCGCTGCCGTCGCCGCCTCCGCGCATCCTCCTGTGCTTTGGAGCTCGCGCAGGAAGCCCGGTAAGTCCATATGTATACGCATATTATTTCCTACTCGCATTTTCATTTCACATCCGTGCTTAACGGCAAAACTAAATGCCAAGAGAACATTCGCATCACCTGCTCGGTTTCTTGCGAAAGTGCAATTATTGCGAGCTGGTGGTTCCAAGTTGTTACTGTTATTCGAGAAGAGCGACAAGGAGAATCTATCTTAACTCTTAGTCGCAGTAACGAATAAAAATACCAAGAAAGTTACGACGAAAAAACCAATGATGACGATGAAACAAGGCAGATTACATTTCAAATTGTTCAAATTGTCAAATTAAGACAAAGAACTCGTTTGGAATATTATATGGCGCGATAAGGAATTATTTAATCGATACTTAATCAGGGAAAATGCGATTTTCCATATTACCGGTTACTTAGAGTATTGCTCCGAGTATTGCTATTATTAGAATAAATTTGTCTTCTTGATGCCTCTTCGGTGGCAGTTTCTTACGTCCAATCTGAAGTACCATTCAGCGACAGTAAACTGAATATCGCAGTTGATTGAATGCATTAATGACAAAGATAACATGGAATAATGATGTATTCGTTCGTAAAGAGTTCAAGTATGATAAAGAGTACATTTAGATTGTAAACATATTAAATAATACGCAGTTATGTAAAACAGTATCGTCTGGAGAAAAAGGTAACTTTTGTTGTACTGTTGCGCGATAGAAATTCCTATAAAGTAAAACACGACGGTTTCTTGTGTCGTTCGAATAGCTTTTGCACGAGTTTAAAGATACGATTGAAAAAAAGAGACAACGTTGGCGATTAATGTAACGTTGCAGCGATTGGTTGTTCGTCCTCGTCGCGCATCTGACAGGGCTGCGGCCGCGAAGCATGCAATTGGCCCGGGGGTTAATTTCTCCGCGACCGGCTAATTTGATACGAGCCGTGCTCGTTTGACCCCCACTTATTGACCCTGGCCAGTTAATTCGCAAACTCTCAGAGGTCTTTTGGGATTGGAGCATATAACTGATCGTACGTTTCATATATCTTAATGATAGATTTTGCAATAATAATAATTTTGCAATACGACTTTTATTTGCACACGTTCGCTAATTACGCGCTTCGTTTTAACCAAAATTATTGCGAATATAATGTGGACTACAATTAATATATATCGTATAATTATTCTTCAAAAAGCTATATATTTCGTTCGTATCTTTTCGAAACATGGTTTATATCGACGCTTATTTCGATTTAATGTTAATGTTAATTCAATAGGCAATGCTTGAACGTAAAATAAACGAGCATTAAAAACCACACGGTTAATATGCAACATAAATATTTCAATAAATAGCAAAATATATGTTACGATAGACGATAGATAAGATACATAATAATAGGTACAGCGCTATAGTGAGAAACTATATGTATATTTTCAATACGGAATAATTATGTAACTAGGTATAGCATAAAAGGAGTTTATTTTTAAAGAAACGAGGAATGTTGGTCTATATTTTTTGAACGAATGTATTAAGAAAATACTAGAAAGATATAACGATAGTTTTAATCATTTCTATAAAGTACAAAATGGCATTTAAAAAATAATAATTAAAAAATAATAAAAAGGTAATAATTTAAGATTTCACGCACAGTTTTATTTACAAAATTAATAACAATGCATCGTCGTTTCAACGATATATTTTTCCTTTTAATTTACTGATCCTAAATTGCAAGACTTCCATAGAATTATACCGAGACTAAATCATTTATTTTAATGGTATGCGACGATTTCTAGTTACAAAAATAGATAAAACAATTGTTTACGGCTTTTAAATTTTGAACTTTCACGAAGTTTATTAAATCACATAACTTGCGGTGCTTCGGTTTTCGATCGTGTCTTTAATAATAGGTATGTACGTTGCGTTTTGTTGCAACATTTCCACGTTTCAGATCTGCATCGAAGAACTGGAACGTGTACGAAACAATTCGGAACAGATTGCACCGTACTAATAAAAGCAGGATTGTTTGAACTAGAAACGTTTAGAACGTTGAAGATTCGGACATTGCATCAACATTCATTGTTCAGAAATCTAGATATTATTTATTCAAAGATTACATCGAATTTTTCTCGATATCGAATTCCATAGTTGTCTGTAGTAATTCGAAGAAAGGACGGATTGAAACGATAATATTTGGGAAACCAATCCTATTGACGAATATTATGTACAGTGATTTGCGAAAGTATTCGTACACTTTGTATAGAAAACTTTTACCTACGTGCGTATATCGTGTGTGCTATATAAAACATTTTGAAGTTTTATTAACACTATAATAAGACGCTATAGTACCACGGTAATATTGGACAAATTTGAATCGAAGCTGAAAACCTATACAGAAATTGCAAGGTTTGTTTACCACAAACTGATATCTGACAAAGTTAATACATTGATGTATACTAATAGTATACATATGAATAGTATGAATACGAATAGTCACTTTGAGCATGCAATAAGCGTTAAGGATGATCTCATTCGATACTGAGACTTATTAATATTATGGATGACTGCATATATACGTGATTTTGTACAAATACACTTATATCAAATATCTCGTATACATAGTGCTTGGAACAATAGTTGACACACCGTGACATATACGCGACAACGAATTTAGGAAGAAATTCCAACAATAGCCGAAGAAATAACCCACCTAAGGAAATATAATACCAGACTGACGTATTTTCACAATAACAGCCAAGGATCTCTACACGGTTAATCTACCCAGAAGATTCCATAAAAAACATCCAAAGGACCCTCTTCCGTAATGACAGAACGTTGATATAAATTCTCTGCACGACTGCTTTCTGCCGAGAAAAAGAGCTACGTGGTACACTTTCCAAACCTGCTACAGAAATTTACCGGATGTGACAAGTACTCAAAATTATTATAATAAGATAAAGATAAAAAAAGAAACATCTTGTAACCCGTGTATACATCTCCAAAGTCGTTTAAAATTTTATCAATATATATAATTATGCCAGTTGGACGCCATTATGGTGCCAATGCAATTTCAAAATGTGTCGTATAACAGACACGATATGTTCATAAAAGTGTACGAACACTTTTGCGTGCAATTGTAAATATTTTATTTCTGCGTAGAAATATTTATACACATATGTATTTAAACATACTCTTTTACATGGAATCAATAATTAATGTACGTGCTATATGAATGAATACGCATACGTACATTTTTATCGTATTTTATATACAAACTTGCTTATCCGCAAAACGAAAAATGTGAAAATCTTGCGCTGTAACACGAGCAAAATGAACGAAGGTAAACACGAAAGGAGCGACACTTGGAGCAAATACGTACAAATATAACATGATTAATGTAAGTATAATACAACATATGACAATCCGAAAAGTTCGAGCGAAACGAATGAAAAATGACAGATGACCTTTCGATCATGATACGAAGAAACTACCGTGACCTTGTTGGAGCTAGCAGCGACAGAAAATGGAGGCAAGCGTTCCCGCGGCATTGACACGCTTGTCAATGCCAATGGCAGCGTGGTTCGAGGCACGCTTTCAGACCGATCTTTTACCCTCTCTCTTTCTGCCGATCCTGTCTTACGATATATCTCGTGTTCCAAACAAGTTATGTTATTACTTTGGCCCGTACGTGGGCCGAGAGAGGAAGGTCACAACCTCCGGGAATTAGTGGCGTCCTAATTGACATATCCGTTCGAGCGTTTTCTGCTCGAAGAAGCGCAGCTGCGAGGATCAAAGTCGACAAAGGAAGGAAGGATCTTGTTGAAAGCCAGCCGTCGAGATTATGAAATGAAATTCTGACCAAGAAATTCTTTGAATTAAAGAGTTTATACCTATCCCGGAAAACAGCTATATCATTTCATCGTTACAATTGTCCCTATTACTTTGCAAATTGTCCATGCAGGAGATACGTTCAAAAGGATATTAATCAAAATGGGACAGTACATTTTTTCCTTGTCAAGGGTGCTTATATGTATCGTATATTTAAATGAATTCTAAAATGTATCTGTTACGGTGCCTAAATACTATATCTGCAATTAGTACAGAAGTAAATGATAAAAAATATAAATAGTTTGCACATTTAGGATATATTAATGAAACTAATTTTCGCGATATATTGATTATTATGATATATGAATGTGATTTTTCTAATATATATGTATCATTGTTATGCGAATGTGATTTTTATAATATATATATATATATATATGTATCACATTCGTGTAACAATCAATATATCGCGAAAACTAGTTTTATTAATATATTCTAAATGCACAAACTGTTTATATTTTTTATAATTTATTTTTGTACTAATAAAATATATGTATATAAAGTATTCACATATAAAGTAACTTTTCAAAGGTGCTACATATTTTATTCGTTTAATTATAATATGTAATTGCAATCGACAAATATATTCAACTAATATCTCTGTAATTTTGTCAAATAGATGTAAGGTTGATATAACATAGGGTAATAATTATTTATATATAACGGTATATTTTTAATCGTATCGTAATGATTAAATATTCTAAACACTGCTTTGTCTGTATACATATATACGCTGATTTATTTATATAGCATTTTCACAGATATGATCAAAACTTCTTAGGCATCGCGAACATCGTATAGCATATCGAATTATGTAGCATATATTAAATCTAATTAAAAAGTTAGGATATAGTAGAGATTTTCGTTCCTTATTGGATATGCACACATTTTGTGCAAACTACAAATTAACTTTGAAAATTTCAAATATATCGAAGTTTTATTAACATAGGTCTCGTAATATCATTACGCATAGCGAGCCCCAATTAGCGACAATTAGTGTACAGAATGATAAATTATGTTCGACTGGTACAAAAAGCAGTGTAAAAAGTGGGTACAAGACTCAATTAGTTTTTCTTTGATTTTTCATTGATTCGTTTGATATATTGTAACATTCATCATACAGACAATTTTTAGTACAAGAAATTAATGTTAGATTAGATTAGATTAATCTAGGATTCGCTAGTTATGTTAATCATTTTTGCGTCATATACCGTTATGTCTGTTAAATAAAAAAAATCATTAACGCAACTGATATATTTTTCTATCTAATTTGACCACTTTTTGTGACCTTTTGATAAAACTATCATTATCATTTCTTTTTCCTTTTTTGACCCAATAAATTTTATCAGTTTAGTGTTTATACGATACTTTCCTTTCTTTCGCGTTCTTTTTCCATCATTTAAAAAGTTTTTAACAATTCAAACCAACTTTGCTGAAGGTTACCAAGCGCTTTATATCACAGTAATAGAATGCGTTAAAATCTTGATTAAAAATTGCCACGATTTTATTTATTTGCTTATTTATTGTTTTCTTTTTCTTTTCTTTGAAATACAGGAAAGAATGAATGGTCGTATTGCGTTATCAGGAAAGAAATTTGTTTGCGAACCATAGAAGTGTAAAATGGGAATGTTACTGAAGACTGTGACACGAAAATGCAAGCTTAGCAGTAAGAAGAGGAGAAAACGATGCACGGGTTAATTACGAGATCGCTGCTAAGAGAATTCCTTAACGAGTACCCGGTCGATTAGAGAGTTGCAACTGCCGGTCGTCGTGAGGTAACGGTCGTGACACGCGCGACTTCAGAAGAGAAATCTTCTTCCTTTCGTTCCTCCTCTTTGGTCACGTCGAGTAATAGCGAGCACGCCAGATGGATCTCGAAATCGCGTATTCGTCAGACTCCGCGCCACGATGAAATTTATCTTTCAAACGAAACGCTTTTACTTTGCCGGAACATTCATTCATTTCTCATTGTCAGACATTGTAATGTTTCTCCGAAGCCTACAATGTCCTTATCGGAACATGTTACAATATCCGCTTTATGGATATCATTCTTGCTTCCTTGAATATCGATATTGCAACTTTTACGAGACACGTTTCGCATTAAATAATTTATACATATCGATAATTTCGATGTTAACTATGTCTTTTACAACTGTTTGCATCGCGTTTCTTTTATAAATCATTAGCTCGCAAATGAAAGGTCTTTTCCAGCAAAAGGACAATGCTTGATAATGTTCCGTGAAGAAGCTTGGTTTCAGCTTTAAAACGCAGAGCTCCTCCGGTATAATCGTAGCAAGAATAATCAGTCCGTGCAGATCAAATTTCTAATACGAATTGTAAATAGGACGTAGGTGATATTTCCTTAAGACATGTAATAGAATTTTTAAATTTTCTTAAAAAGATCATGACGAAGTCATTCTTGGATCGCATCCAAGAATAGAGACAGCAGCATAGATTTTTCGCAGAATCTCTTCCACGTTTATATTTCTATTGGCATAAAATTTGAAATGTGATTTCGCGGTAAGAATCCATCTGCTCACTTATCTCAACTTATATTATACATATGTAATCACAGTTTTCCAGGAACTTTGTGACTCGTTTACGCGTGTGTTCGAGATATTTCTCGCTGAAAAGATTGTGCACATTAATTATGCAATGATCCTATTAAATCTTCGTTGCATGTAACTTTGCTCTCGCGGGCCAGACTTTTGCGAAGCAAAAGGAAGCTGAACGTAATTAAAATACGTTGAATACTACTATACGTTTGAATAGGACAGCTGCTTCGAAGAATCGTAGACACGTTTGACGACTTTTTTTCTTGTACTTCGTGTAGTCGAGTAGAAAAGAGAGAGACAAGAGGTTAATGCAACGTTTCCTGAAACATGAGGTAATCCCCGATCTGCAGCCGACATTTCAGTGCTAGTACGACCGGACACGCCCGCGCTTCCAGCCGTTTTTCATTAGTTCAGTCGTCAAAAGCGGCGACATCCGCGGGAATCTTCTAATAGATTGTGTAATTGCAATTCCTTCGTCGTTCTTCAGATTTTCGGATTACTTTCTGATTTCGTTGTCCGTTCTATTTTAACCAGTCTTTTCACGCGCAGTCAGAAAATCGTACGTTTCAACAGGCTTTCATTAAAACGGCGTTAGCTCGTTAACGCGCGTTCGCAAGAACGGCAGTTATCGAAATTTATCATCTGCGTAGTATCTATCAACACTTTCGATTCCATCGGATCAAGAACTGATGACTCGTCTCGTTCTAGCAGCTGTTACACGCAACGTAACGTTTAATAAACTCGCCTAATGATATCCTGTTGTAGGATTTGAAATATTAACGCGGAGAAAAGAAAGTTTCACTGACGACAAGTGAGAAGAGCGAAAGAAAGGTGGAGGGGGTCTATATGACCCATGTATAATCAACGATATCAGCACGGTAGTCCGAAATAGCTGGCTCTAGCTCATCAGTTGCATAATCGAGGAAAGTCGTGTAGGTACACGAAGACCCCTTGGTAATACTCGCACGCTCGCATTCGCGCCCGCGCTTGCGCTTGTGCTTATGCTGGCGCTCGCGCGCGTGCGTCGTGTGCTTACCGCGTGAAAACGTGACGGAATAGCCAACAACTTAGCTGTCGTTTTCTTTCTTCGCTTCCCCTTCCCTTTCACCTCTTCTCGCTCTTTCTCTCTCTTTTTCTCTGTCTTGCGCTCTTGTTCTCTTTCTCGTTCTTTTTCGGCACGTATTTTATTGTTTTTCCTCTTTTTTACTTTATTCTTTGAATGAAAGTATACAGGTTCACGCGTGTGGACGATATCACGAGTCCCTCTGCGCTTTTCCTTCTTCCGTTCGTTCTCATCATTCGTCTTCTTCAAGCTACCATATGTTTAAGCTTTTTTTCTCTTACGACTAGCGAAGTTCGCTTGATACAAAAAATGAAGGCCCAAAACATTTGTTCTCTTTCTATAATATGTACGTACGTATATACCGAGTGACAAAATATCAAAGCGGGCGAAACATTTTGATAATGATAATTATTTTATCGAGCAGACGTTATTTAAGGCATGTAAAAATATGGGATCATAATGCACGCAAGATAACAATAATATGAACATTAAATTTCCATTTCCTTCTCTTATCTCTTAGAAATTTTGCGTCACGTATAGTTAGAAATTTTTCGACCATCATGTAATGAAACAGAACTCGAAACTCAGTTAATTAAACGATTCCTGCAGGTTCACGCGAAGTATTCTTCGTTAAATTCCCAGTGCACTGTCCAACGACGATTACTTACGTTCATTCCTATTCTATTAATAAACATTTATTTACCACAAAATTTATAAACAGTATATGAATTTGGTATTATTAAATTTTCGCTTCTATTTATGCGTTTCTACTTGTGCATCTACTCTGATGATCGATTTATGAAATTGAATATTCTCCAAAGTTTTTTTTAAACAGCTCCACATTTTAACAACAAAAGATACAACGTGGAAGTTTAATCGAAAAGGGAATTATGTTGTGATTACGACGAATCTTTACAAATTATGGTAGATCCGATTTTCGTAGTTTAATTGTTTTTAAATATTTCACGAGCTGTAACGATTTTGATTTAGGTAACAAAATATCTTCGGTACAAAGGACGCGGGTCTTTCGTGTTTAATTCTATATCAACAAGTATCACTGTCATTTTTAGAAAGTCATTATTCTAGGGCAAGAAACTTCGATCTATCGTATTTGTCGAGTAAAAGAGAGGACAAAAGCAAATACTTTCTGCAAATAACGTGACATCACCACGTATTCCGTAGACTTCGTTCCGTTATAAATTGTAAGAAATTACCAATAGCTCCGAAAAGTCTGAAATTATTTAATTCCTAAAACTGTCTAAGATTTGATTCGATTTCACGTGTAATTTTACCGCGGTTAACATTCATTAATTCAAATAAATCAGTCTAACTATGGACTCGTTAGCTTCTTGTTTAATACACTAAACGGGCGAAATAGGAAAAATAGAAAAGTATCGCAACTTTTCTGGCGTGAAAACACTTAACGATGACTAATCGCTGTGACGTTATTTCGGCCTACGGTGGCACGATGGAAAGATTGTTAGGCAGAGTTCATTGAAAACTCAATGCTGTGCTCAACCTTTATACACCATCGTATTTATTTCGTCAGGCGTAAGCAAGTGTTTAATTAATAACTCGCCAACGTAAAGCAGCAGAGTTTAAAGCAGTTTATTCGAGTGTGGGAGGAGGAAGGTGGAAAAGCAGAAAGATACCTGACGCAAAAAAAATATTTACTTGTAAAACATGTACCTACAAGCTTTCTTTCAGAAGGTATACACGAAACCACGTGTGAATCGGTTGACGCGTTTGTCGTTAATTTCATAAAGTTTATTGCACTTGCTTCGTTAAAACTGCTGTCTAATATTTGCCTCCAAACGCCGGCGAGCCTAATTAGATATCGTTAGCGAAACTGGTCTGTATTTTCAATACATAAAGTGACCCTACGTATATGTAACCAGATTATAAATTGCATTTTTCATCGTAATAATTTATTTTCTTTTACGCAACCGCAGCGTAACGAAACGCCTGGCGGCGAACAAATTTAATTGTACCGGTACGAAGTACGTATACAAATTCTCACACTGGTGATCTCGTCTTTCGCGTATCACGAGATAAGCAGGATCGTCTTCGCGAAGTTAATCATTCGCTCGAAAAAGCGTCAAAGGAGAGCGGCCGAAAAATTGACCGGCTTTTCGCGTATTTATGGTAAAACGAAAAGCAGGTGTAATTTGCATAAAATCCTCTCTTCTCTTCACCTTCAATTTCTCTCCTTTCATACCAGCCACTTATTAAGCCACTACTTATGTAAATAGATGAACGTGCGCGCGGTTATCAGGCGAAAGTCGATGTAAGCACAACACGTCGACCAACGGAATAGATAACAATTTTTTATCTGGTCGCCTGTCTTCGAAGCCATCGTTCTTTTTTGCTTTGGTGACGCCAGTGCACTTTGCTATTTTATCGGCAGCTGGATTTTCAAAGATAGACAAGCTTCCGGTTGTTGCAACTGGAAAGCTCGTATTATCCGTAATCAATAAGTTTCTCGCGCGAAAACATTTTTCCCCTACGTACATAGCAAAACAACGGCGTTAAAACGCGGTAAATTTCCGCAATTTCAAATCACATTAAATACTCGCATAAGGGTCAAATCGGATTTTTTGCTGCTTTTGATTTTTTGCCATTTTCTTGGACATCGACTCTTGCGCATTAAATGATTATTGGTTTCTGTATCGTTAATCTCCTGTCTTTTGTTTATCCTATATACTCTTGTTTATCGGCGATAATCAAATTGCAAATTGACATGTTTCGTAATTGCTATCGACATGTAGCTCGCACCGTTCGCCGTGTATTTGTAATTGCTCGCAAGAATCTCGAAGAAACTAAATCTAACGCTAGTAAATAAGTAGAAACGCATTAATTCGATCGAAAAACGAACTACTCGATTTTTTATCTTTCTTGATCGTCGCTCCTATATTTCTCCCATACGCTTTTCTTTCAAGAATTTTGATTAAAAAGAAAAGGACTATAAAAAGAGCGTTACGTTTTCATAGCGTCAGCGACCTGATACTAAATTTCATATTATATACACGTTTGCTTCGAATCCCTCAATTTTCTATAACTTTCAAAATCTTTCCTCCTTTCTTTTCGCTTGCCACCAATTTTTCCATCTTCCCTTCTTCTTTCTTACTTACGTGTTTTCTCTCCTCTTCCCCTCGATGCCCTCTAGAACCGTCTCTGTCAATCGTTTTGGCACAATTGTCGCGGCCTCTTTCTCTCCCCCACTCTTACTCCC
Source organism: Bombus impatiens (assembly GCF_000188095.3). Lineage (NCBI taxonomy): Eukaryota > Metazoa > Arthropoda > Insecta > Hymenoptera > Apidae > Bombus > Bombus impatiens. The sequence continues at coordinate 134,289 of NT_176573.1, forward strand.
GATTTTCTCTCTCTTTTTAACCGCCTATCGCAGTCGGTTATACGCGCTCCTCTCTCCCCTCTCTCTTTCTCTCTCTCTATCCATCCCGGTCTCCCTCTCTCTAGGTTGTTCGGCTCTCGAGACCGTGACTGACTCGATTCGCTTCGACTCGGCAGTCGCGGTTAAACTCGCGCAGGAGGCATTACGTGCGATTTGCGCGTCACGCGCGTTATTCATAACGCAACGAAAGAGGAGAAAAAGAAACGTCTTCCGTCAGTAACGGCCGGCTTTTTGCTTCTCGCTCGTGCAAGTCCGAGAGTGGTTTGCCTCGTACGGAATTCATTTTTCCATCGCACACGCTGATCAGTGTTCGAAAGAGTCGATTCGTCCGAGTGTGAAGATCAGCAAAAGAGAATCGCGGTTTTGACGAGCCTGGCCCGTCGTCGAAGCGCGAACGCGTTGCCGTGCACGGCCGAACGTCAAATTCAGCGCGCAACGAAAACAACCTCGCCGTGTTGCGAAATTCTCACCGCGTCGGTCCCAAACGCGTTTCGTTCAGCGGCGAAAATTGAATCGACAGGCGTAAGAGAACGGCTGACGTTCGAATTGGGATCAAAGTCTGGTGACACAAAAGTGAGAAAGTAAACAAGCTGCGCGCGTGCACCGTCGTCGTGTACGCCATGTGCGCCCGCTCATGATCGGCAAGTGCTCTGTGCAACGTTTCGATTCGCGGCAAGTCGTCGAATTCGATAGAAGGAAAATCGTTTGCTCGGAACTGTGAATTTTAGTACCGTTAAGAATCGCGATTGAAATTGTCTCGCTTTCGAAATCGCCAACGAAGTGGACGAGGAGAATGCTCGATTTCTCTGTTGGAACAGTGCGCGTACCGAAATGATAAGGTTAAGTCGCAGCTCGTCGAACAAAGAGAAGACAGCTGAAATCGACTGAAAGACTTGGGTTGTCAAAGACAGGGCGTACGCTTCGTGTATCCTTGTTTGACGTAGCAAAAAAAAAGAAAAAAAGAAGAAAAAAGAAGAGGAAAGAAAAAGGGAAACGTGGACGGGAAGGAGAGTGCGCTCGTAAATCTCTCGTTTCTCGTCTATATTCCGTGTCGAACGTAGAATAAGCGTTTTAGATCGGGGTGAAAAGAAATTGGACGAGATACGTTTGAAAGTCAGCTGTTTGTCGAGGGGCAGAGCGCGCTGCGCTAATTCCTTATGGACTTTCGATCGTTCCAAGTATTTTACATCGCATTTCGTGCGCACGTGGTAATCGCGAGACGAGCGTGACGGCAGCTCTGGAAACGAGGTAGTCGGTCGAATATCGTTGACTGGATCTACGAAGATACGGCGTTCGTCTCGAGGGTGTTGAATCCATCGAACGCTGTTCGCGAAAACCGGTTGCTCTTTCGTTTTCCCTGCCGTGTTAACAATTAGTGCCACGTCTTCGAACGAACAGTTTGATAGATCGTTGAACATTCTTTACGATTAACGATCTTCCCCGAGATGCAGAAGTGATGGACGTCGCGAATCGGAGGCGCAGCAGTCGGCTTCCAGCTCGTGTACGAGTCGATTGAACGTCGTCTCCGACGAGCGACGTTTTCGACATAGGATCGGCATATCGATCGTCAGAAAGTAATTATTCGCTTGGTTGTTTACCAGCGTCACGAAACGGCGGCCAGACTCCGTGCGTGTCGAACCGTCGAGGCACGTGGATGTTATCGAAGGAAATTTGCCCCGAGAGGTCGGTCCGCAACGTGGGAGCGATTACAACACAAGCCAGTTCATTCATCGTACGGATTCCAGCGCACCGGAAGTGACGAGACGAGAGTGCTTCCCCGAAGTTCGCGCACGCACGAGTGCGATATAGTCGACTTTTGTAGAGAGCCGCGTGTAACGCGTGTGTATAGCAGAGTTGTTTCGTGTGGAACGGGAAACGCCGGGTAGAGAGTAGAAGAGAGCTTGATCGTGAGAGGGAACGAGCACACGGGTTCCAGAGAAGAACGCGCGCGCGGCACAGAAAGACGAAGAAAGGGGTAAAGGGGAAAGAAAAGGAAGCGGCGCAAGGCATCGAGGAACAAGGATGCGGTCGTGGCGGAGAATAGCGGGCTGCCGGACGACCGAGCGTCCTGCGAGACGCACGGTCGCTCCTTGAAGGACACCGCGGTTTTCGTGACCGGAGGATGGACTGCTCTGTCGAAGAAACGAGTTGCGTGCGAGAAGAGCAGCGCTCATTCTTACATGACGACCACGCTGTCTTGTGAACCTGATTGTTCCATTTCGTCGAGGCGCCCCGCCACACTCAGCGCACGATTATGCAGCTGAAGAAAGCGATGCTTAAGATATTCGATCAATGTGAGTTGCCGATTTTGCTTCTCCATCTCTTTCTTTTACTTCTTCTTTTCACTGTCGTTCTCTTGCTTCTTCCTTCACCTCCATTTTCCTTCTTATTCGTGTACACCGTTGTTTCGTGTTTAACTTCTTGCAGCTCGTAGTACGAAACGATACGTCTATGAACAAAAGAGAGAGAGAGAGAGAGAGATCCGTTATACGTAAGAATAATTAGAAATAATGGTTGGTAATAGAGATTTCAAAAATATGTTTCTTTTACGTTACTTAGACCCTGGCTCAGTAGTTCAATTATCGAACTGCATCACACGCAACATAAACGACATGCAATATTTTACTTGACAGAAAAAAATGTGCAGAGTAGAACAGTATACGCATTTATACGCAGTACATACCAAAGGAAGAACTTAGCGCAGATGCGAATAATGAAAACCGGAAAGGACAGTAATATTGCAAAGTATCAAAGTAATTGCTGGAGACTGTGCATAAAAAAGCTTTAGAAGCAAAGAGCTGGAAGTAATTTTGTTTTAAATACGGAGAATCGCTGAAAGAAATAAGACGAAATTGCGGGACTGAAACCACTAACTCTCAAAGGGTTAACTACTTTAAAACCAATTCCCGGTGAATGAAAGTTTCTCGGCGAATTTCGACTTTCTTTGTTACCTCTTTTATTTTTAGAACCTCGGATTTTAATTGTAACGAACTCGTAACACGTCTTGAACGAAAAACGAGAGGAAAGTCAAAAGTGCTTTTCGAATAACGTTTGCGATCTTCTCGTAGAGGAAGATACGACGAGAAATTTAGATTCACGATAGGACAAATTTTTGCTAACTCGATACGTGTTTTGTTGCACTTAGGTACATACGAGACACAAACGGTATTGTACAATACCGATAGGGCCTAGATCGAACGATGATAAACGCACTCGAGGTTACGGACAACAAACAGCTGTCGAAAGTAACCGAGACGATGATGTTTCCAGCTATTCTATATCGACTGTAATATGTTTTTATCAATATTATACCACATTGTCCAATCATTTCTTCGTATTGGAATGGCTATTGTAGTTGTACATTTTGCGCATACTTCGTTTGTACCGCGATTATAAAAGTTAGTACAGTACCTGTTCAGGCACAAGACGATAGTGAGATGCTTCCGTTCAAGTTCAAAGACAGTGTTTATAGTATCAGTTAATGCCCGACAGCGTTAGATGTAAGAACAATATTTCTCCATCATGTATAGTGACTGTCAGTTGATAATGTTTTCGTATTTGTTTGTAAAAGGCCCCTTCTATATAGCATTATTATTAGAGAGGAAAAAGAAAGAAAGGGAAAAGAACAGACACGTCGTTTTGCAAACAGAGAAGAATTCATTGTATTAGACAGTGTTTAAAGAACTAAAAGGTTTCCATTAGTATCTATTAGAAAAGATTTTCATGATATTTGCGAGCGAAAATTTCACGACACATATGATCTCGTCGTTTCCTTCCGAAAGAGTAGAGAATTTCACGAAAGAACAAGATTGCTTGTTACGAGGTCAAATGTTGTCTGAACATAATGCACGCTTTACGGAAATGATTATTGTTTGTTGACGTCGTGGACGTTCTTATCTAGAAATATAATAAATGCATGTCCGAAATACAATGTGTTCAAACTGATTGCTATGCTGAAATTGTTACATTAAATTGCATAATATTTGATGACCTGAATCGTGTCGCTATTGTCTCACTTTTCGACGAATAATATAACTCGATTTTAATTCGACATGAGTTTGTACGAGTATATCTTGCTAAGATTTATTTTTCAAGTTAAATTTGCTACGAATTCTTGCTATATGAAAATACGGTACGCTCAATTCATCTATATTCTTTACATTTTCAAATATATTTAGCTATGCAAACCGTAACGATAGTAGAAGTTTTGACCATCTTTACTTCTCTTCAGTCAAAATTAATTATGAATGAATTTAAAGAAGCCCCGGATGGAACTCGGCAAAAATAACGTTATATATATAACTAATCGCATTGTAGACAGGCATAATGTGATTCCTTATGAAAAAATAAGACGAGAATGTAGAATAAAATTCTTTGTTTTGGAGAAAACCGAGCTTGAAAATTTGTCAAATATACTTGAACCTGGGTAATTCCAGGCTGGACAGAAATAAATAATGGCAGAAATAAATTCTACAGCCAAGAACAAGTAAGGAGTGTGGAACAAAATACTTCTATTTACGGCTTTATCGCGAAGAAAACAGAGTTTGAACGTGTTTAGTTAAGAATCGGCCTGTTACACATGTATGATAAATTTTCAAATTTATTTTTCTCGGAAACGGAGCGTCTTGTGAAAATATTTCATTTTACAATTTCTACCTATTTTCTTACGTAGACTAGCCCGCTGTCGATTATTTATTTACTCCTGTCCAATGTGGAATTAGCCAGATTCGAGTACACTTGATAAATTTTCAAACTCGATTTTCTCGAAAATTATGCGTCGGACAGAGATAATTATATTCTCTGTTCTGTATTATTATTCTGTGTTCCATATTTTTCTTACTTTCTCGTAAGAAATTATCTCACGCCAGACATTATTCGACCGCGTTCTGTATAATTAATGTTCAATATTTAAATCTATCAACAATTCATTAACTGAACGTCGTTGGACAAACTTTTCTTTTCAAAGTATTTGACCGAGAAATGGTGTTCTTCTTTTCACGGATGTACTAATTTCTTTGTTTCCGCTCGCCATCTGCTCACGTACGTACACGTACGTGTACACGAAGTTGTGTGCATGTGTAAGATATCGTATAGATTAATACTCGTGCAAAGCAGTCTTCCTGTCCAAAAGTGTTATGTCCGCTGTTGTGCTAACGTTTAAAAGTATCCAAGCATGTGCTTGTGTTTGACAAAACACAATGTAAATTACAAATGACAGTACCGGTAATGATTTAGTTATCTAATCGATACTATCGTAATTACATGTAGCATAACGTTACTGCGAGTTTGATTTTTACGCGAAAAATCATTCATCCACTTGCAATGGAAAGATTAAGATTTGTATGATGAAACTTATGAAGGTGTTGCGATATTTGATCATCGGTCTATTTAATTTTTAAATTACGGATCAGACGAAGAGATTTTTGTAAACTGCTAGGAATACTAGGGTGGTTACACTTATGGGATAAGGCTGAAGAATTTTTATTCAATTCTAATAATATTCATAAATTTCCTATAATGAATCATTCGTTTCTAATAAATATTACTTTCAATTGTTAGTTCGTCGTTCGTTTGTAATACTTGTCTTAAATACTGTTTCTGTATAAAAATCAATGAGTGATAGATAAAGAGAGAGAGAGAGAGAGAGAGAGAGAGAGAGAGAGAGAGAGAGAGAGAGAGAGAGAGAGAGAGAGAGAGAGAGAGAGAGAGAGAGAGAGAGAGAGAGAGAGAGAGAGAGAGAGAGAGAGAGAGAGAGAGAGAGAGAGAGAGAGAGAGAGAGAGAGAGAGAGAGAGAGAGAGAGAGAGAGAGAGAGAGAGAGAGAGAGAGAGAGAGAGAGAGAGAGAGAGAGAGAGAGAGAGAGAGAGAGAGAGAGAGAGAGAGAGAGAGAGAGAGAGAGAGAGAGAGAGAGAGAGAGAGAGAGAGAGAGAGAGAGAGAGAGAGAGAGAGAGAGAGAGAGAGAGAGAAAGAGAAAGAGAAAGAAAGCGTCCAGATACGAGCGCCTAGTATACGTAGATTGGTTTCTTTGACTGGCGCTACGCAGGGAGAAAAAAATGTAAATGAGTCGCGCGAGACAAAACGTGTTCTTTAATCATTGGCAGCGAAAGGAACGTGTCGGGAAAAAAGTCAGTTGAGACGAATGCGTGTTCGATAGATAAGAAGCATGAACGAACGTGTACGTAGTGCGACGTAGTTGTCGCAGCTCCGTTATCAATAGCTCGGTGCAATCGCACGGGTAATAAATTAGATCCGCTCGTAGAAGAGCAGCGAGCGTTTCTATTACATAGTAGAAAAAGAAAGGAACGTCAGCGTGTCGCGTCGGCTCGGACGTGTATATAGTATCGTCTCGATGGAAAAGTTTGGTGTATTTGGTAGGAACGAAGGCGTATCATGGACTGCTGTAAATGCAGAGGCTTGCTCGAATGGCACGTACGAAAGTATTGTATTTCGTGTAGACGTTTGTTCCTCGCGGAACGCTGCACCGGTGGCTGGCTGTGTGCACGCTGCAATAAACGTAGCCGTGAGTCGAACTGCGGTGCATGGCATAGCCACGCGTTCCTCTGTGCTCCTCTATGCTCTACTCTACACGCTGTACGCTCTACGCAGAGCGCGGAGAGACCCGTGCACACGGCTGACCGTAACTGCATGCGTGCGTAACGTGATTCCTTCGTGCACAGCATGGGCCCCATTAGTGGCCCCCAGGTCGTAATAGCGTAATAGCTCGACAGGTTACTAGAAGGTATCGCGAAAACCCATAGCCTCTTTACGATAACTCGCTCCCCTATCGCGATTCGTGTCACCGAATAAATCTCATATTCGCGTATCTTCACAGTGGACGCGAATTTTACCACCGCGTTCACTACCTGCGACTAATTTTTTTCTTGCTGCGGCAGCCCCGTCGATAGCTCGGTCGTTCGATTCGAAGAAAATGAAATCGCGTGATTAGGCGTATTGCTCTCTTGATACGGATGTTCGGTCAGAATAACGATATTATCGCTCGAAATTATAGAAAATTCGATTTGCTTCCTCGATACGCTTTCGCTAAATCGCTTGTTTACCCCTATCAACGGCTTAACTATCATTGTGTCGATCAACGTTATTGTTCGCTTCAACGTTGTTTCAACCGTATGATATGCAAAGTATCACGCGTCAATAACGTATCGAGAGAGGATTTTTCCCCTAACAATCGTGAAACTTGGTAAATAAGTTCGTGAATAAAAAGCATTCGACTGTTGTTTCAATCAATGGGGCGATGTATGGGATAATTCTGATTCGTACACCTTTTGCGCGATGTGTACATTAGGGAAAGTTTGTCGGAGTGGTTATTTAAATATTAGAAAGAGTTTCATTGTCTCGATTTTGATTTCATGATTTCGATTTTTATATGATTTTGCAGAATGAAAAGATTCTAAATAAGAATGCTTTGCGAGATACATATGTAATTACTAATTACGTTTTAGGATATCGTCACTCGCACAAATATTGTGATGCGATGCTTAAAAACACATTTTGAGAGACAAGTAGTTGAAGCAAAATTAACAGAGGTGTGATAAGAAAGTAACTTTCAACAGTTCTATGTATGTGGATGTTGGTTACACTTTTAATATTTTACATAACACACATTATTACACACATTACGTTACAGACTACATTTTACAGTTGAAGATGATCGCTTCCCGTCTTGCTCTTGCTTATCTTACGTTTATTATTAATTAGAAGAATATTGCGTTAGCTGTTTAGTGTTGTAGTTTTTTCGATATAGTTTCTTTTTTAGCGCTTGATATGGTTAAATATCTATCTTGAATACAATTTGAAATTTAAAACGAATTTAGTAAAATAAGTCACCCTATAATATTATACGCATACTTATCGTCTTTCGTAGGAGAAGTAAGTCTTTCTTTATTTTAGCGAACGATATCTAAATCCCCGATATAGTATGTCTTTTATCAAAGACGAATTCATCAGAGAACAGGTGTCTTATACGTAGTACATATATAATGCTGCAATAAATGTCAGATTGACGATAAATGAAGTATTATTTACAGGCCTATAAAATCGTGCTAGTTGTATGTGATAAAATGAATAGGTAGGGGATAATTGCCTTAATTGCCGATAATTGTTCGTTATCTATAAACAAAAAAAAACAACAACAAAAAATGAAGAGGCTGCATAAATTTGAAAGATAACATTTGCGAATGATGTAATTTTTAACAGAAGTATAATACGTGCACCTCTCACATTTACGTAATATAATCTAGTATCTTGTAACCAATATTCGAGTAATCCGAAGTAAAGATAACATTTTACTCGATTAGATTGCGATGAAAATTTTTAACAATACGTTCGACCACCTTTGGTAACATACGCAAATCTACAAGAATACTAAGACACAAAAGTTCGCAGAGGAGCTCGTAACTAATTAATTGAGACAACAATATCCCAGGTATTTTTAAGAAAATGATGCAATGAGTAATAGTTGTAACAAGTTCAAAAACTTGGTACGAATGTTTACTTGTCATTCTTCTTTAGTTCATCAATTTCTTAGAACTCTCGTAATAAACAAAGCCGTGCCTTAATTATCATAAAACGTGTATGAAATTGCCAAAGAAGGAAACCAGATCAAACAAAAAAGAGTGATCAGTTTCGTGAATTACTGAGAACGGAGTAATAGGACGCTTCAAATAATTTTATTTAAAGAAGAAGAATTTCCTTTATCGAGGCACTAAAATTTAATACTTTTAAATTAACCAATATCTTGTTTTACGTAATGAGTAACTGTTGTTTCACACATTTTTAAAAAATGAATGCATTAACGTAACGAAATTAAAATTGCATCCATTCTTCTTAAATTCATTCATAAGATAACAAGATTCTATCTTTTTTCATCAAAAGTGTTGTTTCGCGTACTGTATGCATATTTATGATATTTTATACAAATATTTCTTTAATAAATATTTATGATATTTAGTAATATTGTACATACGCGCGCGCGTGTTATAATTTAAGTAAACGTGCATAATTACGTATGAGCAACATCGAAAGTACTATGCGTTACTACCTTACAATTAGTTAATTAAAATTGTAGCGTTGTACGTGGCGATACAACTTGAGACTAGAAAAGGATAACAAGAACGTGCTTGAGTAATTTTGAACGGGTTTCGAGCAACAGTACTCTCTTGAAATGAAATCGTAATTGGATACTCGCATCGCTACAATTACTTCGACTTTTTCTGAATTCGTTGCCCTAGAATGTCTGTACCCTAAATACAGCTCTCATCATCTATTTTTTTTTTTACCTCGATAAAACTTAGCAGGGAACGGTATGATTTCTGTTTGCGGTTCTACCTGCCGGAAAGGTTGACATTTTTTGTGGACACCATCGCGAAAAAGCTGCTTCATCGTTTATCATTTTGTGGCGAAAATATTTGCTCTAGGCCAACACAGTTGGCTAGACGGGCCGAAAGCAAAACCGGAAGTTTGTGACAGTCGAAGCACAATTTCAATTTCGCTTGTTTGCCATCTGTTCGTTGATATAAATTCGGCAAATAATATTTTCTCTGTAATAGAATTTTCGCACGTTCGTTTCCGATTCGTTTACCCGAACAAGAAATTCGATGAATTTTAATGATTTCCCCGAACAATTTTATCGTCTTCACTCTTGGATAAAACAAAGTTTCCTTAATCATACGTAATCGTTCAGTATTCTTACAAAAAATAATCCAAAGTAAAAGTAGTGCTATCGCCTGAATTAAGTAAGTCGTTACATTTGGCCTTTTATCGGGAATTTTTAATTTACATTTTCAAAAAAAAAAAAATTATATTAATGTCTGTTTTTTCTATAGAAGGAAAAACGTTGGTAGCAGATGCTCATTGTATTTTTTATTGTGAGATACGTACAGCTTGTAATCTTATAAAATAAAAAAAGGAATGTTTTCATAATGCTTTAAACAATCATGGCTTGGAAACTTAATCGAATTTAGTCTTTTCAATATTATTATATTGCAATTTGTTATCGTCTAGCAACAATTCATATGACGTTGTATTTCAATTGTTTAAACACACAGAGACGTGGATAAACTAATTGTGGGTAGACTTTATCAGGATTTTTCAATCGATGGAAACGCAAACACTTCAACATTTCAAAACAAAGGAAAATGAACTTACACGTACAGCACTGTCAAAATAAATCTACCAAGTATCGATGTTCCCTTTCCTTTTCTTTCTTTCTTTTTTTAACTTTTTAATAAAACATCTAATGATCCATATTTACGCATTAAACATAACAAAAAAGTTTTGCTCAGGAAAAAATACCGAAACATTTTGTATTCACCATGAATTTTTGTTGGGAAGAAGTATTACAGGAATAGAGAAAGCTGTTAGTTAGATGCTTGAAGAACTGTTAAATCTATTGACAGCGCGTTGATGTTCGCGAATGGCCACGTTAGCTAAAATCATACTGAATACACAAACAAGGATTTCTTGTTTCTTGGAATCAGCGTTATGACATGGCGACGATTACTTTAGATAATGAAGAAATAAACGTCGTTATTGGTCTAAAACGCTCGCTATAATCGCCTAATCACTGCCAACTATGAATAGGAAAATGTTATAGAAATAGCGTCGTATTCACTTTCATTTGTTTGCTACACATAATCGAGTGCAGCGTGAACGACAGGAAATTTCTTGATAACGACAAGATAAAGAAATTATCGAAAATAGCGCTGTTACCATCGATCACAATTATTCTAGGAAACAATACAAAGCGACGACAATGATAATTGTAAGGAAAAGAAATTATTTTCCACAGAATTATCACATCTTACGCAACGAATAAAATCAAGACGCGTACATACAAATGCGATAATTGTAAAAGAAGAAATAATTTTTCAAAGGATTATTACGCTTTATTCAATGAATAAACTTGAGCTACGGATCACGGTAAACGTTAGAGGATTGTTATGTTTCTTGATAACGTTGAAAAGTTGAATGGAAGTAAGAATCAAACAGTTCAGCAAGCGATAGTTTAGGAGCAAGTAAATCCCTTAGAGTTAAAATGTTTTGTATTCGTTTGCACAGACGTATAAATGTATTTATATTATGATACGTTGTCTAAAATATTTTCCAAATTTATTTTCTTCTCAATCCCCAGAATTATTTCCAAGAAAACGTAATACCCAAAGGTTACAAGCCCGATTGGATGGTATAACAAACCCACGCTCTTTTAAATTTAAATGTAAAATAGCATGTATACGATGCACTGATACCTTAAAGCATTTAAGCTCTTTATCCGTATATAAATTTTCCATTTACATATGTAGGTGGTATTCTTCTTTTAGAATCTGTTAGCGAATCGGGTATCTTTGAAAATATTTGAAAATATCTCCGTTTGTTGAAGTTAGTTGCAACTTTATATGTTATAAAATAATATAACTGCTTGCAGTCTTCAATGACAAATATATATCTTCTTTTTTTCGAGAAATTGATAAAATAGATTTATATTTAATTGTTTTGTTATAGCACGATTATTTATTTTTGCGCCTTATTATAACGCATTTAATTACAAAGCACAGCATTTGTTACACGATCGTACAAGTACTTGCATGATTTTGTTGATTTCACATAGAAACGTACTTGAAGATAGAGAGTGACGTTAATAATTTGTTGAGACTTTCGTATATTCGATTATTTTCCAAGATTTACCTCGGATATAAACAGTACGATTGAACGTAATCCGAAGTAAAAGAATCACAGAATACTAATTGGAACTAATTTTTGCAAATATGGCTCTCTTCGTTCACAATGGTAACATTGAGAAGAAAGAATAATGGTCCTGATAGAAAATTTTTGTACCAAGATATGATCTAGAGTCGTACCAGAATTCTGCTTACTATATTTTATAGTTAAATCTGAAGAACTTTGAGGCACGTATTGTCGTTATCGCGTTTGGCTTTCTAGTTCCTAGATATACTTTTACGTACGTTTGTCATAAACTTTTCTTTCTTTATAAGCCATTAAATTCTGCAAAATGCATTCTACAAAAAATCTGTACCTAGAAATGTCGGATGCTATAGAGATATATAATACTGTGGAAGAAAGAAACAAATTACGTGTGTGGTGTGTATAATAACGCAAAAGAATTATTACTAGACTGCGGATTCCTTGCGCTTGTAAGAAATTTGAAAGTGCAACATTGCACAGGATGTAGGTAATATGAAACGATATGTAATATATCGAAAATGTAACGCTTCCTGTATTATTTAATAGACCAAAAAATATTCTACAGAGATTCTGTCTATTTCTCAAAAACATAAATTTACATAAAAATTCGCGCTCCAGTTATTACTTGTTAAACAATTCGAAGTTACCTTGATATCGCATGTACATGCATAATTTTTGTACAAAATACTGTAGGAACATTTACATGACCTTGAAAATTATTGTGAGTATAGTCAAATTTGCATAGCAATTTATCTAACGAGTATAATTATCAACAGTTATAAAAATAAGTATTTTATTAAAACGTGCATAGAGCTTAGTTAGTAGTCGTAATACAAATTTGAGTAATTCTTATGAATCTCATTTTCCTTCGTTATTAAGGTATTATACATACGTAATATGCCGTATAGATTAGTATTCTCCATGAGAGAAATCCATGCTTACGTGGATGTGCCTCCGTGGTCTCCACTCCCTTTGTGTCGTTGTAGGAGATAAAAAAAGGTTCAGGAAGAAGTCAACAGATTTAACACGACCTTCTTATTTTTGTCTTTTATCTCGTTATTAAAACAAAAGATAGATAAAAAGTTTACGTCGGTCACGTGTGTTCCTATATACCATACCATGGCATGAGATGCGAAGTTGGAAAAGTTCTTTAATTAGAAGCTCCAAAGTTTAAGTTGGCTAGCATTCTGCGTATTTCTAAAAACTACACACGTTAATGTTTTTAGTTGTGCACGAGTTACAGAAAAGCAGCAACTTTCTCATTGCTGCTAAGATGCAAGCAGAATGAACAACTTTTATTAATATATAAGCGTACTATACAGGATATCACGCGACGATTCTCTACACATACTCTGCTAAATACGTACCATAGGTAAGAGTAAGATGAAAATGTTGTGTAAACGCAGGACCATACAAGTTTTATTAAAAGATTATGATAAAAAATATAGACCGTGAAGAGAACAAGAAAAAAAGAAAGCTAAAGTAATTATGGATTTTTCTAACGTAACACGGGATAGGATATACATAGAAAAATGACATTCCTTTTTTTTTCATATCGATTTGCCGAGTCAAGTATATATTGAGTAACAAATTGGCTTATTGAATAAATTCAGTTGATGTTATATTACATAGATATACGTATATGTATGTACGTTTTTGCATTTCCAAGTGTTATTCGTGTGTGTCGATACAATCTTACGATCAATATCGAATTTATTGAATTTATTTGACACATGCCAACAATTACATTGGTAAATCTAACTTGCATTGATGCATAAAAAGCCATTGTTTAGCTATGTTTGATTGTTGTTCTTGTTGTTTATAGGTACTCCTCAAAATATCTGAAAAACAGAGAAAATCATGATAAGAGCGTTTATCTTTATTTTCTCTGTATATGATAGACGGTGATGCCACTTTTCTGGCTCCTAATGAATTTTCCAAGCGATTTATGATCTTTTCTTTATGCAAAATCATTTATCTTCGTGTCATTTTCAGCTGTAGAACACGGTAGCGAAGATAATTTATGAAATGTCATTCTACATATTGCAGATAGTATTGGACATTATTTTATAGCTTTATTCCATTAAAATAAACATTAAATCCCGTCGTTAATTAAATATTAATTAATATTTTTACAATTTTCTCTTTTATTTTTTTTTTTTTCGTTTAAATGAATTAGCTTACGAGGTAGTGTATGAAAATGTAGTAATATTAATATTATTTCATTCTACAGGTTATCGTAATATTATTACACTTATAGAATACTTGAAAAATAAAAATAATCCTGCGATTCGAAAACAAAGGACAAAATGTTTTAATTGACAACGAGACTGAAAAAGTGGTATTCAAATTTAATTAATCACATAATCTCAACGTTTGTAATTGAGTTGGCTAATGGCATACTGAGCAAAAAAGGTCAGACCCATTCTTATATTATTTCCATTTGTTACTTTTTCTATTAATGTCAATCCTCAACGCTTTTTAAATATCTTTCCTTGCAAGTACTGCATTGTTTTGTAGAGAACAATTACTAAGAAGTATTTATTCATAAATATAACAACAAAATTAAAGATTTGCTTGTCTCGTTTCTGTTTTTGGAAAAAACCGTATAGCGTCTCCTTCGTAAAATCCTCGAAAAAATATCTGAGAGAACAAATGAGAAATAAAGAAATTAGTCAATGGTAGCAGTACTTAAAAAAAAGTTCTAGAAAATACTAAAAACTTACCTCGAAGCTAAAAAACGTAATCCCCTATCGCTATCTTCCACGAAATGCTGGAAGCTGGAAGTTACGTATGAATATGTATTAATGGAGCTACGAATATATCTTTTCCATGGGAAGATCTGTCATGTTTCAGATAATTGTAGTGTCTTCTTGTTCAATATGTGTCTCTTTCACTTCACATTTACTCTACCACAAAGACCGTTTCAATAAATTTTGAGATACGTAAATGTCTTTTACTCGTATATTAATTAGAATCCGTATTCTTGTATCTTCGTTACAATTGGAAAAAGATTCTTTTAAGATATTACGTATATAAATTATGAGGAATATAATTTTAATTAAAAGCAAACGTTGACTGATGCAGGATAATTATGGAACAGAGGAAAGTCGTTAGAACGAAGAATAAAATATAAGCATAGTTAAGAATTGACTGGTGATGAACGTTTTATCTTAATGTTTTCTTTGTCGTATATTTTTGATTTTCCCGAAGAGGTGTCCCTAATAAATTGGAAGCTTTCCAACTAACTAGTTTGTGATTCCAAGTTGTGAGTCATCCGTAGAAATTGTAGGCTAAAAATTCTGAACACGTAGATCGGCCTGTGTTTGCTAGTTGATACGAAATTGAAGAACAATCGATGAAAGACACGGCCGATAAAATGAATGAAACGAAATCGAATTTGAAGCTTGATTTCGTAGCTGCTGCTTCGATGATCCGTTCGTTCCCTCTAATCGAATTTTCTTGCAAATTACAAATCAATGAAATCCAATGTTCCGTCCACTACGTCGGATTTTTTGCGAATTAAAGAAATCGCCGCAGACTTGTTTCGTTTCTCAGGTTACCCAAACCGTATCGTCATTGCGCGGAATTGATTGACGTTGTTTGTACGTATCGATCTTGCAAGAAATGCCAACGAAGAGAAAATTCGAGCGATGAGGTCAAATCTTCCCGAACGTTACCAATGCCATTTCGTTGCGCAATCTGAACCGTTCGTTCGTTGATTTCGGAGGTCGATGTATTATCAAGGTAGTCATATTCTTTTCTCGTAAATCTAACACAATGTTTAAATGTTTAGTTTTCAAATTTTCGCTCGTAGAGAGAACATGAATGGTGAAAAGGGAAATTAGAATTGAACGAGGGATATCAAATCGAGCATTGCCATTAAGAATATGGCTGATTCGGGTTAAACGGGAAAGGCTGGTTGTGCTTGCAGGCTTACCGAGAGCTTACGCACGCACACGACTTTCGAGCGAGTTTAATATAGACACGCGTCGTGCCGCGTTCTCCTCTTGCATACCGAAAGTGGACCTCGACGACGAACCACTACGATTCTTGCTCGCTTCGTCCGCGCTACGTGAACGCGTTTATTTTTCTCTTGTCGATACCGTCAAGCCAGACGGTACGTCGGCGTGGAATTGAAACGGCAGATGCTTCGGTTCAACGTTACGCCACGCTCAAAATTCAACGCGTGTTGGAAAATTCCTTTTCTTCGTTTCAACTCGGTAACAATTTGCATAACGCGTTTATAAAGGTTAGATTTATTCCTATTGTTCTTTCTCGTCTCTTTTCCTAATATGAAATTACGTACTCGGTAACAATGTCATGCTAACGGCCAAAATTGTTCGACACATGTACTTTCGGTCCATACGTTACGTAGCGATCGAATTTGAATATGTATAATATACAGGCGAGTTCGAAACAAGGTTAGTTAGCTGTTCTTCTTCCTCGTTCGTTGTAAGTTTTAATGCCGAAGCTTTGTTGAAATTAACGGAACTGACTGAAACAAGAGCAACGTATTATATTATCCTCGTCGATTTTTTATTTTTTCCATTGTCTACTATGGTTTAATTCAAGCGCCAATTTCATTGTTTCCTAGGTTCGAAATTCTTTACTTTGAAAACAAGTGTTTTGTGCGATACAGAAGCCGAATTATTAATTAAATTTCTATACTCTCTGTTTTCGATTATCGATTTTCCATTATCGAGACGGTGACAGTGGACAAGAGGCAAGAAGAGGAAAGAATACGAATTTGAATATCTCAAATGCTATTAACATAATTGATTCGTTACATGAAAACAGAAATTGATAAATCAATGGTTTAAAGTAGATACGCATAAAATTTGCTAGTAATTGCCATATGGCAAGTTCTCGGCAAAAATTATTTTGTCTAAAACTTTCCGCTTTTCGACCGAATCGTGTTTCGATTATGTTGATGAAGTTGGATTTCAATCTACAGGTTCCGATGTATCTTTTAGTTTACATTTTTCTTACGATGATCTCGCATACATATAGTGAATGATTGACTGTTTCTGATTATAGCGATAATTACAACAGGATGATTCCATTTTGTATATTCATGTATAATTTTAATATTATTCATACTGCAGCAGGATATTTGGTTGATAAAAGTTCTGTATTATGAATTTTGTTTATGAATATGGCTTAGTCATTTATTCTACATCTTTTTATTCTTCTTTTGCAATAATATTTATGTAGTTATACTAGGATCTTGATACGAGATTAAAGTTAGTGTTTCGACTGAAGGAAGCATTACTGTTTTTTTATGGTAATATGCTTTTTCATTGCCAGCTCAGTGAGAAGCAGTCCAGATAATAATCGTTTTCTTGTTAATATTGGCGAGTGGTTTATAATTTTGTTTTATGTTATTTCTATAGTTTTATATCTATCGGTTCTATTTAGATCTGGTAACACTTTGATTGCGCTTATAAAATCCAAATACATGATTCAGAGAAACTTCCAGCTTAGGAAGCTCCATTTAAGAGGAAATGATCGAGCAGTTTGTTTCAACTTTTTAAGACTTAACATGCACTTCCTGCGCGTCAAACGCGATAGAGTATACATTCTTTTCTTCTTTTCCCAAATGTAAATATACCATTTTCTACATTTACTATTAAGTTTCTTGAGTATTGTCATGTTTGAAAAGCGACTTGCACTCACTGACTCGTGAAATTACTTACGGTTTTGTGGTTTATTATTCGCCGGTTTGATATTTTAATTTAGTCGAGCAAAGCTGGAGAGATCGAATTCGAAACCGATCGTAATATATTAAATCTGTAAATCACGGGGCAGACGAATTATCGCATAAATCACGAAGTGCAAGCCGATATTCGATAATGATACTGCGATGTCGCAAAACGTCTGCCTGTCGGCGTTAACTATCACTGACTGTTGTGCCGTGCATATTCGTCGTTCGGTAATTACAATTTCTGTACTTGTACTTGTTCGCGCATGGAAGTTCCACGTCCTCTCACGCGTATCAAAAATTTCCGAAAATAAATGATTTATCGAACGAAATTATAATATCGAGCTTTGTATTTCCATACATTTATCTCTGCGAGTTTCTCTGCGAAAAAAAGATAATACCGCGTAATTATTCGAAAATATCAGGCTTCGAATCGTTAAAAACGATTTTATTGAAACTTAAATTGTCGTTTAAATCTGTTACGTCCAACAGTATCTTTCTCGTAAATCGATATCAAGTTACTAGATTTCTTTTTATATCAGTTACTATTTTAGTTGTATTTTATGCGACTTATGTTCGTCAGAGAACCTCGAAAACTCAGAGGTGAACTTGTTATTCCGCATATGCTATAACTGTGATTTGATAAGAGCTGATTGTGAGTTTAGTAGGAATCTGAATGACGTGCGTTGAAAGTCCATGCTAAGAACATTTAGAATACTAATTGTTGGCTTGAATGAAAATTCCATCGCTACGTGCACCAATGCGGCCACGTATTTCCTCGACTACAACGACTCTTCTACCAATGGATTCAACTTGTAAATCGCCGCGATACACCTTCTTCGCATACGTACACATACGTATACTCGTGTAATGTGTACGGCACAGTAAACAGAAATTTGTTACGTTTACTTCCGAGAAAATATTTTTCTGCTACTTCTTGTTTTCTTGCTAAGCTCTCCTTATTTTATCTATCGTAACTTTCTATTTCGCATTTACCAGTCATATTCTACAGCCGTGTTTACAAGAATATTTTTCACGCATGTATAAGTATTAATTTTACATAATTATGTAACACACGCGTGTTGTTTTAATGACAGCAGGATATAATGTATTAGAAAATTATAGTTCAATAAACATTATAGATGCTTTGCCGATATCATAGTATGCGTATGTTATGTCGATAGAGGGACTACAGAAAAACATAAAAATCCTTTCTTCCATTGTTCGAACACTTAAATATTTCTCGACATATTATAGTATTCTTCGTTAAACAATACACTTTTCGGATATCATCGTTAAAATAAATAAAAGATATATCCTTTAAGAAGTTCATTTCGAATTTTCTGTAATTCTATTTTGAATATTTCCAAAAGCTAATGTTCAATTTTATTTCCCTCCTCTTTCCACGCCTGTAATTCTCATACTGTCGAAGTTAGATCAGAGCTTTACTTAATGTAGCACTACTTAGATTATAGTAGTACTTAATATATTCCGTTACATACAAGCGTGGAAAAATTATTTACATTAGAATTTCCATATTTCTGAAAACTTACTTCAACAAAACTAGTAACACAGTTATCTAGGACTTATTACACGGTGTGTTGCGCGTCGCGGAATCAGAAAAATCAAACTTTGCCTTAATCTTAAACACACGATACCTTGTACAAATACAACCAACGATTTATATATTTACCCGGATGTATCGCTTGTACATAGAAACTATTACATTGATGGAAAGTCGGCTACGCACCGAGAATATGTGCGTTGAAAGATATGCAACGTTAATACGGCAAAGTAAGTACGTAAGTGTTACATACCTACGTGAAATGAGCCTGTATGTACGTAACGAATATCTTGGCGCCACATTTCCGTAAGTTGACGACGACGCCGCTCCGGATCACCGGTAGGCCGTTGTGATAACTCTCGTGTCAGACAGTCAACGATTATACATATAGACAAAAAAAAGCATTCTCACAGCAAGCCATATAACATACGCACTGTCTTGCCGACAGCAGCCGTTTACTAAGTGAGAACCAGACGAACCGTGCCATTACTCTTATTTCAATTGCAACGTGTAATATACGGTATTAGATCTCTTTTCACGTATTACCCAACATTGAAAAAAGTCAGAGGAACTTATATGATGACTGTATCTTTACGAGCTATGAAAACCAGATCGTAAAGTTTAGAATGCTTTTAAAAGAAACGTCTTGCGTTCTGTCGAATTTATCGTAAATATGTAAAGTGTAAGGTATATATGACACGTATGCATTAAGACCTATATATTACGAGTATTATCATATTCGCAGTTACTAACGTAGAGTTGTCTTTTCATAAACTATAGCTGCTCGCCACTGACGTAAGGATGTGTTTTCTTCTCTCTCTCTCTCTAGAAGTTATAGCTAGATATCTCTGACGTACAGTTACGTCATTTTTTATAAGAAAGCAGCAAGCTATATGAAAACTGTCTGCACGAGATCAAGAATAAGAAACTTAAAAATTATGTTCAGACGAGTTTATTGTGGCAGTTTAATATTATCTAAGTTCTTGTTTAAATGCGGAATAACAAGTACACGTACGAGTATGATTACACGGCAGGTTAGACTTTATGTTTCACGTTCCTTTGTTTACGAAAGAGGCGCGCGATGATCAACATTCATAAACAAATGTTCAAATTTGTAGAAATGTACGTTTCCTAGACGCGTTTAAAATTAGATAAATAATTAATTATGGAAGCGTTTCTTAATTTTGGATTAGATTATAACGTATGTTGTGCATGATTTAATACGTTAATATTTTGTCACGTAGTCTTTAGCATCAATGAGCAAAGACGTAGCATCGTAAAATTTATCAACTCTTTTACAAAGAACTTTGTATTAATCCATTCTTGCAGCTTTATTCGTTACCTTTCTACATTTGTTAAATTATGCTTCCAGAGTTTAGATTTTAGTTTTGCTCAAACGTAGCTAGTAGGATCAAAATCAAACGACTAGAGAAATGTTTTTAGCAATTTTAGTATGTGTATATATGTATATATATATATACAGGAACGATTCTTGCACTAAATATACATCAACAGCGATTTACGTAATTGGAACAAGCGATATTTCTTTTTCGATTGTGATTAGAAAAAGATGTTAGTGGAATCTTTAGAATTATATCTTTCCTTTTAAATTGCAATGTCTACTTACATGGGTTTTACAGCCGCATCACTGCTTTGTAGATAGAAATATATATATATTTCTAGTTATATAGATAAGATTCGCTTTAAGAAAATACGATAAAACGATCGAACATTATTAGTTCCTGAAATATTAAAAGAAACTTCTCAGTCTTTTTTTCAGTTATCCAAGTGCTTCTCCGTTTGATTCTAAACGTTTCCGCTCTTTCATTGTTCTCATCAGCTTTATCTCTGATTTATACATAACGTTTGATAAGACTCGTTCAACGGTGCGCCATATGAGATCATTCTATATCGTAAATGGTTTTCAATTAGTGGCATCTTAAAGCAATATGAATTGCGGGCACTATACACGTCCATGCTACGAACTCGAACGAAATTATCCGGTTTATTACCAGATGATTGCGGACATGGTGTTCGAATAGGTTGAGTTTTATTTTAATAAAATCTTTCTTATAGCCGTTTACATATCTCGTAACTATTTCTAGTCCTTGTGTATTTGCTTCTGAAATGAACGATCTTTTTCGAGCACTCTGTCGTAATATTCGCTCTTTACATTAATAGTCGATGAACTATTTTAAACGACTTTTCTATGTTAATTGCCGAGAAACGTTCTCATTTATAAACTCGTCAACATCCCTTGACGATCTTCCCTTCTCGACCAGATATATTTCGAATTGTTCCTTTACGCGACAGTTTCTATGTATTTCTTTCATTCTGCGAATTTGATTTGTTTTTTGAACATAACATTTTATGTTTTATATTATAATCTCTCGTATTGAGATATTTACTGAAAAAGTGCAAAATTTTCCCTTTAGTAGAATTACTATTGAACTAATAGGAAAATTAAATGTTTCCTACATATACAATTTGACGCCAACGAAATACTTGTGTTCTCTATTTTTATTCGTATATACGATATCCTAATAAATTTAGTCGCTTCAAATATCTTCTTTTTATATGTAAGAAGATTTTATTTATAGAAATTGTACAGCACACAAATAAAGGTAGTTTATTCATAATAACATTCCAATAATAGCTGTTCCACAGGTGAAGAATTTCTGAAGATTACGTTCGAATTTTTAAATGGTATACTATAGGTTTTCATTCCCAGTTGAGTAGCAGGTCTTTAGAGAATTTCAATGATCTTCCGCACAAGGACGATTAACACTAAGCAAAAGAGTAAAATAGTCTAATATCACAAAAGATGTTTGAAACGATGACTATCTGCATCGATGAAACGTTGCAATCGTTATATTTTTGAAGTTCACTTCCTTATCATCATTTCCGGATTGATTGTAGAACATGCCGCAACAAGTGTTTACTTTACACATACTCGTGACATTTTCTCGTTGTTAATCATCGCGAGACGAAACATAGCATGGAAATGATAGGGATGTAAGTAATATAGTCGAATAATCGAGATGAAAAAAATGACATAGAAATTTGAAACTTTCTTTCAGTAACGTCAATAGATTTTCAACAATGACGAAGTCATTGAATTACGTCCTTGGGAAACATTAAAAGATATCGCGTATTAGGAAAACCCAACAAAACGCCACAAGATATGGAACAAAGAATCTTTAACAGCCTGTGAAACGATAAGAAGCGTACACGGAGTTCAGAAATCGAGCGATTGAAATCTTGCGTCGACGCAAATGTGTATCGCTTCGAGTATCTGTTACGATCTAAAGCTCGTTGTTTCGTTCAATTAACGAACGAGCTTACGCTTGTTGTAAATCACTGAAATCCTTTAAATACTCGATATTCCATTAGGGATGAAGAAATATCGCGTGTCATATAAAAGACAGCGAACTTTGAAATTCTTTGAAAAGCTTTCGCGTAATGCTTATTTCTTAGTTCTATTCTATAAAAATACGCTGCCATCGATTTACGAAAAAAATTCTGAGTCATTGCTATTTACTCGAAGTTTTATTTACTCGAAGCGATTTTTTATTCATTTTCCGGAGAATTTTCACTGTCTACCGTAAGTCGACGTTTCATTTTACGAGCAATCGTAAACACGAATTTAGGTCAGGCTAACAAACGTGTGTTGATAAATACCTTAACAAATTTTAATCAGCTATGCATGATCCGAGATTAAGATAAAAGGCTTTAAGAGGTTTCATACAATTTCATCTAGCTTCGAGTATCTGACGTGTAATCTTCATTATCATTGAAATACATTCAAAGATCTGTTTAAATCGCGAGAAAAGCACCGAATAACCAACACTCCGTTATGTACGCGTCTGCGCCATCTTTTTTATGTCGTCGCTGCTCTAACTTCCCGACACGTTTCACTCTTTTACGCTCTTTTGACATGTTGTAGCAAGTAAACGATCTTTGACATGTCGCGGTTGACAGTTGGTTAAACAAGCGAGAAATCGTCGAAGGCGACCGCTACGAATATGTTATTATTATTATAATGTTATGATTATATATACATATATATACGCACGCGCACGCATACATATATATATAAAATACATAAAAATATATTTATATTATACATACAAAATATATAAAATAGATAAAAATATATACATATATATGAAACACCGGTATAAAATCAGACGGGGAAGATACAGCGAGAAAAGAGGGTGGAAACGCTTGGCCATTTCGTAACGCATTATCGCAATCGAGAAGGCCGGGCGCGCCACGCGAACGCGTTCTTCTGGAATCGTCGTTTCGATTTCCTTCGCACCCCACCGCTTTCGGTCGGCTGTTGTGAACGTATACACGAACGCGAATGTAGGGGACGACGAATCGCAGGCGGAGAGCGATTATGGTAGCCGGTAGCTCGGCAGCTGCTCAGCTGGCTATCAATGACGTACGAAAGAGGCTTTGACGCACGGTAGTCAGCCGGAAGGAGAGAAAGAACCGCACTCCGAGAAAAAGATATAAGCAGTTTGTCGAACGAGGAGGTGTGCGTAGAACTGGCAAAAACGGAGATTCCAAGAGAAAGAGATACGCAAACAGGAAGACCGTGTAGGAAGCGAGAGGGAGAGAGAAAACGAGCGAACACGTTGGCGAACAGACGGAACAGAAGCGATTGCAACGTGTACAGGAGATTCGTGGCATTGCTGAAATTGCGTACGAGAAATTGCGATCGGAGGAAAAATATGAGCACAATTCGGGAGCGGAAGGATAAAAATTGGATGCAGAATTGGGATAAAGATCCGTTGGCAATGCTCTAGAAACGTTACGGGGAAAGCAACCGACAGCGGTGTGCTATTCGAAATTGGATACGGCAGTGGCTAAGAGAGAAAAGCGATTTGTGGTAAAATTATTTCGCCCGTAAAGGGCGATGAGAGAAATTAAATAGCCGAAAGATCGTGTCCGACGTTTACATTTACATTTATATCGACGCATCTGGATTTTCCCAAGAAAAGATAAGAAAAAAACTATGATTGATTAAACGAGACTTGATAAGAGATACCAGGAAATTCCGAATTACATGGACAGGATAAAGGAGAATGTAAATAGAAGTACGTATAAAAGTAAAAAATTATCGAGGAATTAAATAGTAACGGATAGAAGGGACAGAGAGAAATTAGGGCAAGGGTGCAATTGAGACAGACTTGTAAGGTGAAAGAAAGAGATAACGAGTCAAAGCAACGTACAAGAAGGGAGCAAGATACGAAAAACGGTGGCATTGAACTTGACACGACGACGAAGTACCGTGGTCTTTGCGGGAGAAGAAGAAGACCGGTGCTACCGGGATTCGAAGAGGGGAGATGATGAGGGCGACCGGTCGAAAAGCAGGTTTCGGTGGCCTGTTCGTATAAACTCAAAGGTGGAGTGGGAGGCCCCCGACGGACACGAAGAGAGATCGACGAACGAGATGCGATAAATCCTTCTTCATCCGTTCGTTCCGCTTTTCTGTCCTTTTTCGGATCCTTCCGACCTTGTCACGATCGCAGACACAAGATCGACGCGAGACGGTTGCAATCATAGCGATATTTGCTGGCTCCGTTTCCGGACCGTAGGACACTGCCTCGGGGAGAAACCGATTCGTCTACGTCGTTTACTGACATAAGTGTGTCACACTTGACAATCTGCGTAATGGGCTCATTCATAATGATTTTCTTCTTTCTATTCGCAAAGTAAAAGAAACATATGCCCATGTGTTCGTTCAATGTTTCATTGTTGATGAAACCGTGAGAGACACTCTTGTCATATGGATTATTTGCATAACGTTAAAAAAACATAGCAAATTAGTTTTACATATATTTAATGTAACATAACTGAGCAACATATTTTTTCATGTTTCTTTTTTTTTTTGCTTTTACGATAAATGATAGTTCCGAAGACGTGAAACTCTGTCGTAAATTTCACGTTTGAACATGAACGTTTCGTATCTATGTTGCCAGGTTTTTCTACCATATTGTAAATAAATTCTTATCGCTCGCAGCGCTCGTAAAACATAATTTGATGTACACGGCGTACTCACGATCAGCTTGTGCGTTGTAACGGTAAAGTATGTAAAGCCTTGTTGTTGTTGCGAAATATATCCGGTAATGACATTTTACCACTTATCGATAATATGAAATGCTTGTAAAATATTTATCTTCCCGCCCTTATCTGTGAAAATTCATAAGACATGGACTTCCGCTGATTGAGATACTAAGTTCGTTTCTTACTTCTTACCGAAGTCCTATAGAAAACAATAATATTATGTTCGATATTACGACGATAACCAACGTTTCATTCGTATCAACATTCATATACTGTATAAATAATCTTTGATGCACATCTAGTAAGAACATGTTTTGAGAAACATTTTATAAAAAGTTGCAATTTTTCTTGATCGCGTATCGAATGTAACATACTGACGATTTAACATGTCATTCTACATATATGTTGAAGAGTAGAAAAAATATCGAACCGACAACAGTGCAACGAGCTTGGAGATACTCGGATGTTTATAGGCCTTAAAAAAAAAAAAAGAAAAAAGAGCGGGGGTGGGTGAGAAGAAACGCGGCTAAAAAGAATGTCACGAGTTCGGAGGAAGCTCGCGCGAAAATCATTCTCGGATGAACGACACAGAGAGTATAGGAGGTAATTGATGGACCTTGTGCAGATCGAGAAAAAAAGTTGGCGATACTGAGGTTGGTGCGATTACGAGGCGCATCGCGCTCGAATCGTTTGAAGCACGCACACGTGAGAGCGGACGTACGATATATAGAGAAAAACATGGTTGCGCGAGCACGTCTGCACTTTCCTGCGAAGCAGCCAGTCGAGCAAGGCAAGCCGATGTGCAAAGGCGAGTTGTGTGTTGGTGAAAACAGATAGGTCAGCTTGGCGCCACCAGGCCGAGGCAAGCCGAGTGAAGGCCGGTCGGTTGCATGCTCTTGTTGCTGGCTTACTGTTCTTCGATATCCAACCATCGCTACCAACCGAACCACGCATTGTCACTGTCAGTGAAATCATGCGCCGTCGCAGATCCAAACCGGCGGAAACCATTCCTTTGTTCGAGCGACGAAATTCGATTATACGTGTCTACTGTCTTTCCGGACATAAAGCCGTAGCGACACAGGATCGTCCAAACAAACGTTTTTGTGCAATTAAATACGACCAATAAGAATCTTTTATTTCGTTATAATACTAATGTTTGTGGCTAACGGTGTATAGGCGGTGTATAAGCGTATTCAATGTGCTGAGGTATGTTAGATAGGTTTTAGGTATATACCGGTTTTCTGATACGATATGATGTTTGAAGATGTTGGAACGCGTTTGAACAAACAGTCCCGAATAGTAAGAATTACATCCAGATACAATCAGGAGTCGCGGAGTATCTTCTTCGATGAAATTTTTTCTTTTTTTTTTTGTCTAAAAGTGCATTGGAATGATATACAGGTATTCCGAAAATTTGTTGTTACCATTAAACAGTACCTAACAGCTTCAGTCAGATCTTTTTCTGCTTCTGAACAATATAACGGCGCCTACTTTGCTCATTATCTTCGTGCAATAATAATGCTATGTCAGACTAGATGTTTCAGAGATAAATGTAGAAATACATATTATCAAACGAGAGTCATTACGCGAGACGGGAAATTACTGTTCTTACATATTATGCTACCCGAAATTAATTGGTAATATAAACACCAAGTATCTCCGGTTACCATTCCGTGCCTGCACGGTTAATATGCACCAACTACCCGGAGCACTATCATTTCAGCGATGAATTTGGTACAGTCGCCTACGAGAATCGGTTCATTTCGTCGTATAGCGATATAACGTGATAGACCATCCCTGTATGTATAATAGACATTGCTGTTCATCCTCAGCGAAACGCTTCTCAGACCATGTTCCCTCGATGATCATTCGTATTGAACTGAATTATACATTTTATCAAAAATTTGTACAGAATCGATTAAGAAGTTAACGTTCTAGAAATGAACGAATGCAACGTGATTGTATTCTCTTCTGCTTGTTTCTTCCAACATCATAATTTACGACGATGATAAAATGTTGCAGAGAAAACGGGAATAGATACGAAAGAAACGATAGTATAGCACACAAATGAAATTACAGAAGAATTGATTTAATACAAACATGAACACAATATATCATTTTACTCGTCGACATAATTAATATGCGTTCGATTGCAGTCAATGAGATATGTAAAATAATGGCATATACTTTAAGACATCTTCTTAACAATAATCATCTTCCTGTAAATTGTCAGCGATCGCCACCCTACGAAAAGGATATACGTAATTCCGAGAAAAAATATTTGATACATACATAAAACTATGTATGAATAAAAATATGTATATTCTAAGTTACGAGTACTATTGAAAAATGTATGTTTTTAAGCGAGGCTACCCACAGAGCTGCTATCTATGGTGTCCATTTTGCCTTGTAGATAGTACAAAGATCCATAGGAATTACTTTATTAAAAATAACGCAGTTAAGTTGTATACACGTGCAACTGGTCCTATTTATACGGAATACGGGTTAGATTGGGTATTTTCCATATTATCATAAGCGTAAAAATTATTTCCTGAAAGGTCTCATCTTATCTGTTACGGGTGAAAATTTCGATAACGTACTAGTTTCAGCAGGGAAGAGTATTTCCCGGAAGCGTAGTTTAGCGGTGGGAAACACAAAAAATCGAATGACACGATAGGGAAAACAAGGCTGATGCTGATATTTATTGCACGACTTCGATGTTACCACGCCAATACATATCGCTAGTAGCCGATCATTTTTCGAAATAATTATGCTGTGCTATGTAGCATTATGAAACCTGATGATTAGAGGAAACAGCGCGCACGATCAAGTAATCAGATAGAAAGTACTCACAGCGATAGATCGGTCTGATTTCCGATCGATTATCGTAATCGTTTCGCGTATGCTATTGTACGAAAGGAGCAGTCCTGTTATTGCGAAACAGTTACATACGCCAAAAAAGAAACAAAAAGGAAAGAAGGGAAAGAGAAATGAACGGCTTTTATGGAAATCGGTTTATTCGTCGAAAATGCTTATCAGGCGCCAGCGTAATTTAGTACTGACAGTGAGTCGATTTTCGTTTATCTTCCCATTACGATTGCGTTTACTATAGTTGGCAAGTAACTATTGAACTTCGTACTTGAATGCTTTGTGCGAAGATCGAAACTGCAAGTCATTTACTAGAAGACATCCATCCATGAAAGTTTCATTATCCTAAATGTACATTTTCACTTATGCCGTATCTCTGTTCGTCGGTTATTCTTCTCTTTTTAATTTTTAATCTTCATCGTTTATGTGGAATCGTCTCTTTCTGCATTTTCATATAGAGAAGGTGAGAATGAATTGAAAGATAAAAATTCGTAGATAGGAATAACGAAAGCAAACTAACCTCGCAAGTAAAGTAGAAGCGAAGCGTTTCAAAATTAAAATTATAATTTAAAACTTGGATTAAAATTCGGCAGTAGAAACTACCATTTGCGTAGTAAAATATGTAAAATACCGTGCGAAGATAATTCGATTGAAGAACTTATTTTATCGAGTTAAGAACTGTGTTCTTACTTTCTATCAAAATATTCGAACCAAACCGATCAAAAGTATATACGTAGTTGATGAAAATTTTATATTTTATGTAACCGACTATAAAAACCGGAAATTTGTTCAAAAGTTTGTGCGAAAGGGGAGTGATTATGTAAAATAAAATAAAATACATTCAAACCGATCATAATACAATTATGTTAAAATAGGGCGTATTATTGACGAGCAAAGCTAATCGTAAAGAGTTATTTTTTCACGATTCATTTTGCAAATAAGGTTACTGTTTTTATCATTTTTTAAATTACGCTAATCAAAAATCTTATTGCTCTCTGGAAATAAAACAGAAATTTTACATAAAATTGCTTGAAGATTCACCGACTCGTTTACTCGAGTCTCATTCAAGAAGGCGTTCTCGCGTTTGATCTGAGAGCGGGTATTTAAATTTGTTTACGTCTATTTCTACAAGTCACTGCGAAAACAGTTTAATTGAACTAGCGATGAGAAACAAAATAATGAGAAATGTAAGAATAATGAAGCGAACGTCTACGTCTACGTTTCGTTTCTGCTATTACTATTTCCCTATACGTACGCATAGAAATCAGAGCGGTTCACTCATCGATCTGCTCCAATTACAATTTCCTTTAAAATTTAAACTTTCTATATTGCACAAAAATACCATGGCCAAGATAGAAACAACGTAAATATCAGCTAGAAACACGCGGCAACGTCAGTTGAGATATACGCACGTATCTCTATCGGAAGGTTGCTGGAAGTTTTCAGGAAATTAGAATACTTAATGATCACTGTTTCGTTATTCCACGTTGGTGACGAACGAAGAAGATAAAAGTTGCGTAGTCAAGCAGCTATTCTCGAGGAAGTCAAGCAATCAAACCGAGCAATCGTGGCTGGTGGAACAGATAGGTCAGCTTGGCGCCACCAAGCCGAGTCGCAGCGAATGAAGGCCGCTTGGTCGCATGTTCGTGTTTGCTACCTTACTGTTCCTCGCCACCCAACACCGGCAGCACCATAATGCGTCTGGCACTGTCACCATTAGCGGTAACGGGTAATGCTTGGATTCCACGCAATCAACCAAACGATTTAGCGATCATGAGGAAAATTCACGAAATTTCTTCCAGTCTGAGAAATTTTGTTCACAAGCGACGTAGTCGTCAAGAATAATTCATTCGTTGGTGTTGTCGTTAGTTGGAAACGAGAAATATTTAGGAGTATGAATCAACGTGTTCGATCATTCGGTAATTCAAGAACAGTACTCCAACAATCGATGATCAATCGACGGACAGTCTAACAATTTCGACGATGAAACGAATGTTATCACTCGTTTGATAAATAGTATCAGATAGATGGCAGTACATTTTATGTAAAAGATTCTGCACAAAATATGACCGATAAGGGAAGCCAGAGGTGGATTAAAACTTTTACCGGGAGATTGCCGACATCGTCGACTCTCCATTTCTAATTCATTAATTAAATCCTATGTAGAGCGATCCCAAATCTCTACTCCCCAACAGGAATTTTCCCAAAGTCCCCGATGGCCTGTTCGTCCCCGAGGGAACCTTTCCCATATGAAACGGAAAGCCTAATGAACGGCAAAAAGTGGATTAATATGTTTTGGAATGTACAATTTTAAAGCTTCCTAAATGATAGCTATTTCGAATTTTCGAATCTACTTTCAAAAAGTGTGCATTAGCATTGAATTGTTTAGCATTCTAATTGCGATAAAGTAAAAAGTATATGTCGGTACATATAAAGATAAATTTGTAATTGATCAATACAATAGATACAACGTGATTCAGGAGTGGACAAAGCACACAGGAACAATGAGAGAAGTTCACATAAACATGTGCCCTATTTGATCGTGTTTCAAAGTTACAGCCACTTTTGCGTTACAGTAATCCGCGATAGCTTGTGCTCACAGGAGGTGCTCGAAATGATCACTCTCGGTTCGTACGCAAGTTTGTAGTCGTCGTGTCAAAGAATTTCGCAATCTTTCAATAATTCCGGCTGTCTGTCGAATAATACAAGCAAAGGTAGCTATTTCGAACAAGTTTCTATGAAGATACGCTGTCGTGGATTATCGTAACGCAAACCTGGCTACGACTTCGAAACAAGTTTAAATAGGACACGTGCTTATAACATGAACTTTTTTCATTGTTTTCGTGTGCTCTGTCAGCTCCTGAAGTTGATCCCACATGTTCCGAAACGCTCCATATATGTTGAATAAAAATGCTGCAGAAGTTGCTGAAACGATTCATCTTATTCTTAGTGACAATGCGGTAGTACGTGCACGTTAAAAATGACATCATAAATTTTTCAAAGGAGATCCCGATTCTAGTCCGAAACGTTCGCGTTTCAGTGGCTGTAAGAAAATAAAAAAAAAAAAAAAATGGTCGGAAGAGGATTGCGGAATGAAAATAGCAGAAAAATGGTAATCATACGTATCAAGAGATATGATACTTTAATGATTCGGATAATATTTCTACTGTTGAAAATAAAGATAAGTTTTGTTTACAGAAGCAGGCCTACGTAAAATATCAAATTAAAAGCACAGGATTTTTTATCACATTCAATAATGAATGTTTTTACGCACTGTACACTCTAAAGCTTGTCTTGTATTTTATGCGTAGCCATTCCCATTCTAATCTGGTATTATCGAAATTACCAGTCGTCCTATCTGTCTTTATTAAGATCGACGAGCTTTGTGCGGCAATACGTAGTATACGAGTATGCGAAGATTGCAGTGAGACATGTCCATACCTGTGGTGTCTAGAAAATGGCGTGTACTATTAATTATAACTAATGCGCGTCTCCGTCAGTAATCATGGTTAACGATCGGTTATACTGGCTTCGTTCCATACGTGCCTTTATCCTTACGCGAACGTGTAACTGGTTCACATAGATGGGTGCAACATTTTTTTTAACAATACATTCTCTCATGTGCTGCATTACCTGTGCGTATAAATACGTTGCGAGGTTTTTTACCATTAATTAACACAAAAATTAATATTTATATAATCAACATAGTGGTAAACATATAGAAAGATCTATCGATTAGATTAGATGAAGAGAAAATGAAGTACAAAACTTCAGAAACTGTTTTCTTTTCTTTTCTGTAGATTTCTCTTTGAAAAACTTCAATCGCGCATAAAATTTAAACTTAGCAAACCAATATCGTAAAGTATCCAGTTTCTGTTGAAACAACAAAATTCATCTCTTTCCAGACTCGAAATAAAAATATTAATTGAAGCACTTTATGTAAGAAACATGTGTGTCTAGCGAATTATCATACCGAGTATTATGGTACAAAAACTATTTATTCGTCTGTTCTACCACATACCATTCTGGATTATTTCCAAAACTATTAACGGAGACGAACTCTGGTTATGGCGTGATAATGAGGTAGCACGGTAATGGACGTTTATTTTGAATCGGCAGAACGGCGAAACTTACTATACAGAAGGCAACTTCAGTTGTGCAACCAGTTTGCTCGTCCTAATAGACATCCTGTTTTCTTGCGGTAGTCCGCTTTAATTAAACGTTTTACCCATTTGTAGTAATTTCTAGATCGATTGATAAAAAACAATACGACTTGAATAATGCATTAAATTTGGCACGAAGTATAGGTACATACCACTGTTTTTGCGTGCCAAGACAATCGCGGTTAGAGTTACATAATTTTAGTAAAATATAGTCAACTATTTCTATAACATGGTTGAATCGTTTCACGTTGTATGGAAGCGTGTTATAGGAGGGCTGTCGCAATTTTTGCACCATGTTATATCGAAATTGTGCTTTCAGAGTGCCGTGTTACAAGAGAGTCGAGAGTTGTAACAATGTGTGAAAATTAACAAACTATTTTCCATTATACAGGCTGTTCCGGGTTTTCCCTGTTGAAAGATGTCGGTATGTTCTAAAAGTTTATTCTAAAGGTATATTCCTAAAAAGTGTCATATAAACACGTGCCATTTTTAAAGATTTATAACGTTCAGTAACGTCTTTTCGACAAAATATGAATAGATTATAGATATTTACATCTAGTATCATAATACTTGAACGAGTCCATTTTCTGTCAAGATTGACAGCGACAAAAAATTCATTACTCTTTGAAGATCTCGTTCATAACTCGTGCAAGTTGGAGTGGAGAAGTTATCGTGATACCTTCTAACTGTACTGCCAGATGTAAATATTTTTCACCAATTCATACCTTGTATCGCACGTTTATTACCGCTATTTTGTATTATGTTAATTACACTTACATGATGATTTTTCTTATCTTGACTTATAGAATGTACCGACAACGTTTAGCTGAAAAAATCTCGAACACGCTGTATAACAGTATATAAAGCATTTGGTTCTCTTTTTTCTTGGCCAAACCTTATCAGTCTGTTCTGTACGTATAAATAATAAAAAAAAATATTATAGAAAATTGATCAGAAAGCTATGGCGATAACAATACGAAATATGACAGAAGTGATAGTGGATTTATAGTTAGTATGTGATACAGAAGAAAAGTAGATTGACAACGAATGTAATCGTCTATCGCATAATATGTATCCTATTTCAAAATGTTCATCAATCCCGTCAATCGACGCAACACTGACAATGGCAAGAAATTGAATTCCTCTCTATACGAAGTTCATTTTCATTGTTCTTCGCTTCAATCCATCAATCATCACGTCGCTTCATATTGATTTATTATTTTTCTTTTTTCTTGTTGCAAATTTCTTCATACGTAAAAACCAAAGGGCGAATATAAAACAGATATAAAACGGGAATCGGATAAACTTGGACGCCAAATTACAATCCCCTTCGCATTCTTTACTTTTCTTATAACATCTCAAAGGAAACTTCGATTGAATCATACTCAAATATGTACATTTTTTTTGTTGTCATGATCATATGATAGAAGAATATTCGGTAAATTTCATTGGCATTTTACTAAATTTATGTGCTTATTCGTAAGTAACTTAGAAACCAGTTGATCGCGCAATGTATCATGATATTTATTGAAAATAGTCTCCTTCGTACAAATCTGGAATAATCCACATATATAATCGTGAATTATGAGCTAACCTACCTGAATGTCTCTACTCTAATCATAAATTATCGTTTCTCTCATATCGTCGATATTGCATCATGTTTGATTCGAGTGAAATTGATGAGGACTCGTGTATGTTGTACACGAGGCATATGACAGAGATCGTTCTTGCCTGATGGTCGTATGACAGTGACGACACACGGTTTTTCTCTGATGTGCAACATCCGCTCACATCCATACGCGTACACCGCGCGTGTCTGACCGTATACATATTAACAGAAGGAGAAAATGAGAGAGAGAGAGAGAGAGAGAGAGAGAGAGAGAGAGAGAACAAGAAAAAGAGCGACAGCGGGACAGCAGAAGAAAAGAGCATACGCACGGACATGCAAAACGTGCTGGAAAAGGTGGGGTTCGGTGCGTCGAAGCAAAGCCAAATGCTTCGACGATCGAAAGTATCCTGGTTATTGTTCTTGCCGGCATGTTACAAACAACATCGCGTCATTCGGTAGAAACCAAACATCGTTGTTATGATAATATAAGGCAAGGCAGGACGATGTCTGTTTTTGGTATTGGATACGTGATTTAGATACGTATTAGATGCGTTTTGAAGTAGATGCACGTATGTATATGTGTATGTATAAAACACTACATTAGAAAGGAATTAATATCGGCGTAAAATTCCGTAACATTGGCCGTAGCGTAGTATCTTTATCGATTATAGGTTTCAAGATATTTTCAGATATTCATCCGTTCACTCGTAAAAATCATCGATATGCTTAATCCTTTGTAAATGATAAGAATGAAACAATGGAAATAGGTGTGATTATTACACTACACGATAGTTTATCGTCTGGCTCGAGATCTATCATTAATTCCGATCGAATTACTTTCAACGCTCGAATAAATCAATTTTTATAAATAGGTCAAAGAGGAGTTTAACCCTCCGCAACGGAAATTTTGTTTGTCCATTGAAAAGAACAAAAATGACAATTTGTCGCAATTTTTTACTTCGATCGGAGGCCTGAAAAGCACTAATCGTTACAAACGGACTATTATAAGACACGATGATATAGCGATAGATAAACATAGTGGGATTTAAAAGATACGTATTTAACTTGTATAAGCTACATGATGCTATAAAGAATTACAACGTAATTAAGATTTTGAAGTCGTTGCTTGTATGCAACCGTTTTCCTGTTGATGCATTTCGTCGGGGACATATTGTAGGTTAAAGTACAAAAGGACGGAATAATCCCGATGCGACAGCGCGAATCGGAGCCGACGGAACCTGTGGAAAAACACGGCTACGGTTTACCGGGTAAAATTCCTACGTTGCTGGTTTGTTCCCACTGCAAAAAGTCCCATGCTAATTCAACGTTGAACGCTTGAGAACTCATCACGGATGAGTTAGCACGCCTCATGATCCTTCGCAACGTCGAGCTTTGGATCCCGATTACACCGAGAGGGGATGCCGCGACATGGTAATAAACCTTCGTAACCTTTGTATCAGTCCAAGGGAGAAAACGAGTGCACACAACTTATTCTTCTATTCACTTTTTTCTTCGCGAAGGAATTTTTTGAAATCTCTCAGCGCGACGCAGTCAGGGTCTTTGGTACCTTTCTTTTTCACAATCTCGAACCGTTTCTAACTCCAATTGTAAAATTAAGGGTAACGTAATTCGCTTATCTTTTTCAAGTCGTTACTGATTTGTACGACGTTAGTAGCGAAACAGGAAATGAAGGAAAGAGATCTGTTCTTAAAAAGTTATTCTAACAATTTCTTATTATAACGTAGAAATGTGTAATATAATATTAATATAGGTATATTAATGTTACAATAAAACATTGTGAACTATACGGAAGTGGTAGTAACGAGGATACAACAGAAATAGGATAGGCTGATATTATAGACCGATGTACGAGTATTTCCATGTATATGATTTTTAGGTGCACGTATACACAGTAACTCTTAATTGGATGGTGTGCTTAAAATAAATGGCTAGAAGAATGTACATAAGGAAATAAATCCTAAATGATCATTT
This sequence comes from Bombus impatiens, assembly GCF_000188095.3. Taxonomy (NCBI): domain Eukaryota; kingdom Metazoa; phylum Arthropoda; class Insecta; order Hymenoptera; family Apidae; genus Bombus; species Bombus impatiens. The sequence goes on from NT_176573.1 coordinate 170,019, forward strand.
TTATAGATTTATGTAATTAATAGAACTGTGTGCTTAAATCCTGAACAAAAGGATAAAATGAAATTCTTTTTAGATAATTTCTCGTCATATAAATGGCCATGGTAGCTTTCAAAATATATAGATACTTCATTTCCATACGAATATTTTGAATATCTTACCATTATTTTTCAAACTTATTTTATTTTCGAAATATTGTTCCAGATGACGCAGTTGCATCCATGCAATTATTATCAATACTTCTCCAGTGAAATAAACGTCTTTGTGCTACGGTCACAACATTGTTAAACCAATTTATCAAATGTCCACATCTGAAAATTCTAAAAACTCAAAGATAATTAAAAGATATATATATAAGATATCCTAGAGGTTGAAACAATTCTTGAAACGTTTATACAGAATTTTAGACCATTTATAATTAAATTCAATTTTAATATACACATCCTATCAGAAGCGTATCTCTTATCCAAATACATAAATGAAATTTTGATTAAATATCGATAACGATTAAACAATCACAATGAATTAACTTTACAAGTAAACTGATAGGTATAATAGAGCATGCGAGCGGTTCAAAGAATTCCTTTTGCGATATTGGCGTGTCCAAATGACTTTGGACGTGCATCGAATAAGAAATAATCGTTTAAATAAACGATCGAATGCTAAATAACGATCGAATCACGAAAGTAACCGCTCTTATGATGTGCTTATCGTATATGGACTGCATGTGTGATGTAGCCATTATAAGAAAGGTAGTGTTTACGACTGCAATGGAATTCGACGGAACAATAGACATTACCATCGGTTTTAGCGAGGTTTCGGGACTCGTTATTGTTAACGCTTATGTTCTTTTACATATCCATACGGCACGTTGCTAAAGAATATGTTCTGTTCGCGATAGTGATAATCATAATAACCTCAGAAAATGTGACAAACAATTTTCGTTATGCCAACAAACATACTGGTAATTAAGCATAGTGAAATTACTGATTTAATATCCTGCTACTGAAATTGCACTGATAAAACGGTTCGTATCTACATACGTTTTTTAGTTTCATCCATTTAAAATACATGCAATTACGAGATATCAAGAACGTGCATATTGATAATTAAAACATTTATTTGGTTATATCTTAAATTCTCGCAAATTCGATTATAGAAACAATAAACTTATTGGAACATAAATTTGAATTAAATCGTCCATTAATCTCCATCATTTTGGAACAATATATGCGTTGACCATATCAACCGCATATATTCCATAATATTCACATTGAATAATAATATCGTAACTACATATACCAACAATGATATAGTACCATACAGTGCAACAAGTACAGTGTGTCAATGCGCAGTTTCTGTAATTACATTGTAAGTATGAAAGTACATGCTTTATTGAATGCTGTAAAAAATAATTTGAAGAATTGAGCGTTAAGATGTTCAAAAGATGTATAAAACTTGATTTTATAATAACAATTAGAAAGACACGCGAAATAGATTGAAAATTTATTTTGCAGCCAGAAGGCTCTTCCTAGTTAAAAATGTTGAGCGCAGTTAAAGGTTACTTAAAATTAATAGCGAAAGTGAATTGGTACCACAAAAATAAGATTGTTCAGCTAATAAAAAAAGGATCGTACGGTTGTTCCAAAAAATTAAAATAATTTTTAGGAAAGAGACACGAAAAAGTAAGTAATAATTTAGTAGTAGTAGTAATTTAGTAATAGTAGTAGTAAGTAATAATTTAGTAGGAAGTAGTAATTTTAGTACAAAATATATTTCTCCATTTGTAATCGATATGTTGTTCTTTTTAGTATGTAAAAGGTTCACTCTTATACTAAATTCGTTTTAAGCAACTTTCAACTTTAGGGAATCGAGGAAAGTACCGATTGTGAAAGTGTACGAATATGTTGGATCTTGGGAAAGTATCGACAAGAAACTTAGGAACAAGTGTATTTATTTTAATCGTTAATCACTCTTCAAGCGTTAAGGTTGATACGTAGATTTTGAAAAGTTGTATGATATTGAATAAAATAGGAAGGAAACGTCAAGAAATTCGTGTAATTTTTAGCTTTGTATCAATGGCATCCTTTTTGTTAGGAAAACGTTCGTCGAATCTTGAATGCGTCAGCGATGAATTTTTGTGACGATACGCATGTACGTAGGTGCCTACGCACAAGAAACAGGTCTTGTGGTTCATCTCAGGTAAGTGGATCTTCCAAGAGCCAATCAACCAACTTAATTACCAAGGGCACTCTCAGCTTGCTCACAAATCACACACCTTCATAACTCTCGAGTTTGCTGCCTGTCGATAGCTCGGCGACATGATCGGCTTACGAAACTAATGTAAATATCAAGTCTTTACAAAGATTACGATAATTTGCGGTGGAGAAATCTTCCTTTCAAAATAATCGAGTTTTACCACGTACATTGGCATAGGATTACATTTATATACACACGCGTACGTAAACATATTTATTTAATAACTTCCTCATTATCGAAAGTAATATTTTAAACGAATAGTGCTGAAGTGTAACGATCCGTAGCTTTAGAAATTGTATTTGTATTACATACTTTCATTTTTTTAACTTTTAAATACACACATGTAAGATCATATCTGCTTTAGATTTTGAGTTAAGGATTCTGAAACACCCTGTGTGAATTACATTAAATGTGTAATTTCTTTGAAACAAACAGTGGAAAGATTAATCGTGATCTTGTAACCTATTTTCTCTACAGTTTCATTATTTTTTTAACTACAGTTCACAATGTACTCAATTGTTGATACATTGTTCTTCATAATTACCTTCCTCGTGTAAAATCGTACGTACTCGATTAATGCTATCTGTTCCCATGATGTCGCTCTCTTAAGATTTTGTATTATCGAAGACCAAGAAAAGAATTCTTGATACACTGATTAGCCGCGTGGAATCGCGCACGGCCGTTTGATATAGCGCTAATTTAAACTGGCGCGAAATCAAGTTAGTTCCCTTTTTCTACAAATGTTTGCGGTTTAATGTACCTTAGGGAGAAATGAAGTCGGTTCGTTCGGTACGGGCCTCTGTATCTTCGCAAGTTATTGCGTGAAATGTTTTCATCAGCTTCGCCGGCTAGTCTCTCGCGAAATGAAGAGTTACGATCTGGTAGCGTTAAGGAAATGGTGTACCTTCTTCGTTCACGCACAATCAAGGACTACGATTTTCCATGTGTAGCACTGCGCCGTTTCATTGACATTTTTAGTACTGCAATGTACACTTATACGAATATCACATTTCTACGTCTCTTTAAAAGTAACAGAATTAATATTTATAAAAGATGGTTCGTTCGTGTGTTTCGCAAATATGCGGCGTGCAGATACAATGACACTACGATCAGGAAAGAAAAATAGCTCTACGAGAAATGAAAAATGGAAAACATAAAATAAAAGTTATTCATAGAGAAGAAATTGCCTTAAATATGGCTGATGCTTTTTGTTTTGCTTCGCTCTATTTCATGCCCGGCCATAGATAAATTGTACTTTTAACGAATTACAAACATCGAACATATCGCTGTTTTGCTTTGATAGTGGCACAACTTAAAGTATTTCAAATTTTTTTTTTTATCGAATAGAAGGTATATATTATGTTTTTACTTTTATCATGCAAAGCGGTATATATATGTATAATTCCATCAGTTATACGTCAGTAGGCGAAATTACTTACTTGTGCTGCTATCAATATGGCCTTAGTTTTACAACTACACGTGTTCATCTTCAGTCGTTTTCTAACGCTACAACTGAAGCGTTGTGTTCTTTTCGCGAGTAGTGGCGTATCTTGCGTTAAGTCAGCCTTATAATGTTGCTGAACCGACGGACGTTTCTTCGTAAAGTTTAAAACGTCCCTCCTCCGAAGTTTCCAGTTGTGCCAATATCGAAGCAAAGCGACGGTATCATAAGCGTTTATAGGAATTGTTGTCAATTCTAGAATCAAAGTTATATATTGAGCGGTATAGAAAATGTTCTCATCCGTTTCTAATCTGGAACAAAGTTTATCATGCCTGAATGTGTCCCATTTTGTGCTTCGCATTATCCAACGTAATAAACATAAACGTAAGTAGAGAGTACATTAATCTACAGCAAGATGCTTTAAGGCGAGACGTAATTAAGTAATTAAGACGTAATATTTCGAATCAATTTTACTCGAAAATAGAATATCATAGAAGAAAATCATATTCTACATTTTGGTTTTATTTTTTCACGTAAAACCATGTATAACTTTCACTTAAATATTTGTAATTCGATGTTCGGTATTTCGATACTTATAAGAATGTGTATTATATGAATATTATATGCAAAGGTGTATGAATGATATTAAAAGCCATTCACGACCGAATTTAATGATATTCTTAACGTTTGTTAAGCTATTTGCAAATTGAATATGTATAGGAAAGTTACTGACTATGTATAGATATATAGCATAACAAAGAGTGTGGCTATATTCTACAATATCAGTTTCGAAGATTTACCTAGAAAAATTTTATTTCTATGTGCTAAATAGTTGCGTTTTATTTTATTATATTAAAATATATAATATAGAATAATATCTTCAAGTATATAAATATATAATAGGATTGTATAGTAAGAGTCATATAAACGTACATATATCATGGGGGCATAAAAGTATCGTAAAGTATTTTACTGCTGTTGACGAACATATCGATTGCTATTATCATATGCCAGACGTGAATACTAACTCCTATACGAAATAGTTATTTCTTGATGTTTCCAATGGACGTCAGTGAAGTCCGCGAAAGTAGCAAGGGAATATACAAATTTAAATCGCTAATATACAAATTTAAAAAGTTATGAAACTTTGGAGATAGAGTAGAAGATATATAGGTATATATTATGCATTTTCTCTTGTTTTTTTGCTGCGCAAATTCACTCTAAGGGTAAAATTGACACCTGAAAATCCGGCTATTTTCTGCCTTTGCGTTATAACTCTTGATAAATTCTTTATCAGCTCCTAATCCAATATCTGCTAATCCGTGATCTAAAAAATCAGAAGAAATAGCTTTTGCCTGAAAACCTGTTTTCTATCTTTTACAGTTCGCGAGTTATATCGCAAAAGCGGGAATTGGACGGATTCTCAGGGGTCAATTTTACTCCCTTAGGGTAAATTTGGATAGTAAAAAAAAAGAGGAAGGAAAAATGCATAATACATACCTATATATTCTTTACATATACTCTAAGTTTCATAACTTTCGGAATTTGCGGGTTGGAAATCTGCTGTTGTAAGTAACGTTTCTTACTGTAAGCAGCTTCTCGTATTCGGTTAAACTAGAAGTTAATTACTCGTAAAATCGTATTAGCCACTTACCCGATTTTAACTATATTCTTTATTCGCGTTGTTCGATAGAACAAAGTAACACGGTTTATTTGCAATCTTTTTCGATATCTTAAAAAGCCATGAGATTAGTTTCATGGCGCCATAAATCACCTTGTCAACTATGATATCGTATCTTTTCTTTCTTTCGTTTTCTTTGCGACGCAACGTTCATGGCTGCCGGGACGATGGTAATTTCATGTTCCTTGTTTGACGCAAATTTCAAGATTGATAGACACATAAAAGCGTACTATAATTTTCTATTATTCTGAGTCAACATAAGCCGAACGTTATATTTCCGTTATACCTATTTCCAGATATTTTTTACCGAACATTTTTTTCATTAAATTGACATTTTTTTATATTTTTATTCTTATATTCTTGTGTAGAACACGTAATATTATTTACGTTAACGAACGATCTTTCTTCGCTCGTATCAAATTGATTAAGATTTCCAAATTTTCCTAACTATAAAATCATGCGACTCATTGTAGGACGGTATCGAATTTATATCGTATACTCCGATTTTGTTTTATGGCACATATCACGTCATAAAAATTTATTGTACCTACGTATAATACTTGAGCATGAAGAGACACGAATCGTTGCGTTCGCAACATCGTATTTCTGGTTCTTTGCAGTTTATTTTATGTGCTTTATATGGATGGCACGGTTAACCGTAGTAAAACAGAGCAGGATGTGATTCTACATGTAGAACATAAAAAAAAAGATTTGGTACAATATTTTGTTATCCGAGGCTTTATTTTCGAGATAATCGACTTTGAAGATTTGACAAGTATACTTAAATTTAGCTAATTTCGGATTGAACAAAAGTAAATATAATCGACAAGGGTTTATTCCGGAAAACAAAGAGTTATATACTCAGATATTTTTGGGGCTGTTTTATCGTCAACTTGAGGTATGTACATATAGCCAACTGTTTCGAGATTACGCAGTTCTTGCCATTTCCTTGTTAGTAAATATCTATTTCCTTTATATCTGTTCTAAATTCTGAAACTGCGCTCTCGCCGACTATGCCGACATTTATCAATATGCCAATCACAAATATTTAAATGAAGCAAATAAAATATTTGAATCGTAAATTGAATCCGTTGTCAATACTTTTGTATTCACGATTCATGCATAACTAAAAAGATACTGCACATATACATATTTTTGAGTTATTGCCAAAACATGTAACCTGTTATTATTAGTTACGTAATATCTCAATATTTAAGTTTCAAATAGTTGAAAAGTGTTTGATATTCGTAATATAGAGTTTATCGTGCAATTTCTAATAAGCTGCCGTATTTGTACTCAACATATACTTAAAATTAAAAGTGAAAATTTGAAATAATAATTTTAAGTTACGAAGTGGATAGTTAGAAAACTTCGCTGTATTTCAGATGTTCGTAGTAGAACATTAGATTGTACTCGAAAATGTGTAATTTCAAATATCGTTTTATTTACGTCACTTTCCTATTTAGAATATAATCAAAATAGTATACATTTGAAAAAAAAAAAGAAAATTTTGGGAGGTTATTGCAACTGACATCACATAGAATTGTATGCAAACCTCTAGTATATTATAATTTGTGCCTTTTTTTGTAACGGTTGTGTTGATAGCGCAGAACGTTTCAAAAGTTGAGTCAGTTGATCGTGAAATGAATATAAATTTAATCGCGACGCCATGCCGTCTCGGAATTTCCGGCATTGCTGCTGCACTACCATCTTGCAATTTATATTCCATCTTCGTTGCTCTTTCGACAATTTAACGAGGTCGTCGTATAACAAAAACTTCTGTGTGCAAATTAATATCAACGAAAGGTAGCCTAGAAGCTCTGTAACGCTTTATTTTGGTTAATTAATACTTTATGCGTTTGATCTTACTTATATAGGCCTACATACATACCATAGAAAATTTGTATGTGCATATTGTGCGTGTCGTATAAAACATTTTAATATTTTATTAGCATAATAGTAATATAACGAGACGCGACTGCCAGTCGTACATTGCCAAAATTTGAATCTGAACTGAAAATATATTTAGAAGTTGCAAAGTATTTACTGCAATCTTATATCCAGTAAAACAGTAATATACAGTATTAATAGTCACCATAGTCAGCGTATAGAGAGTATTAAATATGGTCACACTAGATACCGAGACTTATCATTATCGTGGATGATTGCTTGTTTAAATACTTTCATCATTTCTGTAAAATATATCTTACTTATAATATAAAAATATTTTCGAGATCGTTAAAAATTTTACTAATATAACCGTGATAATTAGATGTGGTTTCGATGACAGTGGAATTTCAAAATGTATCGTATTCACAAAACATAACCACAAGTATTCGAATACTTTCACCAGCCGTTGTAACTAATATAATATAACGTAAATACATGACATATGTAATGACAGTATTTCTGAAGAAAAATTATTTCTTTGGGCATTTATAGAAATTCTATCAAATTCTGATTTGATTTCCAATACCTTCCAATTTTGTTGAGAATTATTAGACCAACGTAGGTTTGTCATTTGATCGTTGAAGCAGATGCGAAGTACCTTTAAGCTCTCATTTATGTCATTTCCAGCTTCGCCGTCGTTCTGAAGTTTGATCGGAAGTGGAAGACATAATCAACCGATATTTTCGTTGCGTTTTAAGTAAATTTCTGATATAATTACCAATGGTTTACTTATATCATACTTTTATTATGGTTTTCATCTATGAGAGCTATTTATAGCCACTGGATTAAAATGGAAAATCTCATGCAAACTGCTCAAGCAACGTTTCAATTATTCTTGTAAAAAATTGTGCTCAAAAAATAAATGCTCAGAAGGACAGAGATATTTCGGAATAATGGTCCATTTCTTGACTTTGTCGTAGCCTTTGAAACTTTATGCAACTCCGTCATGTCTCCATACGTTGTATCGGAAACATTTTAAGCATCACGAGTAAGAAGTCGTGAAAACAAGAAAGCACGTTGACACGTTTTTATTTTATTGCAACATAAAAGAGTTTTACTTTATTTGGTAGATGTTTTTTTTTTATATTGGCGTATGAAAATATAGTGGAACAGAAACGTATGGAAATTAAGTTTCAAAGACGCATGAAAACAACACAGGAAGCATATACAAAAAGTATTCGTACGCTCCTTTTTTTATTTTTTATTTTTTAGACAGAATAACTTTTTACAAATTGGACCAAACCACTTGAGTTTCTTCGAAAAGTTGGAAGAATTAATTTACGATGATAACTTGTAAAAGATGGATGACGTGTAAAAAAAGTTTTAAGGAAATTGCAATCGGTCGGAAAAGCGACGAAAATAGTAAAGGTCACTTTTTACGACTTTCTTATCTGAGTCTATGGAATGTAAATGAAAATTTAAAAAGTACGTTTTATCGTTTTATGTTGGTCATATGTATCTACATATAGAAAATTTTATCGAAATCGGTTAACGTTGCTATGAGCTATAAACGGCTAAAAATGGTGAAAGCCGCAGCTTTTCACGACTTTCGATCTACTAAATGTACACCTTTCGATGCCTTTCGCTTGTTTCTACATCAATCGATTTCGATGTTTTCAGCGTGTAATAGGAGAAATATATTTACAGAACGTGTTATTTAAATTTTTTTATTACAGGTTTAGATTTTAAAAATCTGTAAAAAGTGACCTTTTTCTTCGTAATTCCGACCGATTGCAATTTTTAACAATTTTTTTTACTCGTTGTCTAGCAAACTAATTTTTCTAATTTGTAAAAAAAAAAACGCTCAAGTCGTTTGATTTAATTTTAGAAAAGTTATTGCGTTTTAAAGAGTGTACGAATATTTTTTATATTCACTGTACATAATCTTGTTTTACGACAAAATGCGTATCCATGTTTATGGAAGTTTGCAACTTGCAAACTTTTAATCGTAAAAAGAATGGCATGAAAATCCTATTAAATTCTAGAAGTTTTGTCGAATTTTGTCAGAAATTTTATCGACTTTCATTTATGATTTAGGTAACGTAAAATCAGATGACGAAAGAAAATGCTTGTTTGTTATAAGGCATACAATACAGGTGCAAGGTTGTACTAATTGATACCTCATTAATTGCTTGAAATTAAAGTACGTTATATCTATTTCGAAATATTTTTCAGGAGAAAGATTACGAATTATGTGATTTTCGCAGTTATTATAAAATCTATTCCAAGTATCTCTTATTTCTAAGGTATAACAATGAACATATCTTATGGTAAATTAAGGTTGAAGTTCCTTCTTCATTGCGTTTTGTACTTACGTTCTAAACAGTATTTAATTGCGTCGGAATCAACACGATATGACGTTACGTGGTAGAAATGCAAAGAACTGAGTGACGTGATATATTACCCGAGAGAAGAATTCTCGTGTATTTTTAATTTACGAGTTGGTTTCTAAGGAGGTTGTTCATTTATGATTGGTTGATTCTATTCCAATAAAAAGTGTAATTCGCGAATAAGCTAAATAAGTTTTATTGTTCTTTAAAGATGACTGTAGGGTAAGTCTTCAGAATCTCAATGGGAAGTTTTAGAAAGTGACCACGATGTTGTCCATAACGATGCACCATGAGTTGCGTAACTTGTTACTAGTGAATATCTCCTAAATAGAATAAGTTATCGACGTGCTGTTTATTAGAACACCTATAATTACAAAGGATACAATATTAACAGTGCGTGAGATTTGTTCAAACATTGTTCTAGAGACCAGTTTCTCACATCAAAATCACATAGAACATGAAGAGAAGGAGACATTTGCTTCTATGTAACTTTGAAATAACTTTGACAGGTGAGATTTGCGGCGTAATCTGCATATGGATATTAACTTCGATTTAACGATCTATTTAAAAATGTGTGGAAGTTCAAGACTACCTATGAGTCCTTTAAACCCCGTATCGTGACATTTTGACACCGCGAAACTAATTAGTTGGCGAGTAATGATAGCAAATTACTACGTATTATTGAATCAATTCCGCAATTAAGAAGTAAATTTCATCTGTCAAGATTTCTTGAACAAATCATTGTACTCAGCAGGTTGTGCGTGGAATTTTATTTAAAACGACTAACATATGAGTCTGATAATTCGAAATTTATTGTGTATGAAAGAAATTCACAAACGTATACTGCGAACAATATATCCTTTGTAAATATGTGTAAATATACCAACATACCTCAACGTTTCGTTTCTCATAAAATATACTCATTTGTACTATGATAGTTTGCGTGATGCACGCTGTTGCAAATCGTCGCAAGGATTTGTGGACGCTAATTGCCAGCATTAAAAAGATTTCAATCTGGTACTTACTAACTTACCTTTCTCCTTCCCTCTTTCTCTCTCTATCTCTATCTCTCTCTCTTTCTCTTCCTTCTTCTCTTTCTCATTCTATGAGTGCATACGTTCATGTTCGCGGATGTTTATATTTTGACAGAAATTTTTATCATATGCATTTGCACGCAGCAACACAGGCATTTATCATGCATAATCTTAAACATAATTTATCACGTACTTTTGTAAAATATTCATAAATTTATATTTATTCATGTTAAAATTTCTTTATCTCTCTGTTGTATCAATTAATACCTACACATGTAGAGCAACACGTTAAAGCAGGAAGGTCTATGTAACTTTAATTAATGAGTTATTGCAGTATAATGCGAAATTATAAATAATGTATTTGCCGAGAGAAAATTCTTGTAGCGCAAACTTCCAAATCGCAAGGCTTCGAGACAATCTTTTTGTACATATAAAAATGTTTTATCTTTTATTTACTCTTTGTTTATACTACAATGTAATTGATAATTTACTATGAGCAGTGATTGTTTCACCTAAATTGTTTTCCAGATAGAATTTACACCAGAACGTTATATTATTATTTATATTATTATTTCTCACAATCCATTTTTTACACATTTAAATTTGATTTAGCACGTATTTTTTTAATCTCTTTATATACTCTAAACTTTTTTTGGTACCTTTTTCTTGTATTTGCTCTTCGACTTTGGTTTAAGTTTTTTGGGACAATTCAATTACCCGCCGCTTTTTTCTTTTTATTCTGTTTCTTTTTCCCCTCTACATTTATTTAAAACCTATTTGTCGCGGAATAAAGTGGCAATATCAAGTTCCGAAAGTCCTTTTAATACATCAAATTACGGCGAATTTTCCCCAATTTCATCTTTAATAGATACATTAGTTTTGATCTTCCATTTCGTATTTAAATTAGGACATATTATTTTGTCGTCTTGTATTCTTGAATTGATGAAATTATTATTTTCCTTATGAAGGATAATTTACTTGATATATTTACATATAATGATCCTTACAAGCGTATGAAATAATGAAATAATGTACTACAACGAATACAAATAAAATAAAAATTTGATCGAAGATTTTTATTTAAAACCAATTTAGTATTTATTTTACATTGGATTTTTACATCGGCAATCTTCTATTCTACTTTTTCATATGCACTGTATTTTTCAACGTTTTCTTCGGTAAGCTATCTACCGTATGAAAACAGAATTGCATCGTTGAATGTATGCAAACAAAATTTGAGAATAACAATTTCGATACGCCATAGGAAAGCTTATATTTTAATTTCGTTTCTTTTTATTTCATTCATTTTGTTCACGCGAACGCATTCAACCTGCATTATTTGCCAAGAGGATGTGTCTTTCATTGATTTCTTGCAATGTTTCCCAACGAAGAAATCGCCGATGAAATAATCTGCTTTCGAAATTTAGTTTGCTTTTTAGTTTAAGAATCGAAACGCAAAAAAGAATACGTAACGATGATAGTTGATTTGTCAAGTAGGCCTGCACTTGCGGAGCATCGAAGAACCGAGGATGACGGCGGAGACGGCAGCTCCTTGTGTGCAGGGGATGCAAGGGGTGCAAACTGCTATGGCTGGTCAGGGTACGTTGCAACAGGTGCAAGATGGAAAGTCCGCCGGTGGTTACTATTCTTCGACTTCCGCCGTCTACGACCCGGAATACGCCCGCATGGAGGCTTGGCTCGACGAACATCCCGACTTCGTCAACGACTACTTTCTCAGGTTGTTATCAAAATGATCATATAGTTTGAGATACGTTATTACGATATTGAGTTCGGGTTGATAATCATTGCGTCTATGAAAGTTCTTTATCGAAAGATAAAGGTAACTTATCATTATTAATATGTTTGCTAGTACAGCAGGTACATGGTACACCATAACGTCCACCGAAGGATACGTTTTATTCCTTGTACTTTTGTACAATATACTTTTGTAAACAGTAACAGTGCATTCCTTTTTGTTAATCAAACGCACCAATTGCATTGTTTATTTATTCCGCAGTATAAGTAGAATTAAATCTAAATTAATCTTGTAACACCAGGTATATCGAGTTGTAACATAAATGAGGACTTCTTGTAGGTAACCGTGTAAGTGGTAGACATCGAATTTTATAGGAGAGTGAAGTATCTTCTTTGACTTCAAATCATTTTTGAAATTTAATTTGTTCTGATCGTTGTACAGTCTTAAATGTACGACAATCCAAATTCGTCATAAAGTTTTCTATTCTTTGGACTAATATAGTAGAAATTCGTCAGAAAAAGAAATGCATTTGTAGAAAAGTCTGTATGTGTCATTTATTAGTTGCAGAGAAAACCAAATGTGTTATTCATTTAAATTTGCTGGCATGGTAAGTACCGATCTTTTTTGTACCTAGACAACATGTATAAAAACAAAAAATATATTTTTTCAAGATTTATTACAAAATTTTTATTACAAAAGCATATTTTATAATATTCCGAGTAAGAATTATGAAATTGATAGTATTTAGTATTCGGCCATGTTCATCGCTTAATGGCATAGAGGCGATGTTGCACGTATCTGTGGCATCACCATTTTTAACACTATTAGAAATTTTTACTTTTTTAAAACTCAACATTATTATTACAAGTAGAAATTGCTCTTAAATTCTGTACTACAGTGTTCCCATTGATATGTAGGACGTTGTACGATAAAAAAAACATGTTTTAATTTTTGCGTTTACAGCTTTGCCTACAAGAAACCTTCAAGTAAGTTCGGTCAAATAAAGAAAAATCTTGAGTTTAACGGAACTTACTTATGTTACGACCCAATATAACGCTGGTAGCGAATGTACCTAAGAATTGTATTTGATTGTCTTCTTGCTACTATAGTCAATTCGTTTGTAGAATCTCGTTGGTATTTAATTAGACTTTGCATTTGAATAAAATAACGGGAAAAAGAACGGGTAATAAAATTAAGCATAAAAACAAATGCAAACAAAGGTTGATACGGTATTAAATACATAAATATAATAACAATAAAAATATTCAACCCCCGAATGAATAGCGAAGGAAATAATTTTATTGAATATCGGGCTAATAGCAAAATTAACGAACAACATATTTGCTCGAATCGAAGGTAAAGCTTATCATGAAGGAAGTCGCAGCGTTAGAAAATCGTGATAAAATGACGGTTACGTAGTTGCATTTAATAATTACCGGGGTGATAAATAATAATGGTAGATTTTGTTAAATAGTAGTAATAAGCAATGATATCAAGTTGTTTCCGATATTTGCATATCTAATTCGTCTCGGTAATTACTGAGTAGCATTTCAGTTTGGAACACTGCATGGCCAAACAACCAACGATATATCATTTTTCTTTCTATCACTTTTTTAACGATCTTCACAGCTAATACATATACTTTTTATATATCCCGTGTTCTATGAATTTTTCATTAGATGCAAATACATTTTCTCGCAATAAATCTACATATTTTGCTGCTATACATTTTCCTTCGATACTTGGTAACTGTCCAACTTATTTATTACTCAAGTAGCTCCATGCGATATTATCAATTCATCATCGTGTCTTACACTGGCAGCTATGTATTCCAAGTAACATTCGTTTTACCTTTTAGTTTGATATTAATCTAAATTTGGATTCGTTAGCATTGATCATAGATTTATAGAAAGTGACAGTAGTTTGTTATAATATACTCTTTAGCGAAATTTATGCGCTCGCGATCATTTGCTTTCAAGCCGTATTTTTCTAGTTGCTTAAATAAGTGTAATACGTAAAATTTGTCGCTTTATCCGAATTCGAGAAGAAATGTTGCGGCATCTTATGTCAAAAACCGAAGGTGGCCGTCAGATTCCGATAGAAAAGCAAAGTAACACTAACTCGATTACAGTTATCAGAATTACCTGCTTTAATCTTTTGAGAATTTACTATATTCATTACATTTTATATTTTTTCATTACAAGCCTTCGTGATCACTTGTTGAGTAAAATATACGATATTTATGATTAATCATAAAATATGAATCAGAAATCATAAAATATATGATATTATCTTAAAGCCTTAAAACACTAAATGCGTAACCCTACATAATTTTTCATAACATTTTTTTTGTAACATTAGTTCCATCTACATATTAGATACAATAAACGATATTTTGTGTTTATGAATTTTTTCTTTTTTGTCTAACTTTAGTGTAATGTTTCTATGGAATTATTGCTCTTAATACATATAAATAATATATAATTATATTCCTATAAAAATGTAGAATGGAATCAAGGATGCAATTTATTTTCGGATACGTACTTAATTGTATTAATTAAATTGTCATTTTATCTGAACCTCCTGTGAAGCTAAATTGCGTATTATAAATTGCGTTTTCCGTTACCCGTATAACGTATGGACTAAATACTCGAGGCATAATTACCGTCCTATTTTTTTATTTTAAGAACAGCCTTATTATTCCTAAATACTCTTTTTATCAACCAATTAAGAATAATTCGTGTAATTATATTCCAAATATGTTACTTTTAATGGAGCGGTACAAATTACAGGCATCTATTATTCATTTGTTGCTTCTTAATGTTCATTGGCTGCTTTCGTAGAGATATAATTTTCACTAATCTTCTCCTAATATCTGATTCTTGTTGTACTCATTTAAAGAGCTATTAAGAGTACGAGCGACAATAATTTACGCGTATCTAAAGCAATGTGACTAAAAATGAAACCATAACGTATAAGTTTCGCCGCAAACTAATGCGTTAATTTGCAAAAAAAAGGGAGGATAAATGTTGTCAACAACTGACAATACGATATTTTCAAGTAGTATGAGTCTTGCAGGCCGTACGGTCAGTTACCCATGTGTATAAATTTACATTTACAAGTAGCAGTTACCGGCAAAAAACATCTTATCTAGTTTTCAGTGTTAAGAAATAGTTTACCATTTGGAATTGGAAAGGATTACATGATAAACAGAATTTATAAAGTGAAATCGATAAAGGGAAAAAATAATATAATAATTGGCTTATACAATATTTCTACAATATTTCGTTATTCTGTCGCGGGTCGATTAATACGATCAACGCGAATTGTTTTAGACTAACTAAATCGCACGATATTTTAATAATAAAATAAACAAGTGAAAGATTTAAGATTGTAACGAGAATTGTTGAACAGGAAAGTGACGAGACAGGCGCAAAATTTAAGAGTAACTGTCACACGATATTATAATGATAAAATAAACAAGGCATTTTAAGAGTGCAAACATTGTAAGTGCCAAAATTGAAAAATTTGACTCTTTATTGGAAAGTGTTCTATATATCAGTGAGAATACTCTACTACAGAATTCAAGTGCAATTTCCATCTCTAAATAGTTATTAATAATGCTAGAAAATGGTGTCACAACGTTGCCTGTATAGAGCAAGCTATATATAAGCGTCGATAAACTTTAATCAATTGTTCCTTGTCTTTTCTAAATAATCTAATAAATGGAACTAAATAATGGAATATTGAGTTTTCTCTACAACTAATAGATAGCACACACACGTTATACAGATACACTTGTCTTTTTCACGAATTTGGTCTACATTAACGTATAAGGTTTCTTCTGCTCCTGAAAAACTCGTTTCTTGGCACTTACAGTGTATTTTCTGTAAGCACTGTTCATTTAAGATTGTAACCTGGATCGTTCGACAGGAAAGTGACGAGACAGACGGTAGATATGTGGCTGGTCTCGCACGCAACGCCAACATCATCGTCGAGCAGCTGCATGGAGCTATCCAGTCCCACCCATGCAGGTGGCACGTCATCTTCCGGCCGGGGTGGTTCTGGCGGATCAGGTGCCACAACGCCTGTTCGAAAAATCTCAGCTCACGAGTTCGAACGCGGTGGTTTACTAAAGCCGATCGTGAATACGATCGACGGGACGCCCACCTTTCTAAGTGTTTCGCCCGGGGATTCGGGCCAACCAGGAGGTCAGCAGGTTAGCTCGGGAAACGCGGGCAGACCTCAGAGACGGTCCAGACACGAATTGAGGCATCTCGATGAGAAGGATCTCATTTTTGAATTGGTACGTGCTCCAATTGCTTTCGTTGATTTTCTCTTCTTACTCGTCTTCGTTTAATGATCTGAAACACCTTTTCCTCGCGGAACACCGACAACCTTTCAGCTTCTAAACAGTTCTAATTTTATATATGTATAACATAACGTTTTATAGTTATACAATTTTTAGCTTTTCGAATTGAAAAATTCTGTTCCCTTAATCATTAATTGCTGTCGTACGGAAAATTATTGAAACGTTATTAAACTTCAGATATATGTATCTCATACGCACGCAATATAACTCTTTATTTCAACCAATTAAAGCAACGTACAGTGCAAGTAAAATTAGACCAAATGATTCTTTAGTAATATTCTTCTGTATTATAAGTTAAAATCCCGATAGGATTTAACTTTTTCTTTTTTCACAGTATCGTCGAAGATACGTGTTAACGGTAAATTGGAGTATAAAAATGTTGTATGTAGAATAATCCACAGAAGTGAGCGAAGCTATGATCTTGAAACAGTAGAAGATAAAAAGTGAAATGGTTTCGAACGGTGCATTACGTGATGAATATGTTTTAACAGAGGTGCAGACCTGTTTAAGGAATTAGAGATCGGCGATATATTTGCAAAATGAAAGTATATTGTTTGTTACATCGATCATCGATCGTATGTTTTGTTCTTTTACAAATATATCAGTGCATCTGGAAATAATTAAAAGACTGGACAAGGTATCAAAATAGTAATATACTAAAATTTGGCAATTAAAGATTTGCACTTTTGTATTAAACATTTTTATAGGAAAGAGGGACATGAAAAAATGTACCAAACGTAGTATAGAATTTAAAAGTAGGTCCTTTAAAACTAGATTTTTTGTCTTTTACAAAAGATCTTCGCTTTTAGGTACATGTGCACTATATGATACATCATTCAAAATCATTGCTTAATGAAATTTTCGTCTACCTTTTGCCGCTTTAAAGCTGTGCTTTTGACCCATTTGCAAGGACTACATTTTTCTTCGTGACTTGATATTACAAGTTTTCTTATTGATTGTTTATGTTATTGACGATGTGAAGAAGCTTAGTGAAGTTACATATGTTTTTTAGAATAAATGCGATATATCCTTAAATATTCTTAAATAAACTTTATTTTGTGTATCCGGTTGAATTGTCTGATTTCTAGTAAACACTGAAATAACAGTCTGCTTTTTAATAACAGTAAATTAATGATTATAAAAAATAATAAGATAACAAATTTAATTATTTGCTAAAAGACTTGCCAGGGGCGTATATTTATTAATTAAATGTACGATTTGTCGATGCATCAAATATCAGTCACAGAGCATTTACAAGCAATTGTCAAAGCAATTCATAAAATTTACACACGCACAAACGTTAATTTTTCATGTTGGTCTCTAAAATCAATTTTATCAAATATTATACCCTATCTACGCAACGATAGAGGTAAAGAGTAAACTCATCGCAGACCTTTTCGTCTGTAATTCTCACTTCTGTTGCCTGAGTTTCGTACTGTTAGAAATAATCAACTGGTTGGATACTTTTAAACGAACGGTATAGTGCACAGACGTAATTACACGGCACTTCAACGATGTTTTTCTTTATCTTCGACTCATCGACAGCTTCTTCTAAAACTTGCAATTTACTTACTGAGCAACGTTAGAAAGTTTGGTAATTGAGTTTTCCAGTAGTAGGAATTAATTGACGCCTTTGATACAAGACTACCAAGGCGTAACTAATAGAAGGGACAGAATTCTATTTGCTTTGAAAAACTTGTACACAACAGTACGTTGGGTACAACAGTATCGTTGCAGAGAAAATGGTGTTTCGGCGTGATTTTCCTCGATGCTTGGCTTCCATCGAACAATATTCAATGACAACGAATTTGCTCGTAGGTGAAGGATATCTGTAACGAGTTGGACGTGAGATCGCTGTGTCACAAGATCTTGCAGAATGTCAGCACCTTGCTACATGCCGATCGTGGTTCTCTGTTCCTTGTTCAAGGCGAAAGAGGCGGCGGTTGCATGCCTTCTTCGCAAAATTACGATTCCTCGTCGAACCATTCGACTGATAATGCAAATTCAGGGAAAACGGGAAACGGAAGCTCCGAGCAACGTGGAACAGGATACTCGAGAAGCAGATGCCTAGTGTCCAAGTTGTTTGACGTATGTTCGAGATCGACGCTGCTCGAAATGGAGAAAAAGGACGAGATCAAAATTCCGTGGGGCACGGGAATTGTCGGTTACGTCGCCGAAAGCGGAGAACCTGTTAACATACCAGACGCTTACAAGGCAAGGGGATTTACTATTTACTTTGCAAAAACCAGTACAAGATTGTATGACGATATTAGATAGGTATTAGATAACGTAATATATTAGACTGACTATATATGTGTTTTCGAAAGTATTTCACAATCGGAGAAACGAAAAAATTTACTGTTTACAGAAATAAAAGACAATGATAAGGGATTACAAGATTCCATTTGAAAATTTAGTCGCAGCCTTCCTGTGCCTTATACGAAAATTCTACAAGCGTCGTCTAGAACATTTTTCTGGATCTCTCTCATATTTTTAACTGTATACAGTTAACAATAACATGATCCGTAGTTTTATTTATATAATATTTTGATTTATACACTATAATTTTATTTATCTGTTAAGTACGTATAAAAGAAACAAAGAGAGGACGTATTTTATTAAATATCAATGTTTTGGAAGAAATATGTTATCAGAGAATAATTTAAGTGAAACTGTGTTTCTAATTGTTATTTAAGGATGGATTACCTAATCTTTGCTTTTTTAGGTACAATGTAGGAAAACTGAGCAAACGCCAATAAATTTTGCGCAGGTTAAAGTTGCGTTGGTAGCCGACTAAATTGTGCGTTACGTCTGACGTATTCCCAATATTTTCATCAGTTGTGGCGTAATACGGTTTTATTGTATAACGAAGCGTTCGTAATATTTTGGCAAATCCAAAAATCTGTGTTTGTAAATCCAAATGCAAACATACGATAAACGCTCAGGTTCTACTGTAGTGTCAAAATTTTTAGTCCGCCACGTAATGTTTGTCCAGTTTTTAATTTCTCACTCTTCTTTTTTGTATTTTCGATAGACGATGCGAAACGTATTAATAACTACGGCAAACATATTTACGATTAGTAACATTCTTACTTTCTAAGATAAGGAGAAGAGAGGCATTAATTGTCACAGTTTTGAATATTTTAGAACCGTGCAACAGTTTTATTCGACATTTTCATTTCTAACACCTTGAAATATATCGGTTTCAAATCCTATTTAGATTACTTAATCGCTAAACCAATTACCGAATATCCATATCTGAATAAATTGTAAACTCGAGGATAGAAAAAAATCAATTTAGATTATTTAGTGTAATAAATCTATGCTCCGTAATATAATCGTGACGTAGTAATTTGAATGAAAAAAACGAAAATTATACGGAACACGTTAATACATTGAATATTTTAGATCAGCATCATTACAATATTAATACATAAAATGTCAAACTAGTAAAAATGGAAAACTAATTAGAATTCACAGAGAGCATTCGTTGTAAGGACTTCAGTCTTGAAAATTTAAAATGTTTCTATTTTTTGTTAAGTATTGTATGCTTATCAAATATTCTTTCGTCTGATATTTCGCGTACCATGAGCGTAAGAAGTATACTAACATAATTAATCTATAATTAATTAGTGTAATTACCAATACCTAAGAAAGGATTGAACTAGAAGGATCAATGATTATATGTAAATCAAGTAACGCAATATGTGTAAATATTACAAATTAATCTTTTTTTTTAATATTAAATAACAAAATACCACAGAATAATAATGTTCGTTAAAATTACATTTCATTTATTTCCAATTATGAATTTTATTTCATTTTATTACCTTTCTGAAGTTACGTAGTTGTATTTCTTATTCCAATGAAAACTGGTAATAGCTAAAGCACATTATTAAAGTTCTTGAAATCTTATTTCGTTACAGTTCTCCAACTTCAAACTATCGACGTTTCCATTAAATTCTTTAATAATCAATTACTCATAACGTTTTAAGACGTCGTATTTCTGAAGTATCTAAGTTTAATTAAATACTTAACTTATTTTAGTTTTAATTACCGCGCAACTAATAACTATCAAGAACTGCGTTTGAGTTTCGTACTTATATATCAATATTTAAAAGATCTTATTTTATTTATTTATCGTTGTTCCATTGTACTTTCTTTGTATAACATTACCAACGATAAGTGATTTTACTACGGCAATTATTAGTCCCTAGACGTCAGATCTACGAATTATCAGCTATAATTTATTTCTCTATGGAGAATTGATTCGTCGATTTCACGTGTATTGCAAAATAAAATTTAACTGCTAGATCGATACAAAATATTAAAATTTTAACTCTGTATCAAGGTGAATAACAAATGGTTAATTGATATTTACATATTTAGAAGCTATTGTACGATTTTTTAATTTTGTTTCTCTATCTTCTCTAATATAATATAGTTCCAAAATTTCAAATCTGTTTATAGTTTACTATTGCGTCGATCCAATAACTTACTATACATCTAAACTTGTGTTAGGGGTCACAATTGTACGAACGATATCAATAGTCGATGTACATTGCTCGCATAATTGAAATCTGTGACACGTACAATTTCTAACTAATGGTACAATGAAGACAGTGTTCATTGTTCCAATAAAGAATCGTATGCGTCAACAATAGCAAAGCACTCTTACGTAATTTTTATAGTAGAAGCAAAGAGATGTATAAAAGACGTGTGTCGTTCGAATAATTCGAGTGAAGCTGTGTATATATACGTTTGCACAAGGACTGAGTTTGAAAATTAGTGCTATTCCTCGAATCAAATGACTATCCGAAGCATTATTTATTGTATCCTGTAATTATTCCTTATATGTTAATAAATATGATATGTTCTTAGGACGCGAGGTTCAATCGTGAAATTGATGCATTAACGGGATACAGAACCAGAGCCCTTTTATGTATGCCAATAAAGGATTGCAACGGAGATGTTATTGGAGTTGCACAAGTTATCAACAAACTCGGTGGTGAAAGTCAATTTACTACGCAAGACGAAAAGATTTTCGCTGGATACTTGCAATTCTGTGGAATTGGATTAAGGAATGCGCAGCTGTATGAAAAAAGTCAATTAGAAGTGAAAAGAAATCAGGTCAGTTGATGAAGAAACGGAATACTCTGTAACTGGTGAAATTACACGCGTGTAACGAGTAACAAATAATGAAACAATATAAGGAATAATGCATAAATTATTCATAATCTCGTGTTTATGGTCTTTCTATTTTCTTTTGTGCCTTTGATACAAGCTGGTGATTTTAAACGCGTGTTTTATTCGCTACTGTAGGTTCTGTTGGACTTGGCTAGGATGATTTTCGAAGAGCAGAGCACGATAGAACATATGGTTTTAAGGATTCTAACGCATACGCAATCCTTGATACAGTGTCAACGAGTACAGGTAAACGCGTTCTCCTTCTCGGGTATATACGTACTTTGTATCGTATACAGAGAAGAGAACATTTTTAATGTAAAATCCAATATTCTGTACAGGTTCTTCTCGTGCATAAGGCATCAAAGGGCAGTTTCTCACGAGTGTTTGATTTCGAGGCGAACGACCTCACCGGCGAGGATTCAGATTCTCGCACTAGGTGAATGAAGTTTGTAATTACGTTCTCATTTCTCTTCACTCAATTACCAGCAATAATTCAATTTCCTCGGAAACCTTATATGTATTCGGTTTTGTTCACGCAGTCCATTCGAGGGCAGATTCCCTATAAATGTCGGCATCACTTGTTATGTCGCTACTACAGGCGAGGTAAATGCACTGGTTAACAGAGCAATGTATTATCGTAATACTTTGTCCGATTTCACAATTTATAACCGAAAATATTTTATTGCGTTTCCTTAGACCGTGAATATACCGAACGCCTACGAAGATCCAAGATTCGATCCTTCAGTAGATGATGGTTCTGGTTTTAGACATCGTACTATTCTCTGCATGCCCATCAAGAACTCGTCGGGTCAGATTATCGGCGTCATTCAACTCATCAACAAGTTCGACGATCTTCTCTTTACGAAGAATGATGAGAACTTCGTCGAGGCATTTGCTATTTTCTGTGGCATGGGAATTCACAATACGCACATGTAAATATGCAAGAAATAAACTGTTGAAATCGTTTGATAATTAATCGATTGGAACGAATGAATTCCCTAGGATTGATTTTGTTTAACTATTTCTTTAGGTATGAGAAAGCTGTAATAGCGATGGCCAAACAGAGTGTCACGTTAGAAGTGCTCAGTTACCATGCTTCTGCATCATTGGAAGATGCACAAAGATTAAGGGTAAGTCTAGCTTTATAAACTGGATATAGTAAAGATCAAACGTATTTGACTTTTCTTTTATTTCTTCTCCAAAGAATTCAAAAATTACTGTTCAATGACGTTCACGTACTTTATATAGCACAAAATAAATCCGATTCCCAATTCTAGGGTTTAAGAGTGCCTTCTGCAGCGTATTTTAAATTGCACGATTTTAAATTCGATGACATTCATATGGAAGACAATCAAACTCTAACAGCTTGTCTTCGAATGTTTTTGGATCTTGACTTCGTAGAACGTTTTCATATCGACTACGACGTTCTTTGTCGTTGGCTTCTTAGTGTAAAAAAGAATTACCGAAACGTCACATATCACAATTGGCGTCACGCATTCAATGTTGCGCAGATGATGTTTGCCATTCTAACTGTAAGTAAAAGTAATGCCATTAAGTTTAAATTGAATGGAATTATGTTAAAAACGAACGATAAATTTGTATTATTTTTTAGGCCACGCAATGGTGGAAAATTTTTGGAGAAATTGAATGTCTCGCGTTAATTATTGCTTGTTTGTGTCACGATCTGGACCACCGGGGCACGAATAATTCTTTCCAAATCAAGTAAGTACAAACGTTCCGAGGAGAAAACATATTTTTGCTTCAGTAAAAAATTAAGGTAATACAAAGAGGGAAAATCTTTGACTAACAGAGCATCTTCGCCATTGGCGCAGCTTTACTCAACTTCAACGATGGAACATCATCACTTTGATCAGTGTCTTATGATATTAAGTAGTCAAGGAAATCAAATTTTATCAAATTTATCTCCCGAAGAATATTCTCGTGTGGTAAAAGTTCTCGAAGAAGCAATCCTCTCTACCGATCTAGCGGTTTACTTCCGAAGAAGAGGGGCTTTCCTTACCTTAGCTCAAGGTGGAAGTTACAATTGGGCTTACAGTGATCAGCGAGAACTTTTAAGAGGGATGTTGATGACCGTTTGTGATTTGGCAGCCATAACTAAGCCTTGGGATGTTGAAAAGAGAGTGGCAGAATTAGTTAGCAGCGAATTTTTTGAACAAGGAGATATCGAAAGGCGGACTCTCAATATCACTCCTATTGTATGTATCGCTAAATTAAACTTTAGTATTTAATTATAACGTAGTTATAAGTAACAGGAAACAATGTAGACATTAACCTAATTATAAAAGACAGTAATTAAAATAACAGCATTAGATGTATTATGTATCTTTCTAAGTGAAGTTTTTGTAGAGAAATGAACTTTTCTATCGCGCATTATTAAATATAATATAATATTAAAGTACTAGAAAATCAGACCTAATGATACGTAACATTTAAAATTGAGACGATTAATTCTTTGATTTTTGAGTAATTGTATACAAAACAGTAAGAATAACATGTTATGGTAAACCAATAATTCTTGTTCTTACTAATAAAAATCTGTGGTATCAACTAAAGGTATATTTGATAGAAGTCATTACTAAATTTTTATAGATAAACCATTTGCTACTTAATATATTTTGTTTTATTTTAATCCAGCATGATATAATACATTATTTTATAACTAATGATTTTCTAATTATTACTACTACTAACAGTTATAAGTTATTTCTGCTTACAATATTGTACATATTACAATTAGTTAATTATTCATGATTCAAAAATAGCACCGTTACTCATATGATATTGCAGGACATTATGAACCGGGAAAAGGAGGACCAACTGCCAATGATGCAAGTTGGCTTCATCGATTCGATATGCCTCCCTATTTACGAGGTAACTAGCTTTCTACGCTATCGACAATAGCAAAATACCATCTAAAAAGCAATCATATTTGTTACAATTCTTAACTTATCGTTAAATCATATTATCGATCATTTAAGTTAATACACCAGTAAAAGAAATATAATAATAGGGTAGTTCAGACAATTGCTTCAAGTTATAACTCCGCTACCGGTGCAGTTGCAGAAATATATTAAAAGAAAAAGATCATGTTCTTTTTAGAACTTAAATGGTACACGTGCAATCAACAATTACGTTATTTTTTTAAATGGAAACGTATACATTTTTTCACGTAGATACATTCCTCTTGTCATTCTACGTAAAAAAGTCAATACTTCAATAAGTACAGTTGTAAAGAAACTATTAATAATCGTGATATTAAAAAAAAAATATCTTTATCAAAGGAGATTCTCGAACGCTTCATGGCGATTCATCGCTTCAAATGCCATAAATTCTGCAGCGGATGCAACGCAACGGATAATATTGCAGTGTGTAGCAATAACAGGAGATCACCTTAACTCAGTTATAGAAACAATTGGAAAGTGTTGTCTGAAATGTTTACAGTGCAATGGAGAAGCATTTGAGCATCTTCTTCGATAAAGACATTTTTTAAAAATATCTCAGTAACTAATTTTTTCACTATTGTATGCCAGTAGCTTTCTACGTAGAACAAATAAGAGGACTCTGTCTATGTAAAAGGATATAAATTTCTATTTAGAAAAAGAATACAGTTGTTGATTGCGCATTCACCATTGCAGTTCTAAATGAAAAAACAAATATGGTCCCACGAATGTGTAGTACTCTTTTCATCTCTCCATTCGTCTCTCTCTTTTAACACTTTTCTGTAACTTCATTGGTAAAGAAGTTATAACTCGAATCAATCGTGTGGATCATCCTGTATATTAACATTAATGTAGCGTTCACGAAATCAGAAATGTTGTAAAAAATTATACTGTCTTTTTAAATCGTAAACTAATATGTTTTAGCATTATATCCATCTGCAATATTATATACAGTTTTGTTGCTTTCACGTTACGTTATTTCACTACATTAAATATGGGGGAAAAGGTTCACGAATTTAATATTTACCTACTATAGTAAATACACAACGTTACTTGATAATGATTAATGATGACAAAATGATACAATAATTTCACTAGAATCAAAATTGACTTGCCACTTTTCTATGATTTCTTTATTATCTCGTTTCATTAATATACGATAGTCTTCTATTTATTTCCTTTATGTTAGTTTAGCGCAATGCTTTCTACTTTTCGTAATAATCTCATCTTGCCTGAATTAATTACACGCTGTTAGTTTCGATAAATTAGTATTTGGATTCTTGTTGTTTCAACACGTTACAAATATTTCCTGCTATTGTTAAACCGAACGTCCTTAAATATAAAGTGACTTTTTCTAAATAGGCATTCGCTTTATTATCGGATAAATTGGAACCACTGGTCGAAGGTGTTAGAAAGAATAAACAACATTGGCTCGAGATCGCGGAATCCAAATGTAAAACAGACAACTGCACGAATCACGATAGGACGCTGTCAGTGTCCGATACCGAAGAAACTAGGGAACAGGCGGATCAGTAGTCATTATTTCGATGGACGCGGAAACATGAAATGGAGACAAATGTACACGGATAGTTTCTACCTGTTTTTTTAGAACGAAGAATAAACAGAACACGATGTCAAAGGGAGCAGCAGATGATGATCACTGTCATACGTTTGAAGAGCTTCACACCTTCGTCTTGATACTAGGTATTACAAACATCGTGAGTTAATTTATTCATTAATATTGATCATCGCGGCACGTTCTTTGTATCGATGGTTCATAGTATTACAAATATAAAGAAAAAGTTCTTCAAAGCCATATGTAAAACTTCGTTTGTTTCGATGGATCGTTAATCGTATGTGTCAAATGTTTGCCAGTTTTATTTATTTGCATGTGATTCCAAGTCGAAATTTAATGCAAATAATTCGTCCTACGTTCGTTCGAGTATCTTAAAAGAATAAAAATTATTTCTAGCAAGATTATCGTGTACGCTTTATACGTTGGTCGATGAATTCAGAGAAATCAAGGAGGCTGAAGGTGATTAGTTTAAGACGATCAAGAAGCTTCGTCCTCTCTAAAAACAGATCAACCCCGAGATGCTACTCTTGTACCTGATCGTATTGTACGTATACTTACTATGGCAGATCTTTGATGTCCAGAGAGGACGAAGAAGAAGAACGATAGAATATGAGAAATCCAATAGGATCGTAGAAAGCTTCTTTTCTCTTCGTGTGCGAATTCTATTGCGAATTGAAGACCTGTGGCTTGTGACATATTTTATGCTTTTACGTATAAATATAATATCGACGATTAATTACGGCAATGTATTTTTCAGCGGAAATATATAAAATTGCGTAATCCACTAGAATTTCATGCGAAGGATGAAATGACGGTGCTATCGAAGTAGATAAAATAATACTGTTCGCTCATTAAACGCTTCTTTTCTTCCTTCTTTTTTCGTTCGTAGAACTCATAAAATGACAATGACATTGTTTTATTCAAAAATCTAAACAAAGCCTTTCGCGAAACGAGATGGAACGAGTAAAAACGCGAAATTGAATTTTGAATACGTATTGAAACTAAAATGCGTATTATCAAAGTATGTATTGCTTGATCAAAGAGTCGCTTGTCCAAAATTTACTTTCATTTTTCTTATTATACGTGTAATTATAATATGTTGTAGATATGTCCGTTTGCAGTATTTTAAGCGATAAGAAAACGACGTTATTTTTATTTTTGTTAACAGGGAACATTGATAGTTATACAAATTTTATACGAGTATGGCTTATTAAATTCTTAGTAAATAAGAAATGAAACTGTAAATACATAAGTAACAAAGTGAGTAGAAAAATGCTTATAAGATGTTAAGCATATGTGTATATGAATCTCGTTCTTTGAAAAAATTACAGGTCTTCAATTATAGCGAGACAGATGATTCCACGATAATTACGTAAATGCGGATAAAGAATACACAGTTCTGTCTTGAGATCGCGTTTACAGGGAACTTGTCTCCGATTTATGGACTCGTCCGACCAAGATCGAGTCTTTCGTGTAATTATATAATGTATTCATAAACCAAAGTGTACGTTTATACATAAAGGCCAATCGTGATTTTTATTACTCGATACCGCAACGATTTCAAATGCTGTTGCGCGTGCTAATTATTACGATTAGTGATTAGATGTAACGGGAATTAATTTTCTCGTTGCTTATCTTGCTTATTTTGAATGTTTTGTAACATCGTTTAGATTCGAGTAATCGTTTTCCTCTTCGCGCAAAGCTATCGTTTCAGAGTATAACAATTAAGATTTAGGAAATATTTGTAAGAAACGCGACGTCTGTATAATATGTGTCTCTATAATTTCGGATAGACAAGTTCTTGTTATATCGTAAATGTATATTAACGATTATCATAAATTACGGATCAAAAGAATGAACATATCATTGCGATTTTATTAATGTTGTTAAAAATTCTGACTTGTGTGTTATATCAGTGCTCTGTACACTGACACACACACATCGATATATCGAGGCTTGGAACTAAATAAATGACGTTAAAAGGCGAAGTTTAAACACGTTTGGCTAGGCGGTGCGTCGCAAGCATGATATTTTAGTAAATTTTTTGTTTACTAAATATCCATTTGTATCATCGAAGGATACTCATTTTTTGGGAGGCCTCTGTCGATTTCGCAGTGTTGCATATTGTCAGAGTTACATATCCAACCTCAAGGTAGAAACGTAGCTTTGCGAAGACGAAAACACTTCAGGATTCGTTCGCGTGTGATCGTTACTTATATTGGTAGTCCGTATTTTATATATGTTCCTTTTATCGTTCGAATGTTCTTTTTCTTCTAATCATTAATGAATTGTTAATTTCAATGACTCTATAATTGGAGTAGGAATGTATAAGAAGTGTGATAAAAATTATTCCGTGTGTCTGTTACAGTGCGAGTGAATGTTATGCCTACAGAAGCGATATAATGTACAGTTTTCGTGTAAATTATTGATACGTCAAAATGGAGTTGTTTAGCGTGTATGTTGTTTACGTTATGATTTAACATATAGTATGAGAGTCATATATTATACCGAACATTTAATATATTAAAACAAGACTAAATTATGTGATATATCTATAACTTATCTTTAGTCATTTTATTTTCCCGTTTTTCAAATCATATCCTATAGATTGAATGCTCTGCGACACCAGTAAATATCACTATTAATACATACATACATACATATATGTATATGTACGTTTAAACCTAGTCTTATAAAAGATTATTTTCGAAAATTTACCTCTGCAATATCGATACGATATTTTCACACTTAAAATTTATGTCGATTCTTCAATTAATATTTACTTTATTCTATCACGTGTTTCTATTATTAAAAAATCACTGATACATTTACTTCTGATTTTGTTCGTTAACACGTGTATTTTAATACGTGACAATAATTTACACGCTTGCGTTTCTTTCTTTTTTTTTCTTTTCGTTATTTTGATAATCGGAAAACGTTCTTTCCCCGTTATTTCTTTTAAACTTTCGAAGGAAATATTCGTATTGCATGGAATTACAGTATTCTTAATATGTTAATGTATCATTGAGTTTCGCGAAGGTGCCTATGTTAAATAAAGAAACCATATGAATATTTTATTCAACTTGATACATGAATTCATTCAGTTCATTCGTACGGTTTACCGTATCTAATACTCTAGATAATCTAGACAGTATACTGTCGAAAAAATGTTTGTTACCATATTCTGTCTGCAACTAACTTGTTACATTAAAAAAAGAAAAGAATTATCTAGATAGTAATATAAAAAATTTTCGAACTACAAGTTCACCACAAAGTTCATTGCCCCGATTTACGTATATCCCACTCCAACTAAAAATACGAAATCCATCACCTGTTGCCTTTCTCTTGACAAAAGGAAGATATATGTATGTATATACGATTTTACTAAATTATGACGATCTAATTATACAATAAAGATAAAAAGTAAAATGAAAGCTACAGTTGTGCTAGATGTAAATATTAAAATTTATACCTATATGTATACTCATCAGTTTTCAATCTCTACATTTTAATCTTTTCAATCTGCAATATTCCGCTTGTTCTACATATTTCAACTGTCAGAAGCATTCTCGATGTCATGTAACTAGATAATATACGGCGTATATGGATTATCAATTATAAATTTGATGTTAAATAGTAAAGATATAAAAATAAAATATGCAATTGGGACCTTTTGGTATTAATTCTTCTTAAGCGCAATACAATACAAAGTCTTGATCCATCATTTGAATAGAACGATTAATTGTACTTTAAAACGTCACCTTAACGGACTGATGACTCATAGCCAGAGAAGGTATGTACGATCATAGAGGAGGCCGGATCAATAGTTGACAAATTGTATTTTGCAATGTGGGTCAATCGCTGACACGTAACGACAACATGATGTTGCAAGCTTGTCTCGATGGACCTTGATTACCGATGCCAGAACCATCATGAAAAATAGCCAACAAATAATATTTTTATTACAGTTTCAAATTAAAGGTAACATCGATTAATACAATCGAAAATAAAACATTCGGTTACTCTTGAGTAGGTTGACGATTTATTTCTTCTTCGAAATTCTTTTGCAATTACCAGTTAACACCGTGGTATGGTAAAATGTTGATACAAGGTATGTACAATGATACGGATTTATCGAACGAGCATGATTACCAATATACTTTAATAATAACAAAACTTTGTAGATCGTAAAAATTGGAGTTTAATATTGATCAAGGAATATCGATACGATTGTATCCTGTAGCTAATTAATATTGTGTACAATTGACTGTCAATAATAAAACGTTTATCCTCATCGTATTGTTTACAAAAATAGAATGATTATCGGTATCGCGCAGCGAGATGCGTGTTGATGAACATTTTCGTTAAACGGCTCGTTTAAATTTCAGATTTCGCACGACCGACAACATGATTTCATTTCCGGAATTGACAAGGCGTTCACGAACTTCGCAGTGCCTCAAATGCTGTATAGCTTCGCCATTCACTTTAGTCACTATGTCGCCAGCTTTTAACCCAGCTTGATCGGCCAATCCCCCGAGAGATACCTTTTAATTAAAAGAAAACGTTTTATTTGATTAAATTTCAATGACTATTCGAACATTGCATACTTTCACTAAAACGTTACTACAGTCACATATTGTTACATGCGTTGTAGATACCATCATAGCAACTGCTACAACTTGCAAGATTGCAATCGAATAAAAAAGCTTCAGAGAAAATGTGTTATCGAAGTGATTATAGCGAAGTCGAATTTTGCTATTAGAGATCTCGCCGTGGAAACTCGAGGTAACAGCGAAATACAAGCCAAGGATGAAACTACCGCCGACGAAAAATTGTTGAGATTCACAAATATCCAGCAGTTTCTCATCTACGATTCGATTAATGATTTCCTCTTTTCTCAGAACGATGTTCCGCTGGGCCGGCCGTAGGATTCAGGCCGAAGGAAAACGAGGTCACGCGATCCGATACGAATGCAATGTCGATAAAAATCTCTAAAGCAGAAAACGTGAATATTTTCCGCGATAGTTTTTTTCAAATATACGATATTATCGAATTGTGGCGCGATCCACGCTTCCAATCGAAAAACACGATGTATTTAACACGTATGAGAATTATTAATCGACTTACTAGCGCGATTCTTGTACGATTGCAATGAATATTAGTAGATTAGAGTAGAGTACATGCTATATATTACTCTGACAACAGTCATCGGAAAACTAAAGTCAGCCCCTCCGGACAATCGAAAGCCCCAAGCTTGATTGCTGCTTCTAGAGAGTTTTATATCAACGTCCATAGTAATTGAAAGATGATCGCCTGTAACAAAGACACGAGATTTAATAATATAATTAAAAACAGTTGCAAATTAATGTACAGTGATAGAAATCGTTAAAGTACAGTAACCTTTCTTCTTTGAAACTGTTGTAAAAAATAAATTACGTAAAAAGAATTTTGAAAATTTACCGTAAAGTGAAATTACGATGCATTGTAACTAACGAAATTAGCATAAAGGTAAACTGTATATTGAGGAAATTTTTTATCACTGATAGATAATTAATTCGTTTTAGTTTTTTTTTTATTCTTCTATTTTAATATCGATCGTTTGGATATTATGTATCGATCTTTTTTTCACTGTGAGTATCTTAGGTGTTAGAAATTTAAGCTGGAATATCTCCTTTGTGTATTTCCTCTCAGTAAAAGTAACGCCTAACGTTTAAATGTTATCAGAGAATGTTACTATACGCGTTATTGGAAAGTTTTCAAGGCACAAGGATGAAAAAGTTAACAAGAATCTTGCAATTAATCGGAAGTTACCTACCGATCGTTTAACGATTTATCGGAAGTGGAGTTTGTAGGAAAGTTTCTTAGTCGATTTATGAGATACGATGTAGGAAGAAAGTCAGTCAAACATTTCCACAAATTGGACGATCGGGGCAGTACTTTCCAACGTTTTATGCAGCGTTGACGAAATTAAAAATAGAAATGTATATGTACTAACAGTTTCAATTTATAACGAACATAAAATTGGTGACAGAGGTTCAACCCTTTAGCCTAATCGAATCCTTGTTTAATTAGAAATTTCCCTAATCACGAGAGTGAATGTTCACAAAGGTAACTCTATTTCAAATAGATCGATTTTAATTCTTCAAACCTTAATATCACGTAACTTATTTGCGGTATAAATAAAACTACACATAAAAAGATATGGGATTCTTAAATAAAGAAATTATTATATTTAAAAAACTAAGGACCCGAGTCATCAGTTAACTCGATTAACAGATAACAATAGATGATTATAAACAAAGCTGAACGCGATAATTTGATATACTTAAACCCGTGACTCGTTAAGTGTCTCTTGTGAGTGCAAAATTGTGTATAATTTTTTTTCGAAAATCCATGTCAAACACTTGTTCGATTCATCGATACTGAAAACCGATTATTAACACACCATGTCTCGTTGTTTATGATTTTTTAATCACGCGTAATCTTTACTCTATTTTGTTATCGCGCTTAACGAAGTCCGTTTATTTGAAAATCGACTTATTTGTACGCAAATGCTCGCAATTCAAGCGTTGCACAGTGGTAGACAGATGGAAGAAAAGAAATCAATTTCTTTCACTCACCTCAAGTAATACGACAATACGAAAAATCCTTCGAATTTCGATAAAAGGATACGAACTCTGAAGAAGCTCGATCAAAGAGCGAAATGTCGCGGAGACAGATATCCGTCGATAGCATGTACGATGTGTCACGAGTATGCGCACATAAATAAACGATGGCCAATGCCCGAAAGCTGATCATGACTTAATTCGCTATATCACCATTTGCACTATTCTAGAGCAAGTGCAGCGAATACAATGCCGTGGCCAGCTTCGAATTTCGTACTATAGACACATTATACCCTACATACTATTTCAGATGCAACAAGCGTTGCGAGACCGTGCTAGACATGCGGCTGAAACCAAACACACTCCACCCCTTTCTAATTGCATTTATCGGTTCTATCTATACGGGTTGTAATTCATCGTTTAATAAATTGAATTTTTAGATGTATCGAATATCGTCAATTTAACGTAATGGAACGGTTTCGTGGTTTTAATTAATAAACTTATAATGTCTACGCGTTTGTTGGAAAAGCCGCGAAAATCGATACAACACGTTAAACACGCAGAGACATGAAATGAATCTCAAGTATGGCACTGGTCATAAAATTGAACAACTAAAAGAATTCTATTTCATTCGTCGAACGCCGTGAACACATAAAGTAAACATGTCTGTTTTATCATCAAAATCGATTACACAATGTTAATTTCATGACATTAATTGGATGAATATCTTGTGATGTTAACCCGGTCGATTCATAATTATCTCGGCATAAGTGTGCAATGTTTCGAACAAAAATTAATTGCGTTTCATTAGTTTAATGTACCGTGTATGAAAGAATCGCCGCGGTGTACGGTTATCTATTTTAGGAAAGCGATGAAAGATATTATTTTTATGTATATAATGTATTTATGTTAGTATATTTTGTAAAGCTTGCTTCACACGTAAGATCGGTAAAAAGGTACTGTATTACCATAATTACTAGGCCCTTATATTTCTCCGAGATAACGAAAAGCATCATTAAGTATTTCCTTCACTTCTTAAGAACAGCTTCTCATTGAAATGCTGAAGTACCGCTACGAGTACTGGGTACTTGTTTCTAAGAACGAGTCACACAGTGCAATATTGGCCGTTTCAACGGTCTAGTCGATTCAAAGGCGCACCTATTTTAAGGTTTAATTGGCCGAAATAAAATTGTTTGGTACAATAAATTTACTGCCGATTTTCGCTCAACTTCGGCTTTGCTATACTATTGTATGTTTCAGAAAATGGCATTCGTTTTAGAGCGAACGAAGCGTGATAATTCTATTCTCATGTAGACTGAAAAATAGGCCTTTTTAGAAAGAAATTAAAATATTTTGAGATAGTGCAGGAATAGAACTGTATAAATTTTATACACAGGTCTATTTATTATTCGCATAAATTCTAGGTATCTTGGAACTTTCTACTGTACTTTTAACAAAGACGGAGCCAATATAGATATAAATATTGATGGATCAGTAGAAACCAATTGTAGAATTTCATTTTCTACCAAGTCATTTATAGAGGCACCTAATTCCATTCGTTAAATAACTAATTTTTCGATACGACGGACTACTGACGTACTTTGGTAGAGAAATGTCAATAATTCTTTGAACCATGAGTATTTATTTATATATATATTTATATAAAGTTTTCATATATCTTGCAAATTATTCAATTTACTGCGCAACTAACTACGCAATTAGAATTTTATAAATTCTACAAGAATTCTCCGACTGCCAAGGACCTGTCCAGACATAGTTAAACATTAAATTAGTGTTCAATCTGCAAGGATATCATGAAGTTATTATGTATTTTATAAAATACATATGTATATATATATCATAGTTTGTAGTATAAATATACAGTTACGAATAAATTACTTTCATTATGGTAACTTATTTTATCATTCATGGTTATCAGATGCTACACCTATTAATTTCTTATTTATCAGATCGCACCGAAGAGGAAGTTTAAAGAGAAGACAAAAGATTTCTTATATAATTAGAATAAAAAATTATGCACGATATGAGAAATAAGAGGAAAATAATAATCGTCATCATCATACGTACCAACTTTATAGTTCCACACCTGTTTAACTTGCATCCTACTGTAAATTTCTTTATCAACTTGAAATAGTTATAAGTAGCATTTAATGTTAAAAGAAGAAAAAGAAAGGAGAATGAAACTATGAACCAAGATTAAAAGATTGGATTAAAGATAAGGTTCAAAATATCAGTTATTGGTTAAAAAATGAACTTATCAAAGTTTGAACGTGCTTTGTATAAAATCATAATCCATTTCCGAATATTGTACTTTATTTGGTGATTAAATTTTGTCAGCAGTGCTGGTTATATAATGCGATTTTCGTTATTTCTAATTAGTTTTCATATATCTTGCAAACTATTTAATTTACTGCGCAATTAACTGTGCAATTAGAATTCTATAAATCCTACAAGAATCTTCCGACTGTCAAGGACCAATCTAGAGATAGTTAAACATTAAATTAGAGTTCAATCTGCAAGGATATCATGCGTTTATAAAATTAGGAGTGGACTAATTAATGACACTATACTAGTGTAAGATAAGCTTATAACTTAAGATACACCAATTAGTGGATAAGCCGTACTAGTTTGCATAAAATGGAATGTAAATATTTCAGCGTGAGAAATATCGAGAAATTGCAAAATAATTATCAGTTCTGTTGTATATAAACGAATTTTAATTCATACCATATATATATACTCAACTGAATTAGAATAGATTAGAACGCAACTGAAAGCTGTTCTTTTAATTCAAGCGTAAAACCATTAACGAATCGTTTTTCGAAATGACTATCTATAAATAACGACTTTTATTTCAAATAATAAAAACGAACACAGAATCGATCCCCATTCTTCTATAAGAAACGAAAAAATTCTGCAATTCACCGCCGTATTGAGGTGCAACGTTTTATCATAGAACGATAGAGCTTTTCAAATCGTTTCAACGTTTTCATCTAATTGCAATCAAACAAGAAATGTGCTAGTTGCTCCAAACCACCCTATAGAGAGGCGATGGGCCACGTAGCTAGGAGATCCGTGGTTATGGGCGGCGTGGCGAGGCGAAGAGAAGCGACGCAGCCCGTACCCGTGGTGAATTTCCTCGAGTGGAGGCAAAGTTTGATTTTGCGGAGGGCGCACGCCCCGCTTCCAGCTGCACAACCGACTGGCCTTTAAGCAGTCACGAACGAACCCTCGTTCGTTGCAGCCGTAGAAAACCTCTTCGTTTCTGCGCGACTTCCTCCTTTTTCTTCACTCTCGTCAGTGAAAACGAATCGCCTCGAATCTCGAGATCGCTATCCATAAATATCAGTTACGTGTGTGATATTCTCGATATTAACAGTGTGACTGTGATCCATTTTCTGTTTGGGTTTCTCTAACGTTCTATCGCTGCAAGAGATGCTGCTGGAAATAGAGGGCAAGGGCTACTTCTCGTAAGTATATTCCTATGTTACGACGCTCGTCGAAAGATGATAAGCTTAGCCAGTTTAGACGGATCTTGCTTCGATTCGATCCTCGCCGCGATTAATCCATTAAGAATTTCGTTAGTAGCGAAATTTGTCGTCACTGGATGCAGGCGAGCTTATTGAATTAGCTCGGCAGGACGGAGATTGGGATACCAGGATCGTGAATTAGGATGCGAATACACGGAATACCCTGACAGATAGACGCTGTAAATTAGTGTTTGAGAAATCCTCGCTAATTCGGACCGTTTGCTCGAACGATATTTACCTACTCGCTCCTTTTCTTCTTTTTCTTTCTTTTTTTTTTTTTTAAGACCACGGATTTCTACCTTTCAATATTCGCGCGAGGGTAATAACTTTAGATCTAGTGATACGTACATTTATCGTGCATGTATATTTGTAATTTTGATGTACTTGTAATTGCTAGAAATTTGTATTTGCGTAGAACATTCTACTTGTACGTCCTTCCGTACGACACTCGAGATTTTGTCAAGATCAAAATATATTCTTCGCGTTGAAAGGAACAAGAGGCTTTTATGTGGTTGAATGGACGAACATATTTCGTAAGCGAGAGGCAACATTTATCGACATTTAACGATAAACGACCGATTGTGTCAGCTATTAATCGTGTTGCTAAGCGCGTATCTTATTGTCGATGCAACATGTTTTCTGCTTTAAATTGTATATTGATCATTATAAAATATCCGCGTACACGCGTCGCACAAGATCATTACTTTCTGATTCTGCGTGATGTGATTGAATACCAAAAATAGGTGAATACATATTTTCTAATTATAGCGATAATTAAGAAAACCTCAACTACAAGGCGTAAAATATGAAATGATATTATTACAGATCAATGAAACGTTTGTCTCTGGCTGTGTATCGTCTTTATGTATATAGAATAATATTACATCTGAAAAATCCTCAAACCATAACAATTTTGTGTATTTTAGGGTGAAACGGAGAAATTCTGTTAATTCCAGTAATTAAAATTGAATATGTTCATTCTTATTCATTGAACGCATTATTATTTCAATACTTAATTTTAATATTTAAATTTTAATATTTAAATAACATTTATACACTGAGAAACCATGTTACACAGAGAAAGCTGTATTATAGAAATTTACTATATTTCCAGCGATACAAACAAATAATTTCTAAACTTAGAAATAAACATACTTAATAACTTTTTTGAATAATATTTTATGGTTTTATAAAATATTAAATATAGTTCTTTAACATTCAATTTGCTGTTATTTACTTGAAGATAGATTTTATCTGATCGAACATTGGCTTGATTTTAATTGGCTTGAAATCGTTTGTGTTATATTATTATAAGGTCATGGCTATTGTCATTATATAAATAAACATGATACCTACAACCCTTAGATACAATGATACGCAAACGATACATTATAGTCTTAATAAGTTTCAACGTTAGTATGCAAACAAGAACACAGGCTGTCTAAATAAAAACATTCACAGTGATTAGACTCCTTTGTTTTTATACGAATTGAATTAATTCTTCATAAAAATTTATGCAAATAAAATTTTCATCCCGTCTGTTGGAAATCTCCGCCTCGAACGTGAATTACAAACAATTTTTTCATAAGAAATATATGAAGATATTATACTGAAAAGACATCTGACAAAATAGATTTTCAAATGCATTGTATATAAAATACATAGAGTGAAAATTTAATAAGGATCTTATGAATTTGCGTTGAATGTGTATATGTTTGATGTTTAAATAACATGTGACACAAATATGTTCTTAAACCAGAGTTTTATTAAGAAGATATAATATCGTTTACACAGTTCAGTAAATATGTTAAAATTTTGCGTTAATTAACATATGTAAAACCAAACTATTGGTCATTTACCTTCAAACGTTAATTTGTTTCTTTTCTCATGGATTTCTAATTCGCAAAAATTATCGCATATACTCAGTGGTTTATACAAATTATTTCGTACATGAAAATATGTACTGTTGGATATTGTCAAAATCTTCTAACTGAAACAAAAAGATCAAAATCTCTAAACTAGAAATTTGAAAGTAAATAAAACATTTTAAATTAGTTACACGGCGTTTAAGCTTAGATTCTTATAAAAACGATCACTGGTAACAGTAACTTGCATTATCAAAGATCTATTAATCACAATTAAAATACGTCCAATGAAATAAATGCTTTTTGGACAAAAATACTAGTAGCTTTTCGTCAGGCGCTCGGTTTGATTGATCTACTATGATTTTCAAATATTCGAGCTAATTGGTGGTTTGTTCACAAGTGGTAATTTTTTCTATTTTTTCCTGTTATACGTATACTTCTCATTAATAATATTTAAAATAGATATATATTTCAAATGAAGATATTAGTCATCGATATTTATGTGACATTCGTCCTTTAGATGTAAATATAATATTTATAATTTATAACGTGTTGTCACACGTGCAACAATTAACCATAATCGGTTACTGTTTAATATAAAATGACATCATCCGAAGGCTTGCAAGTTTTCTGCAAATTTGTGAATTCCATATATTTCAAATAAACCATTTGAATAATCCATTAAATTAAAATTATTCTGTATAATTTCGTAAACGAAGGTAAACTAGATTTTGCATAATTCGATGTTCAGTTGATGTTGCGAAACGTAATTAAACAAATACGTGTAAAATGTAAAAAATTTGGACAAATGAAAGTAGATATTCCACAGTTTACTGTTATTATTATGAACGTTCACGTTCTCGAAAAATGTGGCAACTTTAAATACGAAGTGTATACCTACGTACGTATGTGCAATTATTAACATGAAGATGAATTACAATTATTATAAATAAGATATACCTGTATATGTCTTATTTTTCGCGTGTTACATAAAAAAATAATATCACCAATTAGAAACAAATTTTATTAACGATTATTTCAATGACATTGATATTGTTTATCTCAAAATCATGGTACCTGTATTTTTTAAAAACCCTACCGTAACATTGTGATAACGCATTATAATAATGCGATGAATACGTTACACAGAAACTAACTAAGCGTAGATAGTGTAGCTAGTGGAAACTATCTACGTGTCAAGTCTAAGAATCATTATTAATAAATTATCATTAGATCTGCTAAAACAGTAGCGAACAGCTGCTATCGCAGTTGCGAGTTTTAAATGTCTGTTTGTATAAAAAGAAATTCGAAGTTTATTCAGAAGTTATTTAGAAGAGTGAGAAATTACCGTATAAGAAGTTTAAAAACCAACCAATTCCAACTGAACTTCATTTACCTAAGGATTAAGTTCGGCTTTAATGCAACAAAGAGACTAATCCGTGTAATTGTAGAACGACTAGACAACGAAAAAGCTCGATGAAATCCTGTTTAGTAGTTCAGTGCTTTTAAATATCATATATTTGCTCATCGCAGGTTCTACTTTTGACGTTGGCGATTCCTGAATTTCTGGTTCAATACAACGTCTAAAATGTATGTTTCTTTGACGTAATAAATATATATAAAATGTTGTTGCAGTTACGTTATAAAAATTTCAATCATCAAACCAATGCAATAAACATTTTAATTAGAAACCTAAGCCAACGATATACATAAAAGGATCTTCATTTCCCTTAGCTTTGTAATTATTTAAAGTCTTGTGCAACGTTTATGTACATGGAGGGGAAATGATAGTCTGAAAGTTAAATCTTTACTTTTAAATCTAAAAACAAATTAAAATATACTTTATCGATTGGAATTTAATTTCAAGGGAATATTTTGCCGAAAGGTAATTAAAGATTTTATTTTTTATTTCAATGATTTTAATCGCTTTGGTTACAATGTTTATCCATCTTTATCCGCCTACATTGTAAGATTTCGGTAACGCTGTTTAAGTAAAACGAGATTTTCATTGCATAATGCCTCAACTGCTTTATTGTTTTCTGGTAGCCGAGCTATTTCCAGCTTTCCCTCTTTTGTTGCTTTATTGGCTGCCAGCCACGAGTAGTTTTTGACACTTCACAGCAGGCTGATCTTGTCTGTTATACAAAAGGAATTTAAAGAAATTAGAATGAAACACCATAAAGATCAATCGTCTATGAGAAGATTATACACGATTGATGTCAAATTGCCAATGATATTCCGATCAATAAAAGTCGATATCTTTTAACGTGTCGTTCTAACAAATCATTTTAAGCGAATCTTAGCTCGCACGAAATCGAATGAATGTTTAACATTTCAATGAGCTGAACTGAAATTGTACACATTATTGTAATTTCATATTTTGCCGATTGTCGAGTCTATCAAACAAATATCTAACTGAATGATCTAGAAAACTGACAGCTATCGCGAGAGACATTGGACGTTACAGTTATTCCACGCTAATCTCTAATTAAGGAAATCAGAAAACATTTTTATGATTTTTTAATAGTCTGGAACATTGCTGAGACTAAAATTGCTTGCCTCAAATGAAACAAACCTCGATTACGTTCGATTTTCGGAAGACGAAGATTGAAAAGATAGACATTACTAAAACAAAAACAAAAAAAGACAGTTTTTGTATTATACTTTTCTACCTGTCATCATTAAACCGCGGATTTCTACGCAAATTCTTTTGCTTTTTTTTCTCGCGAATGTAATTAAAGAAGCATAAGTTCGATAGAAAATTGTTTCAAGTATTACAGGGAGCACTATACTTTATATATTTCATACACTTTGTTCATACCATCTGCATCCTGTGCATTTTAGAGTTCCTATAAACGCGTAAAAATCCACCATGGCCATCATGGTCTGATTATCTTACATGCGAAATGTAGTTTTAGTTTCAAAGTACGTGGTGCATAACAGCGAAAGCGTGTTTAATAAAATTACAAGAGTATAATGTTCAACAAAAAAAAGTGTACCATCGGGCAAAAGATGTAAGACAATATTGGAACAATAAGAGTCCTTTTTTTCTTTTCCTTGCTCCTTTTGCAGCGTAACCTTAGGGGAAGATGATGAAGGGAATTAAAAAAAGGCTTACTCGCTTCTTCTATGCAGCCCTTGATTCTAAACAGGCCGATATCCATCGAGGGTCGTTCTATCCGGTCTATCGATTTTTCCTGAAATCCGTTGTTGACCTTAATAGCTGCCTGTCGTTGCTATCTCAATCCAGCTTGCCTTCGAACGACCAAGATCTCCTTAAACATATCAGCCACGAAAATTGTTCGTAAGTATAAAGTAGCTCCATTCATCGTTCTCTAAGAGATACTAAACATATTCAAACAGTATACATACTATACACATGTGAGTGTTTCGAAGCGTGCAAATATTGAATAGAATTTTTTTCTTTTTCTTTTAATTTCTTTCTCTGTTGCATCCACCGATCAATTTCAGTCATTGGAAATCACGCGAATCGACGTAAGATCACAGTTAAATATAATAACATCACGTTAGATTAAAAAAGCAATTCGAAGGTGTTTCGAGAATTTCAATACACTTGAGCACGAATTCGCAATTTGAGTCACTTCTTTAGGACTTTCGTTGATCATTACTGATGGTACATCCTACGTTGATATTCCGGACAAGATACAACCACGCGTTCAATCGAGTTTATTTCGTTTCATCTGTTACGCAGTGGCTGGTCGTCGTTGTTAAGTAGGTAAGCATGCTTACAATTTTTAGATGATCCGCAATCTTGTTAATGCTACCGGATGTTTTCTGTCAAACGACAATGGACTGGTTTCGTAAATATCGTTTCTCATACGGTGGAAATTTGTACGTATGTTGTACGTGAAACTTTCCAAGCCTGTCCCAATGTTCTATGTATAAATCAATTTGTCTGCTCTTTAAGAGAATTTGCAGCATTGCGCGATAATATTTCTAAGTTTAGAACAGGATAGTCGGAAATAAATAAAAGACCTACCTCTTTGAACATCTCTAAGTATCGAAGCGCTGTGGCCGATTTACGTTTTTGGTGCTTCCTCAAGTTTCTAAGATTACAAATTCCCCCACATTTGGTTAAGCATTGGGTGGAAAATGATCTGAAGAAGTTAAGTATTTTTTTCTACGTCAGCTATCCCGAGGGTAGAGGATATAAATACATTTTTAAAGGGCTCGTACTCAAGATAAGTTTATGCTAAAGTAAAAGGCAAGTTCGTTGAGCCAGCTCGAATCAAAAGACGCAGTTTTCACGTCCCACGCTATAGGATTTCTATATCCTTTGGTAAATCCCTTGAATGATTCAACTTGAAACAAACTATTCACATGTACCGTAAATGGTTGCAGAGATATGCGACGACATTATTATCTTGCTATTTTTGTATTAAGGGAAGAATACAATTCTCCAAAAATATATCTGTAAATTATATGCACATACCTACATACATACATACATATGAAATATACAACGTT
This sequence comes from Bombus impatiens, assembly GCF_000188095.3. Classification (NCBI taxonomy): domain Eukaryota; kingdom Metazoa; phylum Arthropoda; class Insecta; order Hymenoptera; family Apidae; genus Bombus; species Bombus impatiens. The sequence goes on from NT_176573.1 coordinate 213,071, forward strand.
TCACGATTACATTCTTATCGAGTTTAAACGAATTTGGTAATGTTTAATCGTTTCAGATTTATTCAAATTCTATCCGGATAATTACGACAGATACGTCACGAAGTTTCACGTATAAGATGACACACATAATATGTATATTCTTATAAGTTTTTTATAGCAAATGCTCAAGTACTTCGATGAATCATTCTACAATAAGACTCACAGATATTTATAAATATTAACGCAGAATTATTAACAATCAATGCGTCGAAGCGTTCAAATCTGGATATTTAGAAGCATGTAACAGCATATTCAAATATTTATTTTCAGCTTAATTTCGTGTCCCAGTTCATATCGTGTAAATTACGAAACTAACTGCTGTATATAGTATTCATAGAATTTACGCAGAAATCATTTTATTATCCCGTGCTTGTAGAGAGACGGTTTAATCACATTGGGGATAGAAGGTTTAAACTGAAACAGTAGTTAAAATCCAGACATCCGTCACGCGTAGACGATGCTAGATAAAGCTTCTCATAATTCATTGGTATGATGAGTACCGGTACTTATCTAGAATAGGCAGTGTAACGCAAAAACATCTGACTCAGTAAGTCATGTCCAAAGCTTCAGTTTCTGCTGATTCCCCCAAAACCATAAAATCCTCTGAGCAAGGCCCCTGAGTCGGTCTGCGATTAGATTTCAGAATATCTCTCGAAACGTCTCACTGTGCTGCGCTTCTTTGATCAGCTGTCGAGACAGTTGATAATCGCGGACATGTTAATCCTATTGATGAAGTGGATCGCGAAAAAATGAATCTTTTTTTTTTATTCTTCCTCGATCTGAGACTGCGTAACAACGAACTCAGAATTCATAATTCAGTGCTATAGCCACTTAAAGATAGGCATCTTTATTTTTACTTGTCGCAGGCAAATCGCTCGAAATACCTGGTCGTAGATGAAAAGCGGATCTCGTACGATTATTTCGAAAGGAGACGATGCCGGGCTGAGAAACTACGTTCTTCGAAACGACGTGCAAATGCGTGGCCCATGCACCCTCACAAGGTTCTTCTCTGTATTTAATGGTAGCATCAGGGAATTTTGTATTTTTCGTTACGACCGAGAAATGAAACCGTTGCTTCAGATGTATATCGTACTCAGAAAAATTAAAGGAAGCGATACCAGTGAAACGTTATTATGTCCCACGGCCATCGCACTGCCTAAGGGTTTCCGACATTCACAATAAAAAGAAATATCGTTTTGCCAAAAAAATAAGTTTTATTGAACTGGGAAGTTATCATCAACGCTGCGAATATAGCCCGGGGAACTAAAAAGCCTTTTTGTGCCCGATGTCAAGGTGCCTTTTCTGTCCATTCTTATCTTCAATGGCTAACCCCATGTTAGTAGTCGAAAGTACTATGGCATCGTATGATAATCTCATTTACACATAAAACCATCCATTATTTTAGTTTTCATATAACACTTTCCAATTGAATCGTAAAAAAAAATTATTTCTTAACGCGAAAAAGTTAGATCACACGTGACGTAAAATTTATCTTATCGTATTGTCATATTCACTGTTTCTGAAACGTTGACACGCCCAATTGCTATCTTACAGGCTATATTATTTTTTAGCAAGAAGGAACATTGGAAATGTCAATATCTACTATCAGTAGCGTGAAAAGCGATATCGTGAAATATTCTAATAAGAAAATCAAGGAAATTTTCGAACAAAGACAGGATGGTATTGTCACGAAAATGGAAATAATTTGGAAAGGGACAATGATTACGTTTTCATAACAATTTCAACTCAAAAATGACAATATCTCAAAATTTGAAACGTGACTATGATAATAACAGTGCAATAACGCCATAGCATTTCTATCTGGAATATCGACATTATAAACTACGCATAATTAAACAACAGTTTTGTGCCTCTAACATTTTTTATTATTTTTTTTTAAGTTATTATTTTTTATTAAGAAAATTGTAATTATAACAATGTAAATTGTAATATTCCTTACTTTAAGGAATTTATCTCTTTAAATTTTGAAGTTTAATATTGATAAATATGCCAAAAATATATTCTTTCGCATGAAAAAAGTACTTATTACATACATTTTGATCTACAATGTTGATTCTACAAAGTATAATAAAAATTCTTCGCAAGAAAAGATTACAGATAGTTTCTTCGCGATAAATGGTAAATAAAGAAAAGATAAAAGCAGAATTTCAGATTGTACAATTGTCACTATTATTAAGAATGAACATTTTTTCCTGAATTTATACAACACGCATCCATTAATTGATTATGTGTATCTTAATTAATAACATATATATTTATCAAGTGATAAGAGAAGTGACACTAATGTGCTTATTTGATATTATCAGTTAAGAAGACGAAGTAACATGTGATTCCAAAATTTCGAATAGTATTATATGATTACTACACATCTAAAATATGTAGATTAGTTTACTAACACTGAAGGCCTAAAACAAACTGGCAATTTTAATTAAAGCAATATATGGGCAAAGAGATATATACCTATATACATATATACGAATATTATTTCTGAGAAAATATTACTCCTATTCATTTTTTCTTCCTCGTGAAACACTGTTACTCATATTTTTATGTCAGGCGCAATTAAAAGTTGTTCTTCGATTTCAGTTGATTATTAATTAACTAATTAATCCATCTTCTTTCATGATAAATTTTTGCAGCTTATTTGTGGTAGATAGAATCGTATCATCTTGATGGATATAGTTATCCCAATCGAAATTTTGAAATTAATGCCATCGTGCTATTATTTCAATCATCTATAAATTCTCGGATCAATTGCCTCTGCCACGAAAATAATACAGAATTAGAGTATATGAAATAACAATTACTATTAATTTAGATTAAATTAATTTACTCGTATTATATGACAATTATCGTCACACTCGTTTCGAGTTATTAAGAATTATTTTCTTCTTCGTGTTAACATCCTCGTAGGCTAGTTTATGATATTAAAAAAGAAAGAGAGACTATTTTTGAATCAGGATATCAGTTAAACTTGACTATCGCTATATTAAGCCCGGATATCATTTCTGCTATTATATACAGCCTGTCTGGAAATTTAACGGAATTGTCAATATACGTATTGCTGTTTTGTATTATCACTAACATTTATCGTATTTTTAAAAAACGTTCATATTTTATTCAGAATATATTTGTCCGGCATCGATACAGTATTGGACGTATAAACGTTAAACGAACGAATATATAAGTTTTTGACGATCTGTTTTTGAAATTGTCCGGGATATTCCAGTCGCGGCTACTGCGCTTGTAATGTTTTCCTAACGAGTCTTTTATTGCAATCACCTTTTTCATTTGGTTTTTAACGTCGCATTAACTTCCCAGTTGTTAGCGACGAAGTTCGTTCTGTTTTTGAATTCCTGAGAGTAGCAAGTAGTTATAGAGCGTGAAATCGGCTGAATATGTATCAGATGAATATGAAATGAGCAAGTCATTTGCTCTTTAGCGGAGAATTCACGTAGTGTTCAACCAAGTACGCCGAGCTACGATGAACAGGTTGCATTATCATCGAAACGAAGCCAGATTTATTAAGCAAGACGCTATGACTAGTATGGTATGAGCTTTACATCATGTGCGTTCGAAGCTCATTAAATATTAATACTTGAATACTAAACTGAAAATATAAGTTTCAAGGCGACAGTAACGATTGGTAGGTAGCATTCACAGAGTAACTTGAAGAAAACGAAGTGCGTTATTTTTCAGACAGATTGAATGGGCTTATCCAAATTGGGCGTCGCATCTTCAAATTGAAATAAAACACAAATTATTTGATATCTTTGTTTCAACATAATACCTTTGTTTTAACGTAAGATTTATTTCATGACATTAGTTGAAGAGTGGAAGTAACAAAGGCTGTAAGTGGCACTTTAAAAGAGAAAACCTTTTTCTTGAGAATAATTGTGAATAATATCAGTAAATATGGAACGAAATGTTAGTGTGATAATTCATACAGTTTGTAGCATTTCGTACGTGATATTATGTTACGCGATTAGCTTTTTAAATTATGCTGTAAACGTCATGTTCCAGCGAATCTACTACTTCGTGTTCGAACATGCACGTGGATAAATCTGCTCCAATTATTCTAACAAATAAGAAAATCTGTATTGGCACTTACAATCATTTTAAGGAATATATGTATCAAACCTAAATTCTCTCTTAGAATATAAAATTCTTTTTATTGTTAATTATCAGATATTTGAAATATTCAAATAATTGATATATAAATATATATGATAATAACAAATTTTTAAATAAGAATACATTATAATAAGAATATTGTAATAAAGTTATATAAAGTAGTATGGTACGTTTAATGAATACATTTTGTATAATAAATAACATTTTAGTAAACAAAGCATTGTTTTCTACAAAACTTACAGTTTTGACATTTACAGCCTTATTTACTTCCACTGTTCAATTATGGAACGCAATATCATTCAAGCACCTCCCTCGGCTTTTTTCCACGATCCCAAAAAGGTTTGACTCAATTTTCCGCTACATTTTCACATAACTGGGGCTCAATTTCATCAATGGCGGCAGTGACATTGTTTTTCAGCTCGTCAATCGTCTTTGGATCATTGGCGTAGGCTTTACTTTAAAAAATTCCCACAGAAAAAATTCTAACGGTGTAGAATCGCATACTCTTGCTGGTCAATTGATGTTTCCTTTTCGTGAAATTAAGCGCCCATTGAATAACAATAAATTTAACAATAATAAAAGACAATAAATCAATTGAAGAAGATTGGTCATTCTGCAAAGTCAGCAAAGTTCAGTCAGGAGTCTCATTGTCAAACAAGTTTAGTGAAAATCATTCACTCGTTGTTAGTCGAAAGTATCGATATTCAGGTATTCAAGGAGATTCTGGCATCTTAGACATAAATTTCAGTTTGCAAGCATGTAGTGCCACGATAACTGATAACTTTACTTCGTTAACCTTCGTCTTTCGAGCATACCTCGAGCTTTGCATAATGTACGATAACTAAGGTTGCTAGTTAGCGAAGTTCGAGTATACCTTATGACATCAACGCTCTTTACCGTTATCAGTTGCTGTAACTGTTACGAATAAATATAATAAGTTACGTTATTTATTATTGCAATGGTTTCAGAATGCTGCGAACAGAATTAGTTAATTTACTTCGTTCTATCGACTATATTCTGAATTCGTTTATTTGAATTTACGTGTACACAGAAAAAGAAAAAAAAAGCAATTGAATAAGAATAGAATGTTTCATTTGTGCATGTAATAGCTCTAATAACAGAAATAGGAGTTGATATTTTAGCTTATCAACGCTATTGTTCTGAATAGTCGCAGTGACCAAATAACGTTACTATTATATTGACCTAATTAAACATTGCACTTTGTATTAACGTTGGTGGATCTTGGTGAATATGTAATACCTTTACGAGCCAATGTATGCAAATTTTTGCGCTGTTTCGTTTAGTGTCTATCGTAGGTAGTTATCTATCGTAAACAAAAAATCCTACGGAAGTAACTCCTACAATTTCGTTGGTTACAGAAAGCTAGGGAAGTCGTACGACATATTACGATGTAATAGTAAAATTGCACGAACGAACGATTTTTATTCGAATATTATTACTGAATCTGATACTAATACAACGCAACGATCTCTTCGTACGAGACATGTTAAATTAACGAAGAGCGACTGGTTATTAAGTAGTATTGTACTAAAGTGAGAAGATGGTTAACAGGATGGCACAGAAGCAGGAGAAGCACTCCCCTATCACGCTCATTGTCACGCGATACTATATAATCCTATTTGCAGTTTAGGAACTTTCGGTTAATATGCGTGCATGTATTTATGACTGTATTCGAAGTTATCGGAACAATCGATCAGAAGTTCTAGAGATCCTCTTTATCTTGAGAAACTTTATAGAACAATAATCGCTCAAAGATAATCGATCAAATTGTCATGCCTTTACACACACCTAGCCAGCTTCGTTTCTGCATGATCGGTAGAACAAAGATAACTGCGAGTCGATCGGATTTCAAGATAATCGCAAGTTTAATATTGGATAGATAATGTGGAAAGTTTACGTCTGAGGAACTGTGTATGTCTTTGGTAACGATTCAGTTGAATTGCTTGCAATCGTCAAGTTTCAATAAAATGAATAATCCGCAATAAAATTATATCGTTGTGCGATGATAATTAAAATAAATTGAAATATAATTGCGAATTATCTATACTAAAAGTTTCCTGATTACTATTTGCACTCCTACAGTAACTAAAGTGTGCATATGTATAGGATTGGATCTAATGAATTTTGAAAATGTGATTGGACTATTGGATATTGAATATTTAAGACCGACTTCGGACGAGCAGTTTGCGGTAAATCGCCTTAGGGACGGTAGATTGGAAAAACGAGGAAATGCATATGTATGTCTTCTTCTTTTGTGGCATAGAAGAATTTTACATCTCTGCTCTACCAGCGCTACCGACGTTAATTATGTCTTGTTAATCTCATTACAACGACTATATTAATGGGTCCATTCCGTTAATTTTAAGTAAATAAATGAAAAATTAAATGAAAATTATAAACTGAATTAAACTCGAGCGATATAATGCCACATCCACGCTGCTATTCGCGAACAGCTCGCCAACCATATTCGCTGACGGTGCGGACACTTTTGTGAATTATGGGCAGGTTACTGCAAACACTCTTCTTCCTTCTTCCAAAAGAAAGACTATTCGAGAAAGATTTTCTTCTCTTCAAACACTATGCCTGTAAAGTCAGCAACAATTTTTTCCTTAAAAACTTCTCACGTCTACCATAATGACCATAAAAAATCTTATATAATTCCTTCCATGTTTACGATAATATGAATAGCCAAAATTTCTTTGAATGGTGTTTTCACCCCTAACACCGTTTCCCAGCAGGAAGAAGAAATTGCTTCGTTACAAGCACCACACGAACTACATTTGCGTAGCAAAGTGACCAATTTTTGGAATTTTCGAGTTGCCGAACTTCCCTTGTTAGTAGCGCTTGAAAATACTGGTTTTACGAATCCTGATTCATGGTCACACGTGGCGCATACACGTATACGTACAAAGTTCGCGCCGAGCGAGGCGGGATTACGGTTGAATGTTAAACAGAATGGAAATGAGAAAAAATTATTAGCATGGAGGTGCTTCTGGTGAACGTAGCGTCGTAATTGGAGCGCTAGCAACTAGGTGCTTTTACAAGTATACCTCAGACTTGAAGAATTGCGGTTGAAAAATAGCTGTGACTTTCTCAACCTTACAGCCGCTGTTCATATGGACGCAGCACTTGTACTTTGAGCATTTTTATTGTTTGCTGCTTGCTATTGTTTGCTAATGTTAGAGAGTGATAGATGGTCATTCTATGCAATACTGCAGAAGAAGTTTAATTATTGTTGATATTTACACATGCATGTAAGGGGAACCATTTAAATAGAATCACTTAAAATTGACCTGAATATTTTGTCTGATATTTATGAGTTTATAAGGAAACTGTTTATAGTAACAGTGTATGTTTGAAATTCAGTAATATTTGAGCAGATTTACAGAAACTGGATTCTACCAAACAACGGACATTAAATTATATCAAATGTGCAATTTTGCACAATTATTCAATTCTTTTATTAAAAATGTAACAGAAATATACAGCAGCAAGTAAATTCTCTGTATAATCTGACATTGTTAGATATAAGGCATCTTTCTTGGCGATACCGACAATTTCTAATTTTAGCTTTGTGACTACGGAATTTGTGAAAAATTTCGGCTTACACTTATATATTTATAGCGATCTGTTCGAAACAGCAAACAGAACAACAAAGAAGAAATTCCTTTAAAAACTTTTTAAAAATATGTCAAGGTTAATTCTGTTCTTGCATACAATAACAAATTACAGAGTAGTTAGAGTTAGATGTAACCATCATCTCACTGCTATTAGATTCTTCTCTGTGGAATAAATTAAACATATGGCTTATCACGATAAGCCAACAACGTCGCAGAATATGAAAAGGATTGTAGTTCCAAATTCAACACAAAAAATTGTATAAAGTATTGATTAAAACTTTGGAAAGTTATCAATAAAGTGTAACTGTAAATATCTTCGTTTAACTATATATTACGATCAAAATAAAATATTGATAAAATTCTTATACTTGTCTTCTCATTCCAATCACAGAGTAAAATATACAAATATATGAAACATATATTTTTCTATGACTTTGAAAAATAAGTAAATGATAGGCTTGATAGACGAAATTTTATTTTTCGTTGAAAGAAATCAATTTAAAACATTTATAAAAATTCAACGGATTAAGATATCGTAACAGTTTTACGCTAAATTATAGATAATATATTTTTGTACAAGATTCCACAAAATTTGTTTACCTTATACATTCCACTCACATTTGTTTTCCGGATACAAGCAATGTTCCGTCGGATGTGGAGTCGAATAACATTATAGCACTCAGGTATTTTGTAATTTTATGTAATCAACAAAATATGAATACAGAATTACGATGCTGCTTAAGGTTCCCTATAAAAATCTTGATCCTTTGCCAAATATTTAGTTCAATAAATATTATTTATCTAAATTAGTTCTTTTTCCAAACTTCGCACGGCTTCCTGATTTGATTATCAATGTCAGTGACGAATTTATTATCTGAACAATCTACGTTTCATAGTAACTACTATGGAGTTAGTGCATCATTGATCAATCAACAATAATTTTCTGCTTATTAATTCACAATTATATCAAGGAAGGGACGGTGAAAAATATAACCTATCAAGGTAAAGGTTTTCATGATTCATTACATACTCATACATGCATACCAAGTGTCGTGGTCCGTCCCGTTCTAATATCATCGTACACTAGCGGAAGTTGTACTTTACGTGAAGTGCCATGCGATGCGCATGATACTTTTTCTCAAGACACTTCACGTACAACCCTCGCTGCCACCCTTTTAGATTAGTGCGGTCTGAATGAACAACACTTGCTACACATTGCCTTACACAAATTCGTGTGTAATCCACGATATAGCAAAGAGAGAATGATCGAAAAAATCTAAAAAGTAAATAAAATATTTACAGTTAGTATAATGTTTACCGTTCGAAGCTTCATTTTCCAGAATAACGATTTAGGAAATTTATCTAATACTTATATAGCAATTCTCAAACATTCGTTTTGGCCACTGACTTTATCACTCATTTTTGTTATTTGGTTTGTTAATATTAATAATAAGACGAATGAAATTATACAATAGGTTTGGATATTCTTCGAAGATTGTCACACTTGATCGAATACGCCCAGACGATTCCAAATTCCAAGCCAAAAGATGGTAATATTACGTATACAGAGATGAAACAAAATGGTAGAAGCATCTCTTATAAGCCGTACATGTATATAAGAGGTGTTTCCATTACCTTGTTCAACCGCTATAGAATCCAGTAATAAATAATTATTATATTACGCAGAATAGCATTTCCTTTAAAATCACTGAAATTTTATTAAAATAACTACACGCAGTTTCTGGCTTATCGTGTGTGGATATTTCTTCTTTTTATCTCCAATAATTTGTACAATTTGTCCTAGGGGATATTCGGGGTAAATTTCTGCAGCAGGTTTCGAAATCGTATCATGTAGATGCTTTCTCAGCAGAAAGCACCCGTGCAGAAAATATATACCAATGTTCTGTCATCGCGGAAGAAGGTTTTCTGGATGTTTCCTATGGAATCTTCTGGATACATCAACTGTCTAAAGATATTTGCCTGAGTTATTCCGATGATTCGGTAGATTTATATTTCCCTATGAGGTGAGTTATTTTCATTTCGTATTGCTTAGTTTACTTCTACTTAGTTTACTTAGTCTTTGCTAGAGTTTAGCAATGTGACCTTTTACAGGCATGTCACAGAGCTCGATTCTACATGTCCAAATTAATTTGGTAATTATTTCATAAATTAAGAGCTTGTTTTTTTATAATTAATTCAAAGTGTTTGCCAGTGAATCAGTATAAACCTTTTCTTTCTATCCGAATTTCGTCCATTTTTTACATATATTGTGTTTCCATGTTAAGCATGTCTAAACTCATTCCCAGAAAGGTAATTTTTGTACCTTATCGTATCGTTGTTGAGTGATACTGAAGGAGAATACTTTTCCTTAGTTGGTGTTTACTTTAATTTTCCATTGATCTTGCCGTAATTCAATCTTTTGGGCATGTTGCTGCGATATAAGAAACTGAAGAAACTGTGTTAAGATCCTCGCACAAGGCTGACATGGGAATATGCTTCAAAATAAGAACTATAGAGAATATCTGTAAAGAAATTGATGAGATTTATCATAATTAAAATCGAATTGCCAATATATAATAGAAACGTTAGCGACTCTACCCATTCAATAGTTTTAAATACCTAATATATTATATATTCATTTAATGAACTCTTATTATGGCTTTCTTATACCTTTGTGCAAAATTTATATTAATATAAAAAAGAAATTATGCGTTTATCATAGAGTGCATCTATTCCGTAAGCATATGAATTCATACCTGCGTGTAAAGAAAATATTGTTACGAACAATTTACGTTGTGATAGAAGAACAATTTTCGAGCTTATGGCTAATGAAAAGACATATAATACATACATACATATAAGACAATATTTTCACGTATTGTTTATTCATGGCAATCACATTTTCTCTTCATCCATCTTACCTTCGATTTACGTTAAATCTGTATTAATTTTATAACAAATATATATTTACTTTTCTGATCCAATATTACCTGTCTTTAATCTGCAGTTATCGCCATCGATACAATCAAACAAGGAGATTGCAGACGAAGTTGCAGGTACCTCGATGTAATTAAATAGATGAAAAGGTGTAAATCGTTGATAATTAATCAGTAATCATTTAATATCACGGAGGAACATGTTTTACTATGTTGTTGCTTATCAATAAAATTGCGTGATCGTGCTACGTTTCATCTAATCGTAGCGTAATCAAGAAAAGTAATAGAAGCAGCATTATATAGTTTGCTTGCACTCAATTTCTACCACCTACGGATCTTTTGCTCTCCGTCTCCTTCTCAAGAGACCGCCGTTGTATATGACGAGCTTGCTTGCACACACACCACCTGCCGCGAATAAAAGCACGAAACGAGGCAGGAAAGCAACGTATAATATATGGTTTCAACATATACAGCAACGTATACAAAATGTTCGTAGAACAAACGGTAAGCAAGCGTAACTTTTACACGAAAAGAAAAGTATCTCATGAAATATAAGCAAAATGAAACGTCTAATAAGGAGTTACATGTAATAATAATCATAGTATACGCTTGCTTCTTCTGCTACAAGAGATCCACAAGGTAGATATAAATCAATGCTATTCCATGCCGTAATCTTGTGAACATAATATTATTTCATTTAAAATGTGCAAGGCTATTTTACATTACACGATATTGCTTTCGGCCTGTAGCCTAATAATTTAAAGTAAAAGACGAATTCGATGTATTCTTTTTGGGAAATTGGAACACTTTATTTTCTTTGTTTATTTAAAAAATGGTATTTTTCTTCTTCTTGCTTTTAATAGTAAGTACCGTAATAATAGTAAGTAAGTTACCGTAAACTGAGAAAACATTAGCAAGTTTTTGTAATATTACGCTACAAAACCAAAATACTTATATTTACTTTATATACCTTACAGTGACATTACATCTTCCGTCGTTTTCCTTTAATTGCCTTTAATTTATTCAAGTATGCAAAAAACGGAAGATTTTTCTTCTTTGCGACTTTTAATCTACGTTAATTGCCCGCAAGTTGTCTCGAAATTAGATTGTAAGTTATAGGATATAAGCATACACATATAGCAGAATCTACGGTAGAATCACTCGAATCTCACGGGAAGAGTTTAAATCTTCGAGTTATGGAGATATTGGCTTATCGATGTTATCGAGCAAGAGAGATTTAACGAACGAAAATTCGTCTTATAGAGGCTCTATACATGGGTTAATTTTCTCAGATCAGAGATATTCAAAGGTGTAGAGAGACGCGTAACAAATATAACGATAGAAATCATAAATACATGCTTTCGACTTGACTGACAAAAAACAATCAGTTTGTGTGGGAGTAGCAAGGGCACGAAGAAAGGCGATACATAGTTTAGTGTGCAAGAAAACAAGGCCACGGTACTTCGAGTTCTAGAGGCAGCGGTGATAAAACTAACTTATAGGGGTGAACTTCGATTTGCAGAGGTCGAGCTTCTCTGAATTCGAGTTACAGAGATAAAATGACGCATCTAAACGTGAAGAGAATAATTCGAGTTAGAGGTAGTTTATGTTTCGATTTGTAGAACTTTTTAGAGCAGAGCGGAAGGGAACGAACAAAATTCTACTCTTACAGATATTTTCGAATTGTAGAGATCCGGGTTACCGAGATTCTACCGTATTACGTAATTTTGTATTTTTGTATTTGACAAAAAGGTTCTTGTTTAGTACATAATTTAACAACTTGGTTACTTTATTTTAATTATCGATTAATAATTTTCGACGATTACCGTAATGTTCTAATCAATAACACGAAAGCATTGTGATAGTAACGGCTCTAATTTATATCGTATGGTTTAAACTAAACAAGAGAAGAATATTTTTTTCGAATTTCCATTGCTCTTCATTTTTTCCATTATTTATCCATTAGTTACCATTGTTCCAACAATTATTTTTTTTTTCATTTTCTCTTTCTCTATTTTTCTTCGTATTTTCAGATCTTTCCTTATCCATAGAGCCGATTTTGTATTATATTATTATATATTATTTATTATATTATTGTATTACTTCTGTTACATTATGTATAGGTATATATAGTACTCTCGGTTATATTCGTGAATTTTAATTACAAATTTTTTCCAACAGATTATTTAAAAATGCCAGCATACCACTATTGTAAATGATACGAATATACCACAATCACTATTGTAGAGATATAGATTAGACGAATAATAACGTAAAATAAAAAGCACATATTTGCATAGATATAGTATCAAAAAATTATTTTGTCTATCTTATTTATTCAAGCCAGACTACTGTTACATATAAAGGTTGCTTTTTCTCTACTGCTCCTTCCTCAAGTTCGCTTATACAATTAGCAGTTAATTTAACTGAATAAAAGGCATTACCTAATTTCGTGCAAAAACGAATGTTTAATGTATTACTTCGTGTCTAAACGATAAGAAATCATGAAAATTTACTCTTAGAGTCTCCTCTAAAGTTTCCGTTATCTACAAGAACTATATAGTATACGAAACAGTACTTTCCAGTAAGTTAGGTAGAACGTTTCTCTTAAGAGCTAACAAACTACAACTGCAAACAAATGCTACAGACACATTACTACGAACAAATGCTATTAAATTAACTAGTGAAATCAGCGTGTTTTATCTTAAATTTAAAATGTGCAACGAAGATTTACAAGAATAGCATAGTATCATTTATGTTAATTAAAAACTACTTTGAATTTAGTTTGCAACACAGAATAGAGGAAAATTTTCATTGAATACGTATCAACGAATGGTTCACGTTCCCACTATGGGAATGAATTTAAAATGTAATTGGAAATTTAAATTGAAATTTCTGAATAACATTTACCAATAAAATAATTGGACGCAGTAACAAACGACATTATCGGTGACGCTATGTAAGAGACTAGATATATAAGAAACTGATTGATTATATTCGTTGAAAATTGTTCGTTTCGCGTGTCAATATATGGGCACCAACTATAATAAAAACTAATTTTTTTAAAACGTTCTACTACAATTTTAATTTCTATTCAGAAAAAGACAGTAGATAAATATTTGAAAAATAAAACAAAATTGTTTGCAATCGACGAATTATTACAAAAATATGCTGTTCGTTTGTATCATGTTTGTTAAGAGTCGGGTAATGTACAATAATATAATATCCTATAAAATTTGTAAATTCACATTCCTGAGAGACCAAGCGATATTATACAACCACGTATATTCGTCTATAGTTATTTGCCATGTCAGGTTTTACTAATAGCTCTGAGATTTTCTGTTTCTTTTTTTTTTTTTTTATCACTTCATTATAACACGAATTTCAGATCTAATCATTTTTATATTTTCATGGTTTCTTGCTTTCGTATCAGGTATGCTGGAACAAACTTTGTTCGTATTCTACACCCTCTGATTTCGCATCAGATTCATCTGTAACTTTCTCAACCCTGCACGCTCTCTCCTTAATGATTTTCTGATTTCGCATTGCGTTCGTTTACGAAACTTCAAACTTCATTCGAAAATCCTGACTTCATGCCAGGTTTGCGTACCATACTAACATACTGACAATCGTACTTCGTTCAAAATACTTTTCGCCTGTCTCATTCATCGTTCGCAATCTTAGATAATATCTAGACTAGAATATCGACATTTATATTCTAATTATAATTGTTAAATATAGCTAAAATTCGGGATATTCAAAGAATTCGTCAAAATAAATGAGGAAAGTTTATTAAATATTTATGTAGAAGAAAAAATTGGTAAAAATTCGTCCATTATTTTTCTCTATATACGAATTCTCAAGATATGCATCTTTCATTTTGAATATATACAATTGTGCGTATCTTATCTATGAAAATTCTGTGCCATTTATGCCCAACTTTTTCAAGACGAAAGAATTTACAGTTTCGACATAATAGATAATGTGAATTTCAATTCACATTCCGCACGCATTTTCTGTTTATTCTACGATCATATTGCATTATCTATACGTATTATTTCTAAAGATAGAAGATCCGTCGTTGTGAAGTGTAGGTGAAACGTAAGTTTTAGTCCCATAGTACAGAATGAAAGGAAAATAACATAAAAAAACAAATAAATGTGTGAAAAAATATTCGTAACTTTAAGCTCAGAATAATTTTAGGAAAAAAGAGAAAATTATTGATAGATTATTTATGGTATTGCGATAAAGAAGGGAAAATAGGAAGTTGGATGGTAAGGAGAAAATGGTGGCGAAGCAATGCAATGGGGAGACAGAGAGAGTGAGAGAGAGAGAGAGTGAGAGAGAGCGAGAGAGGGTGAGACGGGGTCGTGAGATCTGGGGGCAGCTGGTTGTGCCGGTGGCTGCATCGATCGTCCCTACTGCGCGCGGCAAAGCTCTCCTCGTGCGGACGATACGGTCTCAGTTCCCTGAAAAATATCATAAATCTTGTTAACGATTCATTATGTGAAGCGGTCAATCGTCTATTTTTACCGTTCCGCTTTGAAAATAGGGACCACGTAGCACATATGTATCGTTTCAATCAATGAAAGAGTAAACGAAAAGGAGCGTTACTTAAAAAGTCGGGAATTTATGGCTGACTATAATCTCCCTTAATTTCTTTCCTCCCAGGAATTACCTGTTGACTTTATCGGATCAAAGCATAATATTTGTTCGCGTGTTTTATGGCTTCAAACCGTTAATTAAAATGATAGAAAACAAGTGTGAATTGAATGAAAGTTGCGAAATATTAGTGCGTGATAAATTAAGGAAAATAATATATTTTGACCTTTGTATTTATATAAATACACGGCGAATCTATAAACATGTCATAAAAAATATGTCAGCTGTATGATAAGGGTCAACTTAAATTTAAGAATAAATTAATTTGACCTTATAATACATGTTTTTGGCTTTCCAGTTGTTATTATTATTGATTTTTGTAAAAATGTTGATGTGTCCGTTCGTGCTAGTGTTTTGAATGAAACAAAGACTATATTCACTAAGATGTATACCCCTGTGTAAATAATCTGGCGTAATGCTCTTTAAAAATACCGCTCACATAATGTTTTAAATGCCTATAAATTTACGAAAACAACCACTAAACAAATTATGATTTACTATTAAGCTATTTTTTATCTTTCTCGTATTTATATATCAGTAGATAAAATATTCGAATTGTAAATACACAAAGGCTGTGCTCAGTGTCTTTTTAATTTTATGGATACAAAAACATGAAGTGATATGAATATGCAAAATCTGTGTGAAGATATACATTATGTATATTTTATTAAGAAATTATTCAAACTGTAATTAGATTTTTAACAATATGTAAGCATTGTGAAACACATTGAATTGTTACCAAGCATTAGTTTTAACAAAATTATAATAAAATCTTTTTGAAATGTAAATCGAATTCTAATCAGAACGAACTACAAAAGATATCATGACATATGTAGTGAGTAAATAATATACTATACAACTATATATGTTATGTAAGTTTTTTTTATTATTTAACTTGTACTTTACAATTTGTCTAGTTGGTCATTTGGTAAATATGTTATATAAGTGTAATAAAAAAGTAGTGCGTTTAAAAAATTGGTACTTAATTTCACAGTGATCTCACTATGACAAAATATTTTCAGACGTCCGTTTAATCGTTACATTAAATGATAATGTCAAATAGAGTTAGAGTAATCTTATTGTAGGAAGCTTTGTATCTTTTTTCCTATTATAGAAAGTATCTTGAAAACTTTAGAAGTATCTTAAATATTAATGAATCTTTTATGAATTTATTAAAATCCTGATAATTCCTCATTTCTGGTCATTCAACTGTCATACAAATGCGATTATATGTACGTATTTTTATTCGCTATGTTGCGTACTCCATATATGAATTATTGCTTTAATTAATAACTTTATTTTCATTATCAATTAATTGCAGAAATCGTACAATAATAGTCTTTCAGATGCGCTAACGTTGGATGTATGTAAATGTCAACTACGTTTATAATTTATCATGTTTGTTAATTTAAACTTTTATTAGACTCTTTGTAAATTACATCATGTTGTCAATGGAACTGCATTGAATGTTTATTTGTTATTAATCATGTAAAAAGAAGCATTTGTATCATCTCAAATTTTCTTAATTGTTTAAAAACTCTTCACAAATTTCGCGCGTTAATTTTTACGGCTCACAATCAATAAATTGATTGAGTTGAAAAAAGAAAGTATTTGTAATAAAACATAGTGTATGCTGAAAATGAAATATTTCTTTTATCAAGAAATGATATCTATCTATTTTCTCTATGTACTCCAATAAGGTAATGTTTAAAGACTACTACTGATACTAAAAACGAGATCAATAATATAGTTGATTGACTTTTCAAACTTACTGAATTTTAGCAACTTTAATTTCTAAATGAATCGTATGTAAAAATTCTATTATTTCTGGCAATTGTCGATCCCAGTACTAAAGTGAGGTCAGCAGAGCCGTTATACCTGAGCGCCTTATAAATGGTAAATCATTCGAATCATTCGAGAAGTCGATGGATGGAATAAAAGCGCAGCAATTCGAACATAGTGAAATCTTCCATTTTCGACTTACTAAGATCAGAGCACACAGAGTATTTCTCTGGGACCTTTTGCGAGAGGCTTCTCGCAGCGCATTATTATATGAAGAGGAGCTTTTCTTCCACATTGCACCTTGGATATCCATATACTTGCTCCAAAACTTGTTTGTACGTTGCCCAATATGCGCTGAACGAAGAACTGAATGATCGTCGAGAACACGAAGAGTCTGAGGCTCTTTCAAAGGTAGATTTTTATTAATTGGGCCTTTGTATGAGACGTATCCAGCGTTTAGGTACAGAGCTCGACAAATTGCCGCTTGAACCGGTTCTTTACCAACTTTTTCACAATCTTATATATACGTATATGGGATACTAAAATGCCCTAGAACTCGTTGCAGACTTACGTCATTGCATAAAGTCTAGGCCACGTTATACTGTCAAATACTATGATCCGAAGAAACGCGAGTGCAGCGCAATTCTCGCTGTAAACGTAGATTTGTTGAGTACTGTGGTATTTCCGTGGCTAAAGTACCACCGGCTTAGAAGTACTTACACCTGAAAGACGGAGACACGAGTGCTCCAACTATACGCGAAGCTTACTCTAAGGCAAATCCTACCTTACACCAGCCATAATAGCACTTTGATGCTGGAATCCGTCTGTGTAGAAACAAGTCCGTTTGGAGTGAGAAGTTTCTCTTAATTTAATCATAAACTGTTTGTCGTTAGTCCTATCTATCTAAAGCTGGAACTTTAAATTTCTAATGTTAATGGAACGTCACGTAGGTTTAAACCTATCTTCTATTCAGCGCAGGTTCTCCGAGGAGACTCCTGCTGTTTGGAGAATCGATGCGTAACCCAGTTGGGCGTGTCTTCGAATGTCTGCCAGATGAAATTTCATTGTCGTACCTTACGTATCATGGTATCGAAGAAAATACTATCAAAAGCATGTTCAACGTCAAAAAGGCTGCGCAGGACAAATTCTCTAGATGTCCTCCATCGTACCACAGAATTACAGATTTTTCGATCCGATGTGCATGCTTGTGTATCAACGAGTCTTCATTTATGAACGTACGAATCACTTTCTCCAGCATTTGCAGCAAAAAGTGTGAGAAATTGATAGGACTGAAGAATTTGGACAACTATTATCACCCGATTTGGATATAAAGACCACCCTGAGTTGTTTTTTCTTTCTAAACGTACACTCTAAAGTCAAGGAGATATGTGGCTCTCATATTTTAAGAGTTTATCTTCCATCTTCTGCAGGATGGCAGGAAGATTCCGCCGATGCTTGTGTTTTTATATCCTTTAGAGGACATAATAGTCTTTGAGATTATTACTTTGTTCTCTAAAATCTCTCACGCCGGTCATTTACGTCTATGGCAGTCCCAAAGGGGTCAATTAATCCGAAGAAATATGCCTTCATTTGGTAGAGTTTACTTAGATTACTCAATGAGCTTACTGTTTAAGAACTGAATATCTAATTTTGCTAGAGAACTCGTGCCGAATATTCTCCCGAACCTAACCGTAAATTGAAGGATCCAACTATCCTGTAGTCTTCGTCAGGTTTTCCGTTTCGAAACATTATTATAAGCTTTCATGCGAGCTCTGAGTTGGCTTTTATTGCCCGTTTAGTAGCTTACGGATACCGATGGTAGGTAGCTTCTTCAGCTCTCACCAGGGTATCTTATTCCTGCACTTTTTTTATTTCTTCAGACAATTCACCTTCTACGAGGTATTGATGGCATTATATTTATGTTCATCACCTGACAATGAGTTTCATATGCGGTTTTCAGTGACTTCCATCTCTTCCTTGACTCCTTGCTCTAGTTCTTTTTGTACAGAAGCTGGTTAGTCGCTATTGAGTTCCTATAAGTTTGCTCAGACGCACATGTAAAATTGTCGTTAAGTAAAAATGTGATTAACAATAGTTCTTCACTTGTCAGCTGCTGATCTGTTAAGTTATCTTTTTAAAATTTAGCATCACTTTCCATCTTCTAGAAATGACAAAAGTGGATCTGGTTCTTCTATCGTGGATTTAGACTTGGTAGGGACATAGTTGAAAGGTGCTCTTGAGAATGCAAGGGTACTCTTATCTGCAAATATCAAACCTCCAACTCCACTAATCCAAGCAACGTAGCGCACATTTACATCGTATCTGACAATTGGGTTACGATTAGATTAGGGTTAGAGTTAGTGTTTGCTGTCTTTTCGGTAGATATCGTTTATTAATCAGCTCTGTCCGATATATAAACCTTGAACTAAAGTTTCCGCTTACATTCATTGCCGTTGGGGCGCATTGCGGCTGTACCGTCTTGTGTCGAGGAAAGCTTCAGTTTTAAGGATCTACGACTTCTACCTCTATGTCTTCTACCTCGTTAGAACTTTAGCCATCGAAGATCGGCAATTTATTTCTCAGGAGGCCACGTGCTATCCCTCGGAAGGATCTCTTGCTTATTAGTTCCTTCCTTACCATCTTCCGCCTTTCTTAAGATGGAGGTACCTAGAACTTTTCGTTGTTTGGTTTGGCCAAGGACCTCATCGATCACTTCCGGACACGACCGGACTTTCATGAAGGTGGTCTGAACACATCGCGACACAAGTTACAGTCACGTCGCCTCCGCCTCGAATCTTCGAAAAGATATACAGGGTGTCCCACGCAATTGGAACTAGTCCTATAGCGTTAAAACGATAGAAGAGAAGAATTGATTTCATCAGGAAAAGTTAGATGTTTTCGATTAACGTATGACGCGGTACACGTATCTCCTTCGAAAGTGAAGGCGTTTCGATAATTTGAAGTTTAATTTTTTAAAATGGAATTATACATTTTTTATACACCATTCTCTGCATTTTTAATTCTTGAACTTTTACTTAATTTTTCCTACTGAATTTTCATTCTGTCTCCTACCGTTCTAACGCTATGGTTTGTTCCAGGCATACCAGGTACAACGCTCATCTTACAATCAATGACCTTTGAGAGGAACTTGAGAGGAACCTTTCCTAAGATTCCAGGAATCGTCGACCAGCATGTTAGTGCGCGGATGGTGCACTGATTTTGGCCATATATTATCTCTGCACACATTTCATAGGACATCTCTATCGAGTTAAATCCTCCCTAAATTTATCCCTGTTTGAACAATCTACTCCGGTATTAGTCGGTTTTTGGGGCAAGACCCCGGCATAGTTCCGATCCTCTTATTTTCAAGTGTCACAGTTCTCAGCTAGTGGATCCGTTGGATCTGGGATCGCATTGGACTCGATTCTGTTATTCTATACTGTTCTATACCATTCTATATTATTCTATTATTGAATGGTATTTTAGCAACATTCCTAGGGGGCGTATAGTTGGACGGCTAACTCTCTTTGGCTTCCTGGCGTCCTTCTCTCGTCCCATTTCTTCGAGGAGCGAATACTTGGAAATGTGCACTCTTATGATTTTTCTATGCTATGACAGATGTCGACGGAATACCAAATATGTCTCGAGCAATGCATCTGTGTCTCTGTGAGCCTTCCTCTTCGCTACTTTGTGTTGTCTGCTCCTTTTTAGAAGGTGACGTTCTTTTAGACTCTATTGGTATTGACTCAATAGGCTGAAAGTTCCATTTCAGGATGGAAGGAAGCAAATATTTCTATCTTGTATCTCCCTAGGTTAGTCGCAGATGAGTTTCTACATTCGTAATGTACAGACTCACAATTTTTTCAAGATTCTCCATACAATTTTCATGCAGCTACGAGTACTAAGGGTCAATCCTACAGAGCTCGCTGTGCAAAAGGGACGGTTGCAATTACAAGGAGGGGACGTTGAACACCCTAGGGCCATCGTTCACAACTCAATTAACCCACGAGCTATTTAGCCGCCGGTACGATCACTTACGTACATTTGATGATTGAGGTAAGTTTACGAAGGGTCTTGATATCCTTTGAAGGTTCTTGCATCTTAGTTTTACTGGCCAGAAATCTCGGCGGATAGCTCAGTTTGATCCGAGTTGATTGCAGAGTCGACCTAGCTCTCGCTCAGCTTGCAGTCATCCTTCTATTGGCCATCTGAAGCTGCGTTTTGTTGGAATTCAACGAAAGCGTCGTAGAGGATAAATTAATTTGCTATGAAGAAGTTCCGAGGTTACAATGCGTCTTAAAAATAAATATTTAGAAAAGTAAACATAAAGAAAGATTAATATGCAAGCTTTTTAAAAATTCTCTGCTTCAGACATGATCATCTTAGAAAGCCTGAAATCCGTTGAATGGCATAGTTATATAAATATCTGTACAGTTAGTATTATCCGAGATAGAAATTCAATTAAATCACCAAAACAAGTTAAAATTTAGGGAAATTGGCTGGAATAGTCATTAATCATTCTTCTTAACTACTGATATTTTAGAAGTATGACATTTTCTATTGAGGATCATACACGAAATTAAGTTGTAAATTTTTGTTCATTGGTAACCCCTCATATTTAGAGTGAATCAATAACAGTTACGATTTAAAATAACTCTAAAATAAACCACTTCCTGACACACTTTCAACGGTTCATTGATATGATATATTTGTTTGATATGAATATTCTATTTCGTGAGATACAAATAGAAACATTTTATAGTTTATATTTTATATTTTCTTCTCTATTCTATATTTCTCTATTTTTCGCAAGAGAAACACCAAATTTATACATATAATTACAAATACAAATAACAAAAATTTATTGCCTCCAGTAAAGATACTCTGTGCGCAAACTTAATTCTCAATGCACAAACACTTATAATTTTAATAAATTATATAGTTTTCTTTGTCCCCTAATTTTTGGAGTATTTTATTATCCATATAAATCAAGATTTTCTTCATAGATAAAAACAAATGAATTTTCAATAATCGTACCTTAGTTGGATTTAAAAATGCGATAAAAAACAAGACATTTAACGCGACTTCGTAATACGTTTGGCCCTGAACAGGATTCCCGAGGGCAACGGAACTAGTTCGAGGTCTCACGTCGAGGAATGTTCATCAAGTAGACCTTTATCGCAAGAACCTTGACAGTCTTTTATATTAGTACACTTTAGAATCATGTCAATTGAAATAGACCAAATGGACAGTGATTACGAGAAACAGTGAAAAAGTTTTTTAATTAATAATTAGAGTTTCGAACACAAATGCAACGTAGGTAGTGTTATTCACGCAGGTAATGATAACCGAGCAATTTAAATTGTTATGTATAGTGATCCATGGAAGTAAGCACTTACTATAGAAAACTTTTACAAGATACAGTTCGAAATATCTTGAAATTTCATGAGCGCTGTAATGAGGAAAATATAGGAAAGCGTGTAGACTTTTGCAACTGATTGTAACTGTGACAAGATTTATGTGGAATCGTATCGGTTTGAAAGCGTCATTTTTTAAAGTATTTGCGGAATTTCAACTTTGCACTTATTTGAAAAATTTACACGTTTCATAGGAAAAATTGTCGTCTGTAAGTTACTATCTGTTTGTGCCAAACGACATCGAAAAGCGTCATTGTTCAAATGGGAAGACTGAGAGAATCAGTGTTCTCTTCAAAGCCGTGTACAGCCAACAAACGATATTTCCGATACAGTGACTGAGCGTTGGAATCGACATGTAGCTCTCTTAATTCTTTTGTTGGAAAAGCCAGTTCTAACCACCTAGACAAAAACTTATTAAAACTTGAATGAAACGTGCCGATGGGAAAAAGAACGTAACGAGGAATGTTTTAATCTGTTCGTCGAATCTATTACTCTTATCCATTGTTATAGTTTTCGAGATAAAACATCAATTTATAGAACTATTATTTCTCTCCGTTTTTTATGAATAAAATTGAAAGAACAAAAGTACAGAGGCGAATTGTCAAACTTGAGATCTAATGTGATATTGTCGAAAAATAAGATTTCTATTTTATGAAATTATGACATTTAATTATATGATTAAAGTTTGTAATTAATTATATAAATTTATATTTCGAAGACTATCTAGTATGTATCACCACTTTCTTTGAAATTAACTCGAAAGTGTATAGTTTCTTTAACCGTTGAAGTATTAGAAATTTTGCAGTGCAACGATAATATGAAAGATAATATAATTATTTTCTAATTGTTTTAAAGTGATAACTAAAGTGGACGTAAAACGAGCATATAATTATCACTGTTGTAAAAATATCGAATAAATACTTAACGATAACGTAACTGTACAAATTAAATTACAAAGCAAGTCTATATTCGTAGGTTTTGTAATAAATACACAAAATTGCCTTATACGTATTTGCGTTACTTTGAAATAACGTTACACTTACGACAAACATTTTATCGCTTCAGTAGTTTAAACTATCATTAAACTATTGCATTAAACTGTATTCAAAGTATATTTCGTAGTATATTTCGTAGTATATTCAAAGTATATATTAATTTAAATTCCTGATTTCTCTTTATTACTTCACTACGATTATCGATTTAACATTATCCAGACTTTGTTCCTTCCACTCGATTTCCGTTCTTTTCAACACCAAGAAACTATGATTTAACCGTTCAATGAATTGCTAATTCATTCTTAGCTCGTACAATCAGTAAACACATGTATTACACATACATATATACAATAATTTTCTTGTTTCCTGATGCCACCTGTAATAAGGAATATACCATAAAATGAAATAAATATATAATAATATATAAATAAAAATCTACTGTCGATAGAAAATGTTCAATTTGGAAAATATATGAAATATCACAGAAAAGCTTGGAAAGTATGAGCTCTTACTAAAACTCTTCGTTAACGAAAAGCGTTTCTCTTCCAAAAACATAACTTGTACATTCGTCAAACAGTGTAGTTTAATTTGAAGCATACCTAAACTCAGTTTTAATTTCACCATATTTCACGACAAAAGCTGTATCATAATTTCATTTTCCACCAAGTTATCCACTCGTCTTTGACAAGTGAAACGTGAGGATTTACTCAGCCTTCAACATATTCTGTGTATCCCTCTCAATAACCTGATACATATCAATACGCACGTGGCTATAAATTCACATAAGTGTGTGTGCAATATACTAGGTAAAATATAAATTTAAAAACAAAATTTCGGCTAATAGCCAGAACATAGCAGAATTTGGTTATTGCAATGAAGTGAATGAAAAATTCTGCGACGTATAAAGAAGCTAACTTTCTTCTTGCTATTATAAGAAGTTAATCAGGCAAAAGGATACTAGATTCCAAGTTAGATTCAAGTCTCAATTTTACGACGAAAAAGATTTTAATAACTATAATCGCTAATTTAATATGCGATTAAGCAACTAATTCAATCCTTGATCCATTTAACAACTAAATATTCGCTCTAATCTTAAGTTACGATTATACATAGATCGAATAAAAATTTCAAAGGTTTGATAATAAAATATTTTGCTTGAAATCTATAATTAAACATCGCCTAATTGATTCATATAAACATACATCTTTGTTGACTTCGCCTTCGAAAAATTGTTGCGTATCCAATTATGTTAGCGTTTATAAATCAAAGATTATTATATAATCTAATATATATCTGTAACACAAGATATTCGAGTTTTTGTCGTTGCGTGGAAGTTACAATGTTGAATCCTTATTTTAAAAATATTGAAAAATGTGGGATCGAGAAGAAAACGTTGTAAGTTACAGATTTTACATCGATGGTTTCATCGATGGAACTAATCGCTTACAATCCTTTAAGAATTCAATTAAAAAGTTTTCTTTACAACAGCTCCAACAGCTGTAAGAATTATAATTGTATATTTGGATTTGATTCTCAAATAACGAGATAAAGAAAAAACGGCTTCCTCCAGGCACTACATCTCGAGAGCAGACAAGAGGCAAAAAACATTTTCAATTTCGTGCAATCAACTATAAGGGTGGGGAGACTATACTTACAATTAGATGAATAGGGAAGGAACAGAATTATAATGATAAACCTCGATATATAAAAGAAGATATTTTTATATAGAGACACAAATATAAATATACCTAACTGCATATACATACATATATCATTGTATTAATATATATAGTACTATGATATAGTACTGTGATGATATGTAACTAAATAAATGATATCTAGCGTAAATATATTATTTCAACCACATCATACGTGCCTTATGGTGTAAAATATTTAATCTGCTGTATGATTTACAGAAAGAGAACCTTAAATATCTTGAATAATTTAAGCTCTCTGAGAATATGCTGGAAATCTCCCACGTGTATCCTATCTCTTGTAATTACAGTAGAAGTTTGTCTATCAGCAATTGATTTATTATTTTATACAAAGAACACAGACGTGCGAGTAATAACTTCTCAAGTTATTCTGCGAGGCACGTTAAATAAGCTACAAATTTGGGCAAATAAATCAGGTTCCAGTTTCTTCTAAAATGAAATGCACTGAATACGAAATTATTTGTCGGAAATAAGTTTGATTAATAAACAGATCAACTGAATTCAAATTTTAGGTATGCTAATCGTTAAGAAATTATGATTCGATATTAAATTATGAATTTTAAAGAAGAACGTAATATTTGTTTAAACATTTTCAGAGTAATAGCAGATATAATTTGAATTAATAAATACGTACACAGCTATTGTTAAATCTAAGATCGGTTATAGTACAATTACTTACGAATCAACAAATAAATTTGTTTTTAGGAAACTAGAATCTACACACAATTCTGTCTTAGGAATAACAACCAGAATACTCAAAATTAGCTTTACTTCGCTATTCTATCTACTTCACTAAACAATTATGTATATAGATTTTTATAAATTTGTATAAACGTATATATTGCAGTCTTCGGATCTTTCATCCACCATAACTTATCCAAAAATATTACACCTCGATTCATCGGAGAATACGTATTATTTTGTTTCAAAATGTATTATATCAGCTTCAAATAAATTTATAGTCATTTATAGATCAAAAGTTCGTCTATCGCGAAAACTAATATACAGCAAAGTAAAGTTTAAAATTCGAAGTAAAAGTTTAAACGATTGAAAGTTCGAAATTCGTAAAATATAAGTTTTGGTACGTTTTAAGGCGAACAAACTTGTAAAACGATCCGAAGGCTATAAAATTCTAAAATTATCCGAAGTAGTACGAAAGTCTAAAATACAAACAAACTGTGAAATGTTCTAATCTTCCGTTTCTGATTCTGAAGGTCTCACACCCTTCAAAAACTTCCCTCCAAGATTAGCTTGGAGGATCGCGTCTCTTTGGTGGAACGTAGGATTAGTCAATTATATCTCGCAAGTCAGCCTCCTGATAATACGATACTTCCGAGTATACGGAAAATTGCTGCGCTTATGTCTTCTGTTCTCAAGAAAATCGACGGGTGTTTACGCTAAATTGTGTGAGAGTTTACGATGATGTTAAATGCCGTTGAGAGTGGTGTGACTGGGAAATATCATTTTGTCTTTTACGATCATGTTCACATTTCAAACAACCAAAGTGTTCGAAAAAATATATCTATCGGCGTACTGAGTTCGCGAAAGTGTCAATTCGTCCAAGATGCCCGAGTATGCATCGCAATACGCGTATGATATGGAGATACCGAATATAAAATATTCAAATTTTCCAAAGCATTAGATATCCGACGGTTTCGAATATTTTTAATAAAATTGACTATTATGAATAAGAATTAGACATTACAATTTTGTGAATTTCTAAAACTTTTGTACAATAATTAGTATATTTAAATGCACATGCATGTTCCTTTATTAAAAAGTGTTCTCGCGAGCAAAATAGGTTATTTGTTCTCCATATATTTAGCAGTAAATATTTCATCGTATTTACTGTTAACGAGGAAATAATTACTTTTGTCACAGAAAACAATTCATTCTTCAATTTATATATGAATAGTTGTATAATATTTATATATCGATAATTTTAACACCAAATTTAATCATCAAATTGTTTGAACAAGCAGCCGTCAAATAATTTGGGGATCCATTATAGGTGTATAATAAATGGTAAACTTATTTTGTAAATACAGAAGCCAGAAGTAGAAAGAGAAATTTATAACGGCGCGCAATCATATCATTGGGCGAATTGTAGGAAGACCCTCGAGGAACCCTATCATGGACTACTTTATTTAAATTAGCGCCTCTTCTAGCACGAAGCACGACACTGAAATAATTTTCACCGCAAGCACGATGTTGATATTACAACCGTGTTTCAAAAGGGAAAACTCTTCTGCTACAACATAAAGTATGTCGTGCAAAAAATAATGTCCTTCCCTAAGGGAAGAATTATATTTCCAATTTGTTTGTTTCGGTTACATTATTAAACCACCGAAACACGTTGAACGGCGTATTACGCGGAAATATTAAAAATCTACTAAATTTGGGTCTATCACATATATTATTATTCGTGTAAAAATGAGTAAATATGCATCGACAATTTAAATAAATATTTTTCTCTGGAAAATAAAATATATTGCACTTTTATATATTCGAGACATTTTATATTGCAAATTACATTCATACGAAATGTAAAACAAATGTCTCATCAAGAATACTTCATCCGATAACATGAATTATAATTATTTTCAGTGGTTTTTATATCACAATAACTTCGCAGAAGACGGTACTTTTGATATTTTTAAACAAATTTCTAAATCGATATGAAATTTTTGTCAATCTGAATGACGTCCCTGCTCGTGTGTATACGTAAAATAATCAGCGATTTTGTATACATATGATCTAAAGTAATCTGGGTTATGGCAATTCGATATAAACGGTGGAACTTTATATCTTCAAGCTCGCATTGAGCAAATCCGAATTTGGTTGATTCCATGTAAAAGTCACAAATCATAAATAGCGTAACCAATTAACTAAATTACTAAACTCTGTTACCTAAGCATTAACGTATTCTGTAATATTTGTAATATTTTAATAAATGTAATATTTATATATTTTGTAATGTTTTAACTAACGTTTTAATAAATGTAACTTGTCTTAGATATAATGACTTGTCTTAGATATCGCTATATCGTGTTTGTTAAATAAATGTTACAATGCATAAACAAATAATTTCTGTTTAACAGAACCACCTCTTCGTGATGAACAATCGGTGAAAGTGGCAGGTAATCAAAGAAGATTAAGAAAATCATCGAGGAGAATGTCGAGGAAATCAGAGGGGGTGGATGAACGCCCCATGGATCCGGGGCTCAAACTTGGTACCACTTGAATGCAAAAGAAAAAGGTTCGTTTTTATATGAAACAGATGTTTCCATATTCTTACTTAATTCGGTAGATATCAGTTTCTGTATCGCAATACTTAAATATGCTAACAATAAGCAAACGATTTAGTTTTACGATCAAACATCGTGCAAAGTGTCAGATTTTAATCTATTGTATTATATTATTGCCATTATTTTGAGTAATACGTTTAATTACAAAGTTTGTTTATTTATGCAGGACGTATTTACAAATATGTTTAATTAAGAAAGACAGGAAAAATAAATTGCCAAATACAAATATTAAAGTCAGGCGAAAGTTACCTATATTTTTTGAAATTGTATCAAATGCTTTTTATGCGTAAAAAGGAGCTTGAATCTACAGTTACTCTGATGACTAACTAGGCATCTTATGACTGATTTAAAACAGAGTAACTGCTTTGAAAGTGGATCAAACGACTTGAGTTTTTTTTTAAAGTTAGAAGGATTAAAGTTGACTTGGTGAGCTATATAGAGTTGTATTAATATCTATAATTAATTTCTATTAATATCTATAAGTAATTAAAAAGCTTCGTGAAGCTTTCTCTCACAGAAATGTAAATATGCTTCAAAATATTTTGGATTCATTAGAAGAGCTATAATTACGATCAAGCAACTGGAAATTGCTAATATCCAAAGAATTTGCCAGAAGTTCTAAATCAAACATACGAGTAAATACTTGAAATTGTAACACCGAATAAACATACTTGAAAATTCGTTTCTGTAACATATATTTAAATTACGTATGTATGTATAATTGTACAACATGTATCACTTAAAATATTATTTTTATCGTTCCAAAGATTTGTTACAGTTCCAAATCATCAGCACGACTCTATATTACTATATACCTTCCTCTGTATGCACGATTAGCAATTTTACTATTTTATTCTAGAAGTTAATTATACTGTAACGAATTTAATAAATGTAGTCGTCTTAATCAAATAAAATCGACAGATTTAATAGGAAATTTATATTTTATTAATGTAAATTTTACCGATATCTGCAAAGTGAACTCTATATGTTTTCTTATGTTAGAAAATAATTGTATTCCTATCCAGTATATGAGCTGGGAAACTTTTTTGCTTACGTAATCCATATCAATATGTCTGAAATTGTGTCATAGTTTGCTATGATTAAGTTCAATGGTAAACTGAAAATATTCTTTGTTTACCAATGTACATCTTTTTTTTACCTGTTTTAAGTTAATACCCTTATACGTTTGTTTACAAGTCAAAGAATTTCCAATCGAGCTCTGTTTGATTATTTCGATGTCGAAGAAGCAGAGTTATCGTTACATTTGTGAGCTCAAATTAGTAACATTACTAACAATACGTTTTCTTCAATTCAAAAATTCTACATTATTTTCTCGATCATCGAATACGTGCCATTTATACAGAAATTATTATTAGTTTAATTGAAATATATATATAATATTGATTGACTAAATTATGTTAGTGAAATTTACTTGTAGTATCTTAATGGTTACAAAGCCCTAAATTGCTTCCAAAGTCTACTTATAGTCTATCTTAACATTGTTCAACGTTGTGTATTGCTACTAAGCATCAAGATTACAAATATTGATTCTCTGTTTATCAGTTGTCCTTCGTTCCATCATATATGTAACTATTTCTGAACAGCGACAAAGAATAAATTGACGAGCACTTGTTTTAAAGTACAAATGAGCAGTACGCGGGATGGGCAAATCTTGGCTTTGGGCCCTGTTTCCTGCGACGATGACGACGATGACAATGATGGCGTACGTTACTGTAACGACGGCTACCTCGACCTCGGTACCGTCTCTTTCTACAACTACCAGCAGCGAGATTTTCGATACGAAAAGGGTAAAGTAGTTTAATATCTCTCAATTTCTCCTTCAGTGGCCTTCTTGTTTAACTTGGACAAACTTTCTTATGTTTCATAATGTAATTAATTAACAGGCCATTGAAATATTACGTCATTCTATTTATTAACATTTTCCCATAGGCTGCATGTTCTTTGTTCTTCTATATATTTTAAACGACGAATACTTCTCTTTCACGATCCTTTGCTCAAAGCATTACCAATTGACTCATTCGAATCTGAATACATCGTTAAATAATATCGGACTGGCACTGTACTAAGTGAGATATAACATTGACCTAACATCTAGTGAGTTGTTAATTCACACGAGTCTCTTAGTTCTCGAATCTTTCTATTATTTTCGCATTATTTCTAAACAAATCGATTCAACGTATGATAAGGCTCATAATACTGAAAAGTATTTTTTTATCTTAATTTATATTTGGTTCTATTATATTTGATAATTTAGAACGACGTGAATGCGATGACAAAACGTCACATTGGTTTTATAGAACCGCCTTTAGAAGGCTACAATATGAAACACATGATGCTTTATTCTTTCATAAAATACTGTTCGCTGAACACGAACGTTACAACAAATAGAGATCTATTGTAACAGCACTCAATAATTGATATTGTATATTCGTTATTTTCTTTATGCCCTACGTTGTTAAGCCATTCAACGTTAAAACTAGAAAACGGACGCTTGTACATTAGAATTAACTTATCTTCGTTCCTGATTCCGCTGACACAAAATACGAAGAAGAACTTCCGTAATTTAGAATGAATTGCAAATTGCTTAAATTTAGTATATAGCGTTTAATTTGATACCGAGTTCCAAGAAATAATCTTCAAAGAACAACAGCAATTACCAGATCTCACTACAGAGGGGAGAATGCGCTCGATAGGTTTTATTTCCCAACGATCTACCATTCCATTGGTTTGGGCATTCAAGCTGTCACTAACAAGATTACTGACTTCTAACTCCACTTAGCACATAGGTCTGTATAAAAAGGAATTTGCGGAACGTCAATCTCCCCACAATGCGAAAGATGCGGCAACTTCTCACAATAATTGCAGAATTCTGCTCTACTATCATAGCGATTCAACAGTATAGAATAGCAATTATGCTTTTATTTCAGCTGGAAAATGTGATTTTCTTCGAATAGCTGTATCATGTACATCAATCCTAGCAATTGTATTAAAATTGGAAATGTCGAATTCTATCATCCTAAGACTCGTGATTAGATTTAAAATTCTTGTTGTCTCGCCGCGTCTGCCTCGGTTAATTTTTACTTTAATTGTGACAAGAACTTACAACGAATATTAAGTAATTAATTATTTAATCGAGATATCATTTCTATTTGAAATACGATGGCTGCTAACGAATGGATTCGAGTTCGTTTGAATAAAATAAAACAGTTGGCTTTAAAGAGATTATTGTTATACACGCTTGCGTTGTACATATATACGGATAACGTATGATCGTGTAAGTGAATTTTGGTTGCAATGGTGCGCTTGCATCAGGCGAATGAATACCCTTTCGTTCCTCACTCTAGCAAAATTAAAAAATAAAAGTGGAAACGCGTATCCGTTGCAGAATTCAGTTTCGTGGATTCAATCGAGCATTCTCGAATGCTCTACGGACGCTTCAAAAACGCTCCGACTGTTTTTATTGCGTAAATATCGACCGAATGCTTTCATGGCGTGTTCTTGCAAATATTTGATTAACTTTAAGTGGCAAAAAGAAAGCGACGATATGAGGTTTCCCGACTATTTTGTACAATAAATATCATCCGTACGCGCGTACAGAAAGTTCAATTCATTTTATTTCCACCGGTTATACGTACAATTTGTTCGTTCGTGTTTTCGGCCAGTATTTATACCAACTTGCTTATTTCCCTTCTGCAGAATTAAAGTCTTCCGCTGTTCGCCAAAAAAGTTTGTAATTAGTAATAACAAAAGAAGTACATACACTTTATATATCGAAATACACCCTCGATATTTGTTACTGTATATCGATGGAAGTAGAAGTCAGCAAGTAGATGTTGCATCGTGACCTAAGCTATGAGAATTGGAGTGTTGAAATTTATCAAAAATAGAGAGTCAAGAAAAATAACACAAATGTGGAGAAGAGATTGAGCTAAAATTATGACGCGAATTTGCAGTCGCCTGAAAGAACCGATTATATTACACCACGTAATTCTGTACTCAGAGTAAACGTAATTTTATTTGAACGTCCTTTTCCATAGCTCGAATCGACTACGACTACACGAAAGGAGGCCGATGCCCCCGAATCGATGTGTTTGCGTTAATTAGTCTAGGGTCAAACAGGAGGAGCAAAGGTTCTTCCCATGTAACGTATCCTAGTTGACTTCCTAAATGTTTCAATTGATTAGGGCTACACATCCTCGACCGAACAGCAAAACCAATATTCATCTGACAACATTTCAACAAGCTTATGGCGCTTCGGCTGAGTTTCAAATTAACTTACAATGCGCGCAAGTTGTGCCTTGTGTCGGTTGGAGAGGAATCGATAATCGTGAGAATGAAAATATTGCAAGTAACTGCGTTAATCAATTGTTTATTTAATAATAGCGTGTAAAATTGAAAACTAACGTTCGTTAGAAATAAATTTCATTAGAAAAGTCATGATCTTATCAAAATTCAGAATTATTACAGTTCAATGTGTTCGACTAAACATTCATTTTCTTGAAATTCAGAGAGATATATACGATAGTGATATAAGCAAAGTCTATTAGTAGTTACATTGCAAGTTATTGAAATTATACTAGCATCAGACAAATGCTCTTTAACATTCAGAAATGTTGTAGAGATAAAATAATAATTTAATCAAATATTATACAAATATTCAATATTCGTTAAGAGTTAGAGCTATAAAAAATTATTAAAGGTATATTATCTTCTTTTAAACTATAGATTAGCTGCAAGTTTTAATATGTTCCATAAGTAAAACTAACAATTGATATTACGACACTAAATTTTCCTTTGTGGAAAGTTTACCAAGTAAAAATTGGTAATGCATGCATTGAAATGAAAAAAGGACAAGCAAAAAGTTCGTAATATGATAGATTAATTTTTTGGAACTAAACTAAATATGTAATACAACGTTGTATCGAATTTGTTATTATTTCTTATTTTTGTTGTAGGTGTTTTTAAATAAAGTATACTTCTACAGACTTTTTTTCTCATTTTTACTCTTAGAATATAGTTCTACCTCTTGATGGAATAAACCAAAAGCTCTCCCTGCAAGGAATGGTACAATAGAGATAGGGTAGACAAGAGCTATCACCTAACACCCTCGGCTAACTAATAACCCTCATCCATCCTGTTCACATCGCACAAGGGAAAACCACGATCTACATAAAATTGGCTTTTAAATTTTTAAGCTAGTTAGCATAATCAAATTCTAAAGTACTACAATTTTTTCTAACAATAGATTAATTTTTGTTGTAAATTTACACTGCATTTTTATCTGGATCAAAAGAAAAGGGCTATCTTTCGTAGGGAAGAGATACGTATAGTGGTTAATATTTAGTATTTGGAATTCGAATTTAAATCTAAGTGAACAGATTTCAATTTTACGAATCAACATTGAATGATCCTATTTAATATATTGCAATTTATGTTTGCTAAATTTATTTGCCTACATTTTCTACCATATACAAAAAAGTTAAACGATTATTCTGAATCATAATATTTGATGTGACAATATTTTCTTTCTATTATAAATCTAGCTAGCATTTGGTACGCGCATGTTGCAACTTGCAATAAATTTATTCTTCCGCAATGAGATTGATAACAGTTGAAGACAAGACATAGTTGGATTGTTAACTGTAAATTCTGTAAAAAAAGATATTTCATATGCATCGATCTAATACTTTAATTAGAAACACACGCACACACATATAATAACAAAATGTACATATGCATTCGCAACTGGTGTTCTAAGATTTGCATAAATATGAAAAGCAGTTTCATATTCGCGTATATCCGTTTGTAAAGGCAAATTTTAGTATAGATGCAATAGAAATCTCTGTAGCAGAGGTAAGTAAAATTATGCACTGATAAATGAACAAATCGAAGTATACCTATTACAAGATGTTCAGCTTCCTCCTTGCTAGAACCATATTTTCTTACATTCTCTGGCATAAACACTCCGCTCGTCTTCAGGAGTACCACTTTATCGCTGATCTCTCTCTCTCTCCCTCTTTCTTTCTCTCTGTCTGACCTTTTCTCTTTCGTTTTTCGTTCTTTACTACCAAGTGCAACTTCAATCCTTTCGATGCGTTCGGTGTGGATTACTTCAACGTATTTCTCCGCCGAGACGTACCTCTCAGGGAATTCGTAAATGCAACAAACGCTGTGTACGGGATGTATATTTCTAATATTTATCGCAGTCTGTAATCTCTAGATTACGGAACTTGCTCAGGTTTGCTTCGGCTATATCTCGCGCAAAGCGGTTTTGCTGAGTAGGCAGCTAAGCTGAGCCACTGGCATAACCTTCAACTCTGCTCAGATAGTTTGTAAATTTCAAGTTTAACGACCGTCGATGAGAGGAACAGTTGTTTTCTCCCATTTAACGAGACGCGACAGAAATCTCAAGACGGTTCTAACTCGCGTGGTTCCGCCTAGATGCCTGCATAATAACACGACTTGTTGACAAGCAACAACTGGAAATAACTATCGCTGTCGCGACGCCGGATGCCACATTCCATGCTGTAGAGAATGTCTTTCCTGTTGGCAGAGAACGAGGTATTATCATCGGCCACCCATCAAAGTTAGAGATACGAAGCTTAGCTTTTGCACGCCTTTACAGAAGTGTACGGCAGTTATTGTTTGGTTCACTCTCTGGAGGAGAAAACGACTGGGTAGCGGTGGCCTACCGAAGAGGAGAGTACGGAGAGTCACCTGGGTCCCTAAGAATGCACAGAGACGACTACCTGGCTCGACCCTTGGAATGGAAACAGCGATTGAATTATTCGGTAGTCGCCTTTCAGGGAAAGAGCACCATCGGACTGTCTGAACGTACGCGAAATACATAATATTGTGATAAGAGTGGAAAGACTAAAGAGTGGAAAACGACTGGTTGCTAGTAGCCTAATAAACCCAATAAAGAGAGTACAAGGGTTCATCTGGACGCTTGAGAATGCATAGAAAGAACTGCTTCATCCGCCGGAATAAAGAGAACAACTGGATTATCCAAGAGGAGGAGTACAAGTAGATTCTGGACGTACGCGAGACACATAATATTGTGACAAATAAGTATTATCACTTGGGTCACACTCTGGAGGAGAGAGCGGCTGGAGTATCTACCGGGCAGCTGCCAGAGAGGAGAATATAAGGAGTTTTCTGGACGCCTCATCGCAATAATTACAATACGAGGTTTCGATTGCTTAAAATCGGACATCCGAAAGCAAAGCATTTACCGATTTTGTTGAATTTAATTGTATTTGAATTGGGCTTGTAACATTCGTAAAAATGGATAATCTTCTACGCGTGTCCTACTACACGGAGAAATATGAAGGCATTATACGAGTCACGTGTTACCGTGTGAACGGATGCGATATGAGAATAGAAATGAGAACAGGAGAAGTAGATAAAGGGTCTTTCTACGTAGAGACCTCTTCTACCGTTGTTTTTGTGTGTTACGTTTACTTAAGTATTAAGGATTATTAAGTATTAATTAGGAGTTTTAAGAATGTGAAGAATTTTAGCTATTCTCAGAGATGTAAAATCCTTAATCAAAGAAAGTTTTTTCTGTCAAATAAATTTGGACTTTTTAGTTTACAAAACTACGAACTATGTTATTATTATCAATGTTTGAATCATTGCGAAATTAAGGACACGATGGAACATGAATGTCGCTTTATGTATCGAGTTTGATAAGTTGAGATTAGATCTGTGTTATATCTCACTAATCGCAATTTACTTTTGTGTAAAAAAAGTTCTCGATAAGAACTTATTAACATACTTTCGGATCATTAATTTCAGAATTTTCACTCATTTCGTTTATTTCTTTTAAACCCATTTATTACTCAAACAATTACGCTCCTAGTTATTTTTTCGAGATCTGTTCAACTTACGTGCGCATACTACGGATTTGCTTAGATATTAATATATAATTATGTATTATATTTTTATTCATGCATGAATATATATGATACAATTACAGGGATACAATTGCAGTTTAAGGGAACAACGAAAATCATTTACATTTTAAGAAAAGAGAACTCCTCGTACTTAATTTCGCGTAATACGGCTGCGTAGTATATAGCATCGAAATTGTTTGCGTTAAATAAAAAGAAACAGTTATTGGACGATACCATTAGATAATCATTCAATTTGAAATGCAGGTTATACTCTAAAACAAATATCTGTATTGTATTCATTATGTTACTGTACACAATTCCATATGAAATGTACGTATATATTTATAAATAATTTACTAGCTTGCGTATTGAAAAATACTCGTAAAATTAATTTATCATCGATTCTATTAAATTTATAAAAACACATCGTGTGAAAGTTGTTCATATTTGTGTGAATCAATTTACTAAAGTGTGAAAACATACGATAATTATAATGTTGAAGGAGATAAAGAAAAATGTTTAAATTCGAAGCAAGATGTCACTTCGTTTTAAATTCTCATTACTTAATTAATACGATCCATAAATTGTGTTAATTGAAAGGCGGGTATCGAGGAAGCTCTGGACGTGATAGAGGCGGCATCGACTGGATCGCTGGGTGAAGATTGTGCCACGACAGCTGGTTTTAAATCCTTGCCAGCTATCGTAGCACTTGATCCTCGACGTTACGATACAGCACGTCAAAAAGCTGACATGACAGCCCTGATGCTCCAAAATCTTGGCACTATCGGAGTATCAAGGCACAATGGTGAGTTACTAATAATAATTGCTAGAAACTTACGATGAAAAATCCTATGTAAGGTTTAAACTACAATCATTATAAAAATATTGAAGCAACAATGATAAGGAACAATTACACAGTACATAATATTATTATCTTTTTAGTTACAAGCTTAGTTACACTTTTAATATATAATAGTAAACGCTATCAACTTTATCTAATATTTACATCGAATATTATCAACTATAAAATGAGTACATTATTAATATCGATAATTCGAATAAATGAGGGATCTAATATATTTTTAAAGAATTATCTTATCGGAATTCAATTTCATAATCAATTGAATCAAGTAAAAGAATATTATCATCTAATGATAGTGTTGGTGATAAACCAAAATTTCTGATTTTCCGGTGAAATCAAAATAGAATAAGTTACATGATTGTAACGATCATACAGCGAATTGATTATTTTATGTAAAAACATAGTGATCATAATGCAAACAATTTATTAGTCACTTAAAACTCAACCTATCGCCAATAACGTCCTGGAGTCGTTAATCACCGACAATCTCAGGATCAGCTAAATCATTTAAGTCAAATAAACAATAATCGTTGTAAAATTGTCAATTTCAATGGCATAAGAAGAATGTAAAATGTCATGGACTCATAGAATATTCAATACATTCTCTGTTCTGTTATTTTGGTAAAACTTATCGCGATTAGATATTTTCTCTATAATTTACACTTTCTGAAAAAAACATTGAAAGAAGTATTATTAACAAACATAATCGGCCAATGAATAAAATAAATTATGTTGCAACAGATTATCTTTCAAATATTTGTTAACCTTTCAACTGTGCGTGTATTTTGAGAAAGTATATAATATTGTAAAAATTGTACCGATGCCAATTATAACGAACAAACTTATCGAGCGGAAGACTGTCGGAGTCTTAAATAGCAGATAACACACCGTTTCCTGACTATCCTCCAACATAAATGAAGACAATAAACAACTGGCATTTCGTATCTAAAGTATTAAAACAATTCCCAAAGAATACATCTTTTATGCCACTTTAACCACTCGTGCAGACGGTGACGGTTACAGTAAAATTCCATTTATCGCAACTCCATTTAGTGGAATGAAATTTGAAATTTTAATTAATATCCGATCAAATGAACTCCTATCGATTCAACTCACTTATCTGAACACGAACCCTTACTATATGTATCTGAATTCCCGATCGATTCAGACAAATGGAGTTTTATCATAACATTTCACAATAGATTTACAAGTACCTTACGCATTGTTACGACACGCGTTCGATTTTTTCGTGATATTTCAGCCTTGGAAGTATTTGTATGCAAGGTAATATCTAATCTATCCTTTCGAACAATAACCCTGAAGATGTTAAGGCGAAGAAATTGTAATAAGAGTACGTACATGTTGAATAGTGATAAATAATTTACCGATAAATAGTTGATACACTAGAAGACACGTACACAACGAGCTTTTCATATTACTAGTTAACTATGATTTGTTAAATCGAAAGGAATTTCCTACGTCTCCATTCATGTGCAAAAATTTAACTAACTCGGCCAGGAATTAGTGACAATCTTTGTGTTGCTGTCTCAAAAGAGAGTTACTAATTAGAATGTCTGATATCTAATCGCCTGTAGCGCGTTTTCACTTGTGAAGGGGTAGAGACGATGCTCGTATTTATGCGAGTTGAACCCGAGCAACGATGCGGAATATCCTCTAGGTCTGACACTTCTATCATTGTACTGTTACAACCGGATGTATACTTCGAAAATTCTTGCATTACGTCTCTATTGCTATTTGTAGACGAAAGAAGCGCATATCCCATACAAATATTTAATCCTTCCCCTTAAGACGAACTCAACGTTTTACGCGTTGAGCTTGAACCGAAAATTGTTCTTCAAAAGTAGCAATTTTTAAATTAACTCGTAAATAGCATACTATAAACGAAGTGCTAATACGTATGTGCTGTTGAAACAAATAGAACGCCATAGCGATGTTTTAGTTAAATCGTAAATCTCATAAGAAGCACCAAAAGCGAATTCACGATAGTCCCGCTTACATCCAACAATCAATGTGATAACTATACTGATATACTTGTTTATTTTGTACAAGTTCTAGTGCATCATTATAGAAAATTATGCAGAAACCTTAAAATAGTATAAGTTTTGAGTTCATTTCTTCGAATAAATGTCTTTAAATTAGTTTGAATAATATTATATTAGATTGTTAATAATATAGATTAAATATTAGTCGTCGAGTCTCTACTTTTGATGCTGCGTCGCTTATCCAAAAATTTGTGAAATACTTAGATTCTTAAATTTGGAAAAATTGTTTTACAGGTGTGTGTTACATATTTGTATAGATTATATATAAAAGAATAAAAACATTCTTCATTTAATATTCTAGAGCCTTTAGGATGTAACTTTCTTGACATGAAATAACTATAATACTTAATGAATAATATTTGCACGTGTAATATTTCTCAGTATTATGAAACAAACTCTGAGAAACCAAGGGAACTAAATAATAAAAATTCCTTCTTTTATTTTATAACGCATGAAACATCATTCTTTAAAATTTCTTCTCGTACATAAGAATTAGAAGGAAAAAGGTCATAATGGTTTGACATTTCAAAATATGGTAACACTTTCTTGTCGTTATTGAATTTTGAATCGGCAATCTACGAGAGAAGCGTAAAATCGATTTGCCCAATAAACCGAGCACGATGACGGGCCGCATTGTCAACAGTTCAATTTGTACGGAGCCTGGTATATCAGCACCTAATCGAATTCCATCGGCTGAAATGGTAACGAGAATATGCATACCATCGAAATGCATCGACTACCTTCTATATGGCTGGACTGATTTTAACCCTGGACATGGATTAATTTTAAAACGAATCCA
Source organism: Bombus impatiens (assembly GCF_000188095.3). Taxonomy (NCBI): domain Eukaryota; kingdom Metazoa; phylum Arthropoda; class Insecta; order Hymenoptera; family Apidae; genus Bombus; species Bombus impatiens. The sequence goes on from NT_176573.1 coordinate 253,364, forward strand.
TAAAGTTTTTAATAAATCCACAGCTACAGTTACAAAAATACACTTTCTCGAAATTTTATAGATTTATTCTTCGTAGTTAAATTCTGTAACGATATTATTCATGTCTCTGTCGCAATTCTACTTACGATCGAATCGAATAACAATCGTTTCAATGACGATAGAATTAAAAAGCCCTGCTCGGACTATATGAACACAGAGATATTTTTTATAATACTTGTTTTTATTCTGTTCGTGTAACAAAGCTAGAAGCTAATATTATTATCATTCTCTTCTATATTTTTTTAAAGAAATCCGTAATTACACGTTTGTCGCATAATCTTAAAGTTTATCACATTGATATTTCAATTAAACGAATTCTTAAGGCGAAGAAGTTACAAGGAATAAATTACATGACGTGCTGTGTCCACTTTCTTTTCATTTTTTATGAACGAAGGAATTTTGGATACTTGAAGGTCAACTTCGCTTTATGTCATACTTAAGGATTTGTTAAACGGTTATTTACATTTTTCGAAAACTTTCGAAAGTAGCTTGCATAAAATGTATCACAATTAATACGTTGGTTTCTCTAAACCAAACTATTGCACAAATAACGTAGAAGTTAATGGCTTATAGCAATTCAAGCAATCAATATATACCTGACTTTCCTATCTTATAATTCGTTGTGGTATCAGTGCTTTTAGATGTGTTAGCAAAATCATTGCTGATGTCAGTGAACGACGCCGTAGAAACGAGGGTGATCGCACTAAATACGTCCACGGGTGCGGTGATTAGCGCAGTCTGGTTGGAAAGAAGCCCAGGAAGCGTCGGAGAACCGTTCAAGGTCGAGAGTCACGGACTTCAGCCAGGATCTATACCGGATCCAAATTTGCCATGGTTTGAAAACGCGGGAGCCACCACAGAACTGAGGTTCGATTTACCTACTGTACGAATTTCAAATCCTCACGCACTTCGATAAAAATGCATGTTTTGCATGTATCAATTACGCTATCATTGCTTCTATATTTCCAATCGTTTATGAAATTTTCGATTCTTTTAGATCGAAACCACTCGGAGAAATTTAGACAATTTTGAACAGTATAGTCAGTGTACGATTAGTTTCTCCTAGCGTTTATACCTTTCACCACTTATACCCTTAAATGTATCAAAATAAATCGATTCTATGACTTTTACAAAGCAACGACAATTAAAATACGTTGTTTCAAATAAAATATCGCTTATTTATAACGATCATACATTTTTTATACATTTGGAAAGAATACGCTTCCTAGCCCGCAATCGTATTCAGAATATCACAATTATAAAAATCTCAGATCGCGAAATAAAGTTTCAATACGTATGTAATATGTACATACGTTGTGCATAGGTTTTCTTTTATCGAGGAACAAACTTTGATCAACAATGGATATAGGCGTGGCAAATGAAACAGAACAGATATAGAAATATGATATTATGAAATTGCTAAAATACCCTATCCGAAAGATTTTGATCTCTTGTTTTTTACAATGGCTATAATTTGTCGCTTTATACGAATATTACGACATGATAAATTTAATATATTTTATTTCGCAGATGATTACAAATATTCTTCAGTTATGTCTTTTGCACTGATAACAGCAGTTCAGCAATAAGAACACTTTAATTCAGAAATAAAGTTTCACAGATGTGTAATGCATTTCTCACGTACGACTTTGAATAATCCTACGTTGTTCGAACGTTTGAACTTGTTCTCACGAGCTTCCAAGTTCGCTCAATAAATTTCCAATCGAATTAATTTTCCAAGATTGAACTGCTAAGCTTAAAAGTTTTTCTTTTTTATATTATGAGTATTTCTCAATCACTTTTATTAAAGCATATCGTTGAAATGGCTAACATTCTCGTTGTTTTTCTTTCTGCGTGTTATACAACCTGAACTGGTACCCAGCAACTGGATAACCAGGTCGTCGTATAATAGGAGTCCACCTATTTTTCCCCACCACCTATGATTTTTTATTCAACTATAATAGGAGTTCATGTTTGCTCGTGACACATTTGCTCTTAAATACATAATAATATTGCAAACTTGTATCGAAGCGTGAGAATGTGTCATATAATGCGCGACCCTTACTGTTTACTATTTTATTGTTAGACGTTCATATAATATAAATGGATAGCGGCAGCGGTTCAGATAATAGCTCAGATAAAGTTGAGTGAATAGGGAGCTAGTAAAATTTCATTCATATTTATTTTATGACAAATAAAATTTATATAAATAGAATTCCATCGTAGAAAATTTTGGTCTAAAATGTTCTTTATATCAAATTATTTGTAATTCCAGAAATTACCACGATTGAACTTTTCAAATAGAGAAGGTTTGTCACGATAACAAGAACATTTTCATTGAACCTGAAGATTGGAAGAGTAGTACTTTCACGAATGAGTTGAAGTTCAATTGTTTCGAAAATTAAGGGGAAGATATATACAGTTGGTAGAAGAACCGACGTATTAGATAGTAAAACACGGTGTGAAAGAAGCTGGTGAAGTCAGTTTAATAAGTTCGCTAAGATTAAGGAAATGATTTAATATACGGAATGAATGACGTGTATGATTTAATATACGGAATTATTTCAGATAATATTTTACTGTATATATAGGAAGACTGACGACAAAAGATTGCGTCTTTCAACATAGTAACGATAATAATTATCGATATAAATATGATTATCTGCTAACAATTTTATACACTTATGCGTTTTAAACTCGATGTTAGTTTTATTTCAGATTTAAATAAGATTGAGAGCATATACCTTGTTTTAAGATTAATCGATGATTAGTTGTCAATGCTGTTGTCAATGCACAGAATACGGCTACAGAATATTAATAATAATTTTCGAAATAAAATATGTCAAATTTATGTCATAAGATAAAGTACAGATTTCTGCTATGAAATGAAGTGGATCGAAATTTTCGAACAATACAATTTAACGATCTCGTAAGTAAGTGGAAATAATATTTTTTGTTTGACATTTGTATTGGCATATCTTCTTCGGGTTTCGACAATGTTTTTAGTAGAATACTGCGCTTTGTTCCAATTTGCAGACATGAAACTGACGGTTACCCTAAACCGAGTTTCAGATCTGCCCTGAAGAAATAAACTGAAATGTACATGAAACGTCGAAACACAGGGCGACATGCTACAGTGTAAAAGCTAAAAACACAATCGAAACCCGAAGAATCACAAATATGTAATTTGATAAACGTGAAAGTTTAAAATCTAGAATAATATTCCTTTCTTTTCTTTTTTTCTTTTTTGGTAATATTTAATAATATCTACTATTTATTTTAGAAATCGTTTTCAAGAAATGTAAAATGAGAAATTCATATAACTGGAAACTTTTGCTCGACATTGTACCTCTCAGTTTCATCTCCAGTCGAGAAATTTACTCTCAAATTCTGTCATAAAATTGTTGTCATAAAACTGTGTTCTAAAAATCTCCATTGAAATGTAAATTCTTCACTCTGCTTTCTCTATATACCGCTTCTTTCATTGATTTTTTCATCACTCGAAACTTAATATGAAAAACTGACAGAATATGTACAAAAGACTGCGTACATTTTTCCACAACTTTTTATTTGTAATTCGATAATTTATAACAAAATTAAGGGAAAGTAATCGTATAACGGGAACTCAATATTAGAAATATTAATTCAATCATTTATTTATACTAATTAATTTAACCAAACGTTATTTCCTCTAACAACATATTTTTTATGTTTCATTATTTAAAATAAATTCTGCTATATAGTGTGCCCGGTTTATCTCGAACCGCTCAAATATTTCGAAAAACATGAATCACACGAAAGAATATTTCAGACTAAAATTGCACTATGTCGACAGCGATATACGTATCTACTACACTCTTGTGTATTTGACCTTGTGATCACCTTGAAATCTCCTGTGAAAGACTATTGAGATTATAATAGTAATATTTGAAACCAATCCGAAAATCTATATGGAGGTTACAAGATATTTATTATAAACATGCTATTAGTGAAAAATTAATATACAACATAAATTGTATACTGTCTAAATATACAATTAATGCTAAAAATAACTATATTGTAGGTTATAAATATAGTGAATAATTCACTGTAATGAAATACTTTGGCGACTCTCTACCTCCTCCTCTCTCTTTCTCTCCCTCTCTCTCTCTCTCTCTCTCTTTTGCGAGATGTACAAGTAATAAATACATATTTTATAACTTCTATATAATTTTCCAGATCTGTTTTAAATTTTACTAGTATATATAATCACATGTCTTGTTACAATGCCAATGAATTTTCAAAATATTTTGTATCATATAGATCATATTTTAAAAATGTTCGAATATTTTCCTGAGCCACTGTATATCGAAATAATATTGTCATTCTCGTTCCTCCTTGTAACAACCAGGTCCGTTTCGTTATTGGTATAAAATGTTTCTAGCGATCAATATCTGAACGATGAATTAAGCATCGTTTTTTTCTATGACACTAACATTTATATTCTTCTTGTTCCTAAACGTAATAATAATTATTCATAATTAAACATAATAATCGCAAACAAGATGTTAATGGAACGTTAGTGTATCAAAATATTGTAGGTGTAGGAAATTTTGTAAAGCATAACATAAATTCTTTCTTGTTTATCAATTTTAAATATGATGACTTTAAAATAACAAATTATGACGTAAATTATAGGTAATCTATTGTTCGAAGGCATACAGTTTGTTCAGAAAACAACCGATTGTAACTGAAAATGAATATTTTGCCTCTCTTTTGAGTAAATATTACAGCCGATTATTGGGATGGGTTTACTCTTCTTTAATTATTGTTCATGTTGTTCGTATAAAAATTCGTCTGATGTTATTAAGTCGAACAGATGCGATCTAACTTTACGCGATGCTTATTTATTAGATATTAAGTATTCGTCGAAAACATTATTTAAAAATAATGTATTCACATTTGCACATAGCTTTTTAAGAAGCATCAACCTGCACGCACGCACACGCACAAGCACAAAACATTTTTGTTTTGCACTTCGCCCTTCATACTTGATTTTCGTTACCTCTTCTCGGTAAAGTAACCGATTTTAACATATAAGAACGGATAAAAAGATGGTTATAAATGGCGAACAGTATTGCCAACGCAATATTGTTACATACATCGTGTTTTGGTTGTAAAATTTAGACAAGAAACAGGTATACATATGCAATATGTTTTAACTTGGAAACAGTTCTACCGAGAAGAAAATAAGCATTTCATAGGCGCTCCACGATCATTCATCATCCTTCATCATCTTGTACGAGCGTCAAGTCATAGAAACTCGATACGCAACAATGAGATACGTTTTAAAAAATTTTACGTCTTTTCAAAGTGATGCTTATCCAAATCATATATTGTCTGAATGTTTCAAAGTTCGTGATTTTACAATTTACATATATGGAGTATATCGAGTTAAATTATAAAAATATTCTATCGAATTATCATGAAGCATAAGTAAAATACATCTATAGCCACGATAAGATTATAAATAAGAGCATAAAATATGCATGAAAGAAACTTTATAAAAAATCCATCATTTATGTTTGTTAAGACTCGAAGTTACGTGAAAAACTATAAATTGAACATTTCGTGGAAGTTCCTTCGTTATTTACTACGACAAATCCATTGACAGTTACAGCTATTCTCGATTCTGTTAGTCAATTGATTTAAGCAATGATTTAAATAAATTTATTGAATATATACTAAAAAAATATAATATTTTCCCAATAGTATTAAACGATTAATACCGTATACCATCTCTTATATTACTCTCTTATATTACATTCTTATATTATAAATTTGATAAAAGAAACATTTTTTATAATATTTTTGATGTACGAGAAATATATTTCAAGTTATATAAACTCTAATTTCTTTTGATAAAATATATACTACCGATTCTATACACACGATAGCAAAAAAGGAAACGAAATAGTATATTGTACAATTAAAATGTTTTTATGGAATAAATAGCTTATTAACCCCTTGGCATCGAATCGTATTAAATGGTAAATCGTTATATATTTGCATGAAAAACACATTTAGCTGCAAGAGGTTAAGCTTTTATCCTCTTTACGTCTACGATTAGTAGTTTCGTTTAATTTATATTAGATATTCTCTAGATTTATAAATCCTTTATATAATGCATATATGTTGACTTTATTTTGAATTGAATTATGAAAAATATTTTTTTTTATAGTGCAAAATTTATATCTACACATCTTTAATTAAATTGTAATCTATTTATCTATTTCTTTTAAAGCGGTATAAAATACTTTTTATACTATTTCTTTCTTTTTCGTGCTAATCATAATAATCGAGTTTTCGTACAACTTTTCATATATTTTGTCGCTGAACTTTCTTGTCGTATTATTTCGCGATACCTGTAGCAAGTTTTTAGGCAAATTTTTTAATTTATTTTTATGTGAACTATAACATGTCTCTCATTAAGATCAATTAATGACCTTATTGCTTTATTACTTCCTTTTAATCTCTTAATTGTAAATAAGGCTTTTAGTTTTGTTTTGCCGTTTTATTTATAACTTCTGTTCACAACATCTGTACCTCTTCGAGTGCGATTTCCTTTGCTCGCGAATGAAAGACCACAAAATTCTGATCCTTCTGTTTATTTCTAATGATCTTTCATTTCACTAAAAATATCTTCAACGTAATACAGTATAAAAAGAATAATGCGAATTCAATGAATAATAATATATATAAATGATAGTGAAATAAATAATATATGAATTATAATTTTTAAGACGCGATTGAATTGCGAATTTTATTATTACACGATGTTGGTCTTACGATACGAATAATGCAAATAACATGAATATAGTTGAACAAGTAACTTTAATACGTTATATTTATACTATTCGACGTGTTACGAGATCTGTCAATTGACACTTCTGCTGCGTCCTACTTCGTTCTTTACACAATAAGTAACAATTTTACTTTTTCTTTTATTTCGTTCATTGCGTGTTACAGATATCGTGTGCATTGTATTCAAGGGTCTTTATTTTGAAGGGGAACATAAACTCTAAAACAGAACTCTACGATAATCAATACGCTATCGGTATATCGTTAAAGGCTTTTTATTACACACACCCATGTACGGCGCCGTGGTATTAATAGCTTGTATCGTAAAACTAACCGTCGAATATAATAAAACAAAGCAATTGTTGCAAATACACTTATGAAAAATGTGTAGATACATGTACAGTTTCCTTTTTCCTGATGATCAATTACGAAGAATTTTATGTAATTTAGTTACTAATTAAACGATTACTAATGAAACGGCTTTTATCTTGAGAAAAATATTAAAACCGACAAGACTGTAAAAGTTGCTTATCGCAGGTTACACGTATAAAACTTATACAGGTATACATTTTCAGTCTCCTCTTAGGCTATGCGGGTCCAATTTTTTCTTCTTATAATAATGAAAATGCTGTGCCTGATGCAATCGTGTCTTCAAATTCGCGTCGTCTTCGTAAACGATAAATTGTCGCTGGTGCGCGCATAACCGTAACGAGTGTAATTTTACGCACAAACAATGCTTCTACGTGGCATATAGAACATCGATAACTTCGAAATTTCGCAAAGAAATAGCCTTAAAGATATATGAAGCAATCATAACGCATAACTAAAATAAATTAACGTCGCCTATATAACTTTACCTTTATCGCGTACCCGGCGGATCTCTTCGAGCAATTAGAGCGACGCTTTCCGAGACGATTACTATTCTCTTAAAAGCACATTTTGGTCGAACTTGTCGTTCTTAGGACGAGAGACTAGGAGCTGCGATGAGGATCAGGAAACGTTGTACGAACCATTCTTTACACACGTGAGACATACATATGTACAAGTATGGGACACAGTGTGTCAATCTCGTGCAACCCGTACTTTCTCGCTTGTCTTGCAAAGATCAATTACCGTGGAAATACACGCGGTAGTTCCTATTTATAGAGGATTTCCTGTAGAAGGCACTTCCAATTTACTATCGTTTACGAACTTCACATGACAAAGCTATTCGCCTGCGAAAATGCTCGACAGTAATTACGGCAAGCGTTCCGTACACGCGAATATCGCCAATACGAAATAAAACAACGGGAATTCGAGGAATTCGATTAAAAAATGAAATACTTCTCGTAAAATTGTTTATAGGCTTGTAACGAGGCATTCTTTCATCAGCTTCTGCATTCCAGTTCCATGACCACAAATTTTCGTAATCGTATGAAGGTACTAGCGAACGATGAAGTTAATGGATTAGTATATAATATACGCCACTGTATGTGCACAGATTTGTTTCCAAATTATCTCGTAGAAAAGTCACTGGACTATTCCCTGAATTATCATTATAAAGTCGTAGACGATCAACTTATCAAAATCCCAGTTTGGAAATAACACGAACGGTAACATCTAGTTAATTTTGAAAAATTGATACGTAATACGTATGAACAAATCCACGGAGAAAAATATACTCGCAACGCGGATATAACGCTGTGTTTTTTTAAAAGCAGCACTTAGGTACGATATTTTATATGATAAGCATAATACTCATTCGATGGAATTCTTTATAGATATTTTTGTATTCTCTATAAATATTGAAAATATTGGAACCATTATGCTGTTGAATGTGAGTATTTCTTTTACCAATTCGAAAAATTCTTTTCGCTCAAATTTTGTTAATGCTTTCTATTGGGAAGATCAAGAAAAGATTTTATGTACGTACACGTTACTTTACACGAAGCTACGGTAAAAGATGATAGAAAACAAATAACAAACGAAGGGAATAATTTTTTTGATTTAGCTGCTGGACTTTCGTGTGTAGGAAACTAAAGAAAAAAATATGCAAAAATATATTACTATAGGATTTCTTTATTTATTTGGAAATATTAAAAATTAGGGGTTCCAATTTCTATTCTATATAATAAGTTTATTGATCGATAGATCTATTTACAATGGACTAAATAAGAAAAGGTTGGTTTAACGTGAACTAAAATAGTAATGTGCTATAACTGAGGCAACTAAATAATTAATTCACAATTCGCAATTAATAGTTTACAACTCATAACAACTCGGCAAGTCAACTCTCGACTCCTAACAACTCGACTCCTCACCATTCGACTCTCAACTCACGACTATCTCAACTCGACTCTTAACTCACGACTACTCCACTCGACTCTCAACTCACGACTACTCCACTCGACTGTCCAGGTTACGACCACACGGTAAAACTACTAGGCCCTTTTGGCCTAACGGCACTTAGGCCTTCTCGCAATATTGTTTATGGTTCACCCGATGTATCCACGATACTACATTACAATTAACACGTGTGATTAAACTGATAAGAATCGATCACCGATTGACTGGGATTAAGCAAAATGAACTTCGTGGAATGATAAATTCAACTTTTTCATGCTCTCGGTCCTATACCTTTTAACAGGACGAGCAATCTTTTGAAATGGACTATTAATACCTAGTAACGTCATTCGTTAACAACTAATTTATGCCATAACTACAAGTCTGTTACGTCCGTGTTTTATATTCAGTTCCTTAATCATTTAATAAAATTTCGCGCAATGTAATATACGTTTATATAAAATTATTTTCCTGTTTACGCTTATAGAACGTGTTGGTAAAGGCTGACAGGAAAAAACTGTAACACCTTGTATATGTTGTTGTATAAATTCGTTTATTTTACTTTCAAATTATTACAGTTCAAGTACTTGCATACGCTTGGTTGCAATGGAATATTGATACATTCAGACAATTATTTCGAGATTAGGCCGCAATTTAATGTTCGTATATACCGGATGACCGTGAAGTGCCAAGACTACGGGATGAAGGAAAGAATAAGATGTATATACAATAATGGGGTCGTTGCACAAAATACGTGTGCGTAAAAAAATCGAAGTTTCTATGGCGGTTTGTGGCGTTTGCGTGTTATCCCAGGTCACCGAAATTCATGCAGTCACCGGCGATTGAATCCTACAGGGGTTGGTGGACCATCCCGTATTTCTCCTGCAAAAGTCATCGCTGGTTGATTTCGTACAGTGTTAACATACGGCCACCAGACGCTCGTCATGGGTTCGTATCCAGTCATTTATCTTAACTTTTAATTCTTCACGTTAATAATTTAGATTTTTATCAAACTTCGTTTCATTATTCGCAATTAAATTGAACTCTGTCGTTCGATTAAAAATCGTATTAATTTCTAACCGATTAAGTGCGAATGTAGTATTATTTTTTTAATTATCGTTATTAAAATCGAATCCTGTTTATTTCGAGTTGAAGTTGTATACTTCATTACATTTACGTCGCAAAATTAATTGTAATTAATTCATTCATTCTATCTGATTTCAAGTACATTTTTAGACAATTAAAACTTGCGGTCGACATCAGTGTTACCACTACGTAACAGTGTTAGTACGTCTGTTTTTTAAAACTTATTTTAAACCAACATAAATATAACGTTGTTCATAAATAATTGCAACTTCATTGATCGTACATTTATACAGCGACTAACAACTAACAAGAGTATGAGTTATAACGTAAGGAAGATAGTATAAATACATTGCATGTATGATTTAATGTCATTAATATTCTATTGAAAATGCTCGATAAGAAAATTATCTTCGATCGACAGCCCTTCAGACTGACCTTTAATCCTCTTTACTCAATAAGTGGATCAGCTATGTTGATAAATATTAATGAGATTATATCTTGTTTAAGGATTCGAGAATTTTTAAGCGTAGATATCGATATCAGTGGGCTAGAAGTAAATCAATGTGATGCATCGTCGTTAAATAATGAGAACGAAGTTCTAAGTAATCAAATAGCATCTTTTAAAGGCACGCACAAATGTCATACCGACACGACACAGGTAAGTCTTCCCTACATCTAATTAGCGTCTCTTAGAACTCTCTGCGTCTAGCTACCGTTACAAGGCATTCCCCGTTTCATTTATTGTCTTTATCCGTTATCGTGATTCATTCTCTGAATATAAACATTATCATGCAGTCAGAGACGTTACAACGGAAATTTTCGAAGTGCTTAATAGATATCGCATTATCAGAATAGCATCGAAGCTTTTTTAAGGTTGTGGTTTAAGTCGCTCGAGTTTAAAGCTTTCATTGCAACTGATGCCTCGTATGGTTTACAGTGTGAGTATCAGAGTCCAAATAATCGTATAAATGAAAACGGTGTCGGTGCTGGTTGGGCGAAAGGTGCATATGTATGCAAATGTCGGAAAGGTTATTACAGCACGAGCCAACATCAATCCGTTTTTGATGGAATTCTCGTCGAAGGTTAGTAGATAATTTGACTCTCGTCTACGAGAAACGCGTTATCATCGAGACTTGTAGCTCAGCTAAACCATTAATTTTATAGCTGCTTGGAAGGAAATGCAAGAGAACATAAGCGACGCGTACGTAACGGTGTTCCGCTGCTTACGTTGTGCACCAGGATGTGTTAAGTGCAAGGGACCCGAACCCTGTTTAGCCACCTACAACTGGCCCTTCCGGTATGAACGTAACCGTAAACTTCTATTTGTCGTTCGATTATCTGTCTCAAACATTTTGTAATTATCAACTTAATCGATCTTATTCTCGGATACATAGGTACATTGAAATATGAAAATGATACACATTCTCGAAATGGCACATTTTCAGACTAAGTAAATGAATTTTACGATTCTTCCAGATGTTTGTTTATCAGATAATAACATGTTTGCACGTGTGTATGTGTTTTCAGAATCTCTCTTCTATCGTTCTCTATTTTCTGTGTGTTTGGTACCATCATCCTAGTGGTCTATATGTATCAACACCGTAAGCTCAAAGTGTTCAAGGTCGCTTCGCCGATATTTTTGTCTATTACGCTTTTGGGTTGTGCTATTATGTATCTCGAAGTACGCATACACTTTCTCGTAAATGCATAAACGTATCTAACGCATCGCTCGTATGTAATATTTTTCATATTTTTTCGTGTATTTAGATGGCCGCAATATTTCCCGTTTTGGACATGTATTCTTGTATCGCCACGAAATGGACGAGACATCTCGGCTTTTGCATTTCATACACTGCATTGCTGATGAAAACTTGGAGGTAAGACGTACGAACTTCGAAATATTTTCAACCTTATCCACATAATAAAACGTTCATGCAACTATACTGTATACATATTACGAGGGATATTCGAACTAATTGTATGTTTAATCTATAATCTACGTAGAATAATCCATAATAGTACAAGATTAATTAATCTAATTTTTCTCGAAGCGCAGTGTCTTTATTCGCCAAAATAAAATATTATTTTGATAAGATCAGAAACTGTTTTCATGAAGATAATAGAAAGATGACAACTGCTTTAGAGGATAGAATTAAAGTGAAGAAATCTGTCGATTTCATAAGCCATGTTCAGAACCATTATCAGATTTTATTAGAATTATTATTATTATTAGAATAACATTATTATTCATCTTTTTCGCGAACTTCAAACAGAGAACGTTAAGTATTATTTTTGACTAATAAAACGAAGAGACTGGAATTTAAAATCCATACGTGACAATCGAGAAGTAGAAGGAGAAAAGAGTAGTAATAATATTTGCGACGTAATAAAAGATAATTAATACGCAAAAATATTATGTATAATTATCAGACACTAAACGATATGGAAGTAGTAAGAAGAAACGATACCGTTTCACTCCTTTTAAAAACAGAATCAATCTCCTTATCATTTTGTGAATGTTAATTTAATTCAAATTTATTTTCTGTTTGCCTTTTGTTTCTTTCCTCGAGTGTTTTACAGAGGCTTGATGCCTTGATTATACGAACACAAATATAAAAACTTCCTCAGAAAACAAGTAAATTTTTTTAATTCAATGGACATTTTATTATAGTTGTATAGCGTCATTATCTGTTTTATTTCTATGTACATTACCTTCATTGCAAGATGTCGTAATCAGCTACTATGATTATGTGTCATTACCGTGTATGTATAAAACAAAGTGTCCTTTTTCATAGAGTGTCTCTCACATATCGCGTGAAAAGCGCGCATAAGGTGAAGCTTACGGACAAGCAGCTGCTGCAGTGGATGGTCCCGATATTGTTAGTAATGTTAATTTATCTTGGCACGTGGACACTCAGCGCACCGCCGTATGCCGAAGTGATAGCTGACAATTATGGTCTGAAATTCTACCAATGTTCTTTCAACTGGTGGGACCATAGTTTAGCAATCGGTAATAACAAATGTTGAAGCACGTTATTGATAAAACATATTTTGACCACCTTCGAGACAGCTCGCTGGTCGCTTGTTTTAGGTTTGAATGATAAATATCTAGTATTCGTTAAAAACTTCTGCTGTTGTATCAAATAGAAATATATCGCTAAACGTCCACCTATTAAATGAAATTTTCCTTTCAGGAGAAATTCTGTTCCTCGCGTGGGGTATTAAAGTGTGTTACAACGTTCGCAATGCAGAGAGTCTCTTCAACGAGGCCCGTTTAATAAGCTACGCTATTTACAATATAGCAGCTGTGAATATAACCATGATCGCTATTCAGTATGACTTTCCATCTTTTTACTATTACCTGTCCGATGTTACTGTAATTTAAAATTGAAATTCTACGACGTCTTTTGCAGTCTTTTCATTTTCCCTCATGCTGGCCCGGATATCAAGTATTTGTTAGGCTTCTTGCGTACACAGCTGTCTACTTCTGTCACCATATTTCTTGTATTTGCGCCCAAGGTAATCCAATTATTCTTTCGCTGTCTCGCTTTCCCTCCTATACGGTAAAATAGTAAAATTCAGCTTTTTAAACGATTAAATAATCGTCGTTTAATTCGATCATAAATTTATAATCTCATATAACTATAGGTGATCCGAGTTTTACGAGGCCAAGGAGATCAATGGGATAGCCGTGCTAGAGCCCGCGGTGTTACGGCCAGTTTCTCTTTAAATGGGATCGGCTTAGTGCCCGAAGAAGCGACAGATTTACACCAAGAGAACGAGGAATTGAAGGTATATTGTTCTGTTTCAATAAACACACAGTGATATGTGCAAAGAAAAGAAAATAATTTTAGAAAATGAGTTTATGCTTAATATGGTATGAGTAATTTTGAGTATAAGAATTGCTAGAATTCGTAGTCGTATCGATTTTAAACTTTCTTTTATCGCCATTGTACCATAGATCGATGAATTGGTCACAGAATACGTTACACGTCTAATTAAACAAATATATGTAATCAGATTTGAAAAATGAATGGTGGGCATTAGATCACGAATATACATATGTAGTAACTCTACCTAATCTACAGAGTGTTCCACATAAACTATTAATGACGTTTTTCCAGAAACCGTAGCAGATATCGGCTAATTTTTTTTCTTAATTTTAATGGTACAAGAAGACTGATTATGTGAAGGACAAATGATTTTTCTGAGATGATCGCTAGGAAGGCAAGAGCAGCGCCCTTATTTTTTTAAATGAAATTTACGTAGACTGTTCGTTTGGATAGCTCTTGTGAAACTAAATAACATTTATTTGAACCATCTTTCGTTATTCTGCGTAATTAAAGAGTTATGACGAAGGGATATTTGAAGGGAAACTACGTGGAGGCGTCGAAGGGTAATTAAAATAGACTTATTCTAAAGGAAAATTTCATTAAGCGTTTAAAATCGTAGCGCTTCGACGCCTCCGCGTAGTTCGTCTTTAAATATTTCTTTCGTCATAATTCTTTAACTATGCGGAATAAATGATTCAAGCAAAATTCAGATGTTCTAGATGAACGGAAATCAATGTGGTATTACATTAAGAAAACTCTTCGAGTAATCAGTTCTCTCGTACTATAATTAAAAAAAAAAAAATGAATAGATACCTGCTGTGGTCTCCGAGAAGACGGCTTGTAACATTTTTTTTGAACACCCTATATAATAAGACATTCCACGAAACAAAGTAAACACTACTTGCAACATTCTGTTTAATAGTGAATAGCTTGAGAGGTAATTACACGAAAAAGATGAATATTAATGAATATTCCTCGCCTTTGGGTAATCCTTTCCAATTCTTGAATATTCCGATTGTTTTGCTACAGTTGCCTCGATATCGAGATATTTTCTGTATAAATGTTCTACCTCTATGTGCACTGACAATACAGCAGCAAAATACCAACCTGTCCCGTGACTGTGAAAAATAATTCGCTTTTATGACAGAGAAACTTTTTGATATTTGTCTACCGCTGATACTGTAAATTCAAAATGCAGTTATTACAGTCCAAAGTAACACAATTCCTGCGTTACAGGGTGGTTGATAACTGGTGATACAAGCGGAAAGGGGGTGATTCTACGCGAAAAAAGAAGTCGAAAATATAGAATAAAAATTTTTTTTTCTTTTTTTTTTTTAATTTTTCCATTGAAACAATGATCTACAGTGAGATCCGTTATAACGAGACGTGATAAAGTGCACGCGTACCGAGCGAAAATTCAAAGTCGATTTTCTCGAAAACAAAGCCTCAAACGAAAAATTTTTATTCTATATTTTCGACTTCTTTTTTCGCGTAGAATCACCCCCTTTCCGCTTGTATCACCAGTTATCAACCACCCTGTAACGCAGGAATTGTGTTACTTATATGGATCGTTTATTTTGGAAGTGGTGCAAGTCCGTTTGCAGCCCGTAAATATACATTACTTTAGTTAAATTTATCTAAAAGAAATTTATATAATCAAATTACATATTGACAAATTAGTAGAAACATTGTCAGACTTGATATAATTAATCTATATTTTTGAATTGACTAATATGCTGATCTTTTATTTTCTCGAAAAAACAAAAAAAGGTACTTTCAAAATAAACGTATATAATATTAGGATGTCCGAAAAACGTGTGCTTTACAACAGTACACCTTCATACAAACGTGAAACCAAGTCTGTAAAATGTCGCAGTGTTTATCTCAACAGAACAAAATGGATCGTACGTAATTCGACAAAATAATATAAAACAAAAAACGTTGTGCGTCTATTATTTCCTCATAAAACAAAAGAAACTTTTCGGAAAACCTAATAAAACACGATATAAAACTATTATTACATTATACACATACAGGGTGTCGCAAAATATATTGGGAATATATGTACACTTTATGGTCGATTGTAGGCACCGAAACAATGAAAACAGTTCGTATCTTAGTTAAAAACGATTAAGTTATAGACAATACTATCTTACGCCACCTGAATAATAGTGTTAATGAATTATTATGCTGATGAACCTTTCTCTCTGTTTCGCTCACACCACTTCGTGTTACGTCGCGGAAAATGATTATCATTGACTATTTATGCTGCAGGAAGAAATACAGAAATTGGCAGCGCAGATCGAATTTATGAAAATCGTGCACATGGAGATGTACAATCGCCACATAAAACCGAAAGCAGGCGGATATTTTACTACTCATGGGCCCGGTCATAGTCATCCGTCCTCGGCGCAGAGTCCCATCGCCAAAAGTTCGACGGCCAGTTTCATATTGAAAGTATGTACCTAACTCGTCTTATTCGTTCTGG
Organism: Bombus impatiens; assembly: GCF_000188095.3. NCBI lineage: Eukaryota > Metazoa > Arthropoda > Insecta > Hymenoptera > Apidae > Bombus > Bombus impatiens. The sequence continues at coordinate 269,972 of NT_176573.1, forward strand.
GCACGCGTGCCTCTTCGATGTATAGAGATTAGATACAGAGAACATATTGAAAAATACAGTCAAGTAAATTATTGAGCAGACGGCCGTGGAGCGAGGGGCGAGTGCGGCCGCGGCTGCCGCGGTCGAAGATTCCACTTTCCCTTCAGGAAGCTTGCATCGGGCACGTCGGATGGAAATTCTCAGAGAACGCAAAGCTGAGAGGGAGAGAGAACGGGAGAAAGAGCGTGAGAAGGAGAGAGAAAAGGAGAAGGAAAAATATAAGGAGAAGGAAAAGGAAAGAGAGAAAGAAAGAGAAAAAGAGAAGGAAGAAGAAGCGAAAGGGAAAGAGGCGGAAATGGAGAAAGGGAAGAACAAAGAGAAACAAGCAGAGAAAGAGAATGAAAAGCAAGACAGGAAACAAGAAGGAAATGTTGAAACCAGCGGACAGGTTTGACTAGTACTAAATAGCGAAGAGGTAAGATTCGTTCGTTTATTTTTATAATAGTTTTATTATCATTTAACGATACGCTGAATACGCTGTTGTAAATGATCCGCAAAATTATAATCTTTCGATGTTAACATATGCTAGATTGCTGACGTAATATTATGCTTTTTTATAGATCAATTATCAATGACCCTAAGCAAAGAAGAAGTTTTTATGCTTGTTTAACTTAAAGCGATATAAGTTATAATGCATATTTGAAAGCAAACTTATCAAATTTTTGCCCTTGCCCTAATTGCAGAAACTATCGGTCTTCTACTTTAGGATTTCTGTAAAGTTATCGGCCACGAACGTGTTAGAAGAATAATCTCCTCGCGGAGGTTAAAACTGCGTTAATACACACACCAAGAAAAAAAAAGAGAAACGTGTTAAGTATTCGGTATTAATGCTATTTTCATCTACAATGCGTTGTTTTTGAATTCAAAATAATATATAGAGTAATAAACATTCCCTCGAAGAATTGAAAATTCCCCCTTATAAAATAATAAACAAATATATCCAGCGAATGAGTTATCACTACCATTTTACATTTTTTATTACGTATTATTTTAAGTCTGTTTATTATGTATTTTAAACAAGTATCCAATGAAGAGCATACGCTGAAGAATTTTTTGAAAGTTCTCGGATTAAAGAGTATATATAAAATCGATATTTAAAGACGTATTGAGAATAGCCTAAACCCCGATTTAAAAAAACACAATGGCTCTGGTAAATGAATCATTATGATAACTAGACCGCGGATTTTTCTCCATTTATGGGAAATTGAAAAGTGCAAAAATGCAAGAGATGCACATAGCATGTAAATGTGTAGCGCGGATAAGCAAAGCTTATCATCTATTATAACGTTTAACAAGGAAAACAAATTTCCACTTAGGTTCCATTGCTTTATTTGCATAAATATCCGCAGTCTGATAGTAACTACACGTATGTAGAATATAGAATAAAAGTTAGAGTTAAGTATAAAAATGAAGAAATAATGATTATAGTCAGTATATAGTGTATGTATAGTATAATACCATTAAAAGGGAAAATGTGTTCCAATCCATCGCCTGCATCTTTTGCTTCTTTTGTTCCTTTATTATTAAAATTTTAATATCTAATTACTATCCGTAGATATGGTTATGACAAATGCGAAGCATTAAGAAGAATAGAAAGACGAAAACAGAATATGACCGAGGGAATGAAAAGCGAAAGAAAAAGGGGAAACTTAAATGGTACCCTTTAATGGACATAAGGCGTTCATGGTTTGTATAAATCAAAGAACTGTGTAATCAATAAATAGTGAATACTAAATCCGTATAACGTGTATAACGTGTCATTTGCTTGTGGTGGCAATGTCTCCTTGTTAGCTTTATTGTAAATTATGTACATTACCACCAAATGACACCTCGTTGTACGTAAAACAAGAAGCATACTATGTATAATGGTGAGGCGAAGTATTGTTAACAATATAGTTATACAAGATTTTTATTAATTTCGTTACTAACCGATGAATGTAACGAAGTTCTCATTATTCAAATAACTATGATCGCGACTGTAGTAATATTACTCCTAGGTAAATATTATCCTGAGATACCTGTGAAGTAGAAGAGCGAAAACTGTATTTCTTGTTACCAAAACGATCACCTTTGTGATTCATATTAACAAAATCGTAAGTTGTGTAGATTTACCCGATTAGCTCACGAACAGTTTAACAATCGGTTATTTTACACCGTAACGTTACATTTACGTCTAACGTTAGTTATCTTGTTTTAGAATAATATATGGTTTCTTAAAAAGGCAGTTAGGAGAATGAACAGAAAGGAAAGGGTCGTTCAATATAATTGTAATGTTTAATGTGACAGAATGTATCGATATGTGTTACTTCCGTAGCTAGAACAACAAACGGCGGCAGATATAGAAACTTTGTAATAAACATTCGACAATTATTTTTAGTTTACGTCTACAAAGCGGTCGAGTATGTGTTCCTCTGTGAAAATAAAGAGAAATAAGCGGGAACGCTTTTAAAAGATTCGATTTCTTACAAAAAGGAGAAGTAATCTCTCTCTTGAGTTACAAATATCACATACATATACGTAACTCTAATCGTAGTTTTAATTTTCCACACTGTTACCTGTGTATGTGAGAGACGCACACGGGTTTATGTCAACAAATGCAATCATATCATAATTCATACCGAGTAAAAAAAATTGAAATTATCAATTGTTCGCTTTAATCCATAGCGTTATCTAAACATTCACTCGATATAAATTTCTAAAGCATAACAGCTATTGCAAGTTATAGTAATATACAGATAAGAAAATAAAAAGAAGCGTAAATAGTGTTTACATACATACATACGTACATATTTCGGACAACTCAAGAACAGGTATATTGACACGTTTACTTCTTTATAACTACACGTGAGTAAGATAATTGTACGTCAAACGTTTACTTTTCGTGTCACGAATTAAAATTAAGAGAATTTTCATAACGTACCAAAGTTACGAAATCTTCGAAATAAATTTGAAAGTATGAATTGCACATGATGAATCGACGAATTGCAAATGTCCAGGTGTAAAATTCACGTTGTTTAAAAGGAAGCAATATTACCAGCCGAAAGATTAATTATTCGAACGCAAATTAGCAGAGGCTGTAAATGATATTATCGGCGAATTTGTCGATATATCGATAATATTCACACACTCGTGAGCGTGTACGTTTATGTGCGTATACATGAGTATGTGTATGCATGCGTTCGTGTGTTCATGTTGAGAGCGTGAAAATTGCCTCGAGCGTACAAACGCACATTCCAGGTTAACGAAACCCTTCACTTTTATAAGAACGATGCGTTCCAACTAAATTGAAAATTACGATAATCGCGATTATTCGCATCGATTACGATTTTCTAATTCCACTTTTGTTTCATTCTAGTTACGATATCACATACTATTCGTACACTGTACAAGGACTGTGCGAATAATAATCGACTCGCCTCATAAGGTTATCCTATTAGACATAAATCGCGAGAAATGCAAGAGGCGTATGATAGTTGAAAGTAAATACAGAATAAAAACATCGTTGTATCGCACAAAGTATCGATAAGTATCGAGCACATAAAGCATTTTATTATATGATTGGGGTGTAAAATTCACTTGAAGATATGTCAAAAGATATATGCATTTTATACGACAATAAGATTTAAAATTTAAGGCATGTTCTTGTTACTAGTAACACACAAGCAGCTCGCAATTTCTAATTACTCGAACGATTTCTGTTTCATACATATGATTTCGATTCTGATCATTCAAAAATCTGAATACTACTAAAGTGCGCATTTCATAGCTGTCCCTGTACGTGGCAATCTCGTACTTTGAACTGTACACCTGCTGTTACAAACGAATACAATCGAAATGCGATTTAGTTTACGATACATAGATTTTATGCATTTCAATTATTTTGATGATTTAATTAATTGACTAACGATTAATTGATTTCACGAATTCTATTGCATGTTATTTATTATGAAAAGACGAAGAGATCACGGTATAAAATATGCAATGTTAGTACTATTATTAGTAATATTCAATGGAACTGCCACGTACAGGAATTGATGGTCAAATTACAATTGTACGTCAGCAGCACATTAACGTGTTGCAACGTTATTTGCAAGAGCCTGTCCAGCTTATGATCATATATATAAATAAAACAAGTAATGGAAAGAATGGTTGTATTGTAAGTCAACTTAAACAATGATTGATTTCTTTGGAAAATTTCAGTTCTCGCGATAGGCATTATTGCGTTATATAGTTGATAACCGATAAATATCACTGTTTATGTCTAAGATATTTATCGTACACGTAACCATTAATGAACTTGTATGTTTGCTTGCCTGTTCGAATGACACGCATAAAGCATTATAACCAAGACGTTTTTATTGCAGCCTTAACGTGTGTAATATACACAGAGCGGGCAAATTTGTTTTCTATTTTCCTTTGGCGAATTCTAATTTACGTGAAATCCAAACTTCATAAAATGTATGTAATCCTAAAAAAAGAGAGTTTTATTATTTTGGAGATTACCATGTTCCGCATATCTACGTAAATATCTCGTCATTTTGACAAATTCTATTCGACCGTATTACATGAGATTTTATATTCAATTTCGTGTTTTATCAATTTTCTAAACTTCTCGTTTCCATCAAATATTCGCATCTTCGAAAATCTTCTCTTTCATATGTGATTGAAGTATGCCGATTTTTTAATCATTGGACGTTTCGTGTGTTAAGACCTAATATATATTACACTAATTTGTCGAAGGAAAATAGCTTTGAGGATAATAACGCCAATGCAAGGCAGCTTTACCAATCGATCGATTTCGATGATAAAGATGCGCGAAGTTGCGAAGAATGGAAAGCAGGAGAAGCTAATACTAGGGATCGTCCAGATCGAATTTGTCTCGAGAAACAGAAATAGCCTGTCACATACGTTTGTGTGTACAAGTGAAATGGACGTAGTCTAATAGTAAAACGGTGTTAACTGAAAATAGCTGGTAACTTGTTATCGCTTAAGAGATTTAGAATAACTTTAAAGTTAAAGGATCGAATTGGTTGAGTCGATGAAAAGATACGAGCAAAAAATAAATGATCGTTCCGAAATTGTTGTATAACGTATTAAGATTTTCATTTATTCAATTATATTAGTAAAAAGTACTCATCGAATCATTAAAACATGGAACGTTTCAATAACAATAGGAACAACATATTTCGAAAGTACGAGCTTTATGAATTGCAATTTCCGCAATTGCAACACGAACTAAGTGTTATTATTTATTTTACTAATATTTTAATAATATAATTTTGTGCGGGACTGTGTCATGGCAAGATGTCAAAATTATGTGTACACTATTGCGGATAATTTTCATCGGTTCCACCTTGGAGAATGTAGTATGGATGTATAATAGATAATATTCAGAGGATAATAATAAGGACAAAATGATCGCGATAATAAAATTTAGCTAAGCGTAATGTGACGTAAATAATGTCTGCAGAAAATTTATAATCGTCTTTTTTTTTTCTTTTTACTAAAGAGGAGCGTTTTCCGGAAACGTCGCGCGTTTCCTCTTCGACGCAGTTACACAAATGCAATCAATAGAATAAGAAATAGGGTGAAAGAAAGGAAGACAAAGAGTATTATGCTTTCGATGTCGTCGTTGTAACTTAATGTAAGGCTAGTTAAAGAAAGAAAGAAAACTACTTTAAAGTAAATCGATGTTAGAAAAATGCTAATTCACTAAGATTGCGTTCGCCGATTGAACATTATAGCTGCGATACTCTCGAGGCCGATCTCGAACTTAGACGATTCATCGTCATAACACTGTTTTTCTCTTTTTCGTTTGTTGCATCAGATATAAAGACATTAATATGCAGTTTGACACTATGTAACCATCGTAAATCGTGGCAGAGAGAAGGTATATGATTATGCTAAACGGAAAGATATCCGTAATTTTCCCACCCGATCCTTGAAAAAGTCTGTGTATAAACGAGAAAACGTATTTGTAAAAATATATTGTATGTCCGGGAATATAATGATACTTGCGAGTAACAAGAAGAATAATGCTCTTTTGATGCTAGTTTCTACCTAATTTCCAACCACGTCAAATATCCCACGTTCTTTTTTCCATATAATAGTATCGGAATATTCCACGAGTAATAATGGAAGGAAAATATCCGATAAATAAGGATTCATTAATTTATGATTTATTAAAAAGTTACAAGCAGAATTATAAAATAACACTGGATTAGTTTTTCGTCCTATAGAGTATTTTCGTGTATTGCCCGTTACTAAATTTTATTATTAAATAGGATTCACATCTGTAACAAATTGAATCCATCACGATACGAATTTCCTTTAATTTCAGCGAATGCATTACGAATATTTTATCTTAATTCTTGTTGGATGCGCGTTTGCTCCACGAATTAAAATCCGATAACGTGGTATCTGATAATCTAGGCATCGAAAAGTCTGATGACCTTAACCTGCTCGTTGTTGAGATTAGTTTCACTATTATATCCCTATTATATCACTATTATATCAACCCAGAAATTATTTTCTTGTCATTTCGTGTTTTTGTTATAGCTTTCAGTAATAAAGTATTTATGAGCCTGTGTTTATAGAACATCTTCTGTCTTATTTTTATTCATAGGGTATGCTAATACTTTACCCCTGTCTATTTATACATTTATAGTTCTTCGAAGAGAATTTACTAAAGTTACGCTCGTATTACGTTTACACGTTGCATAAAATATAATTATCTATAATAAATATATTATATATTAAATATGTATAGCCTACATACACTATAGTTTTGGGAGTGTGTCAGTGTAACAAAATGTTCAGTTTCTTATTTAAAAAGTGTAGTGTGACATGAGTGCATCTAATCAAACGAATTAAGAAATATTCCTACAAAAATGATTTCAGCGATTTCTCTAATTGTTCTTATTTACAGTATGTTGTTATGTACAGTAAGAGGATCTTGCTGCAACGGATCATGACAAATTCCATTTATTTTCAGTTTCAAGTCGATCGCAACATACGTAGTTACAGAACACGCAACATATTTGATATGAAGATTTCTTACTAATTAATATAAATTACAACATATTGCATTTAGCTAAAAAGAAATTTCTAACTTTCATCTGTTCTACCCTCTACAAATATTCGTATTTTCCATGTAGGTACACACATGTATATGTGAAACTAATTTAAAGAAACAACGAAGAATATTAACATATAGCTGCAAGTGAGTACAAATAGTTCTAGAGCACATAATCGTAGGATATGCGAAAGAAAAAAGTATGCTAGGTTGCTGATAATCGTTCGCTATTGTAACTGGTTCAGCTGTTTTACTTGTTGTTACATATATATATGTGTGTGTCTTTAAACAGATATCTTTTCAGAAATTGACAAAACAAGTTTAATAGTATTTCAAAATATTAAAACAAATTAGAAGAAAAAGGTATCAATTGGAATAAACATTGGCTTTAAAATTTATTTACACATGCTACACAATATACACTGTAAGATATGAAGACTCGCGTACGACCTTCTGGACGCTGTAATTGCACCAAGTACACTCGTAATTTGCCGCGGCAGACCAAACAGTCATATCGCTGAAATAATTGCACATCGCCGTAATAAAAGTTATAATGCAGGAGGTGTAACACTGGTAGGTCGAGCAACAAGAATTTAACGAAACAAAATACAATTCGTACAACAACAACAACTGATGTTACAGGAAGATACAATTCGGATGGCACCACGTACGCTACGCAATACATTGTTCTATATAGCTGTAGAAATCAATGAAAATAAATAATTCGATTCAATTTTCATAACTGTCTGGTTCTTCCTTTTTCTATTTTATGCTTAAAACATGGAATCGATAATTTGCCATTTCTTATTAATTTATAAGAAGAGAAGAGATGAACGAAATGATACTTTGCTAACATGAAATTGGATAAACAAATGGCAAATCGATGCGGATAAATAGCAGTACCGCTACACACAAACGCATATTCTTCCATATTTTAAGCATCGAATTATTTCATCTAGAACCACCGAATGTAAGCACAATTATATATCTACTTATAAAATTACGAAAACAAAAACACAAAAAATGTTAATCAATCGAGAATTCCTTAAGAAGCTAAACTTTTGGTCGAAGAAAGGAACAGAAACGGATTAACAAGTATCGTTTGATTCAACACAAAAAAAAAGATTGCACTCGCCAATAATTCTTGAACGCTATACACATACTGGTATTTCTTTCTTCTTTTATAGTACGACAGGCACGCACACTTACGCACACGTATATTCTAATATTTGGACATTTGTACTTGACGTATTTATAATCGCATGTATAACAAAATATTCAAAGCTACATTTCTTTTTCGGCTCTGAGAATCGTTGAGCCTCATCTACATAGATGTAAGTAGTTTGCACTGTCGTACATTTAACTGCCTACTTCTCATAATTATGAATTCAGAGAAATATATCTTTCCGAATTAATTTCAACGACAATTTTATCGGCGTTTCATATTTGCACGAAAATTTCACAAAAAAAAAATGTTGCTTTACTCTTCATAATACGATGAACATTTAAGAGCTTCTTTTTTCTTTTTTTAGGCATTTAAATAGATCCAACCATTGTTAGGCCTATATTTAAAGGCAAATGTTCGAAATATAAATATTAGCTCGGCTAACGCGACGATCGAAATAATATAAGCTCAAGAAAATTTCTGTTGGGCCCCTTTAAATGTTGTAAAATTATTTCAATGATCTTATATGTATATCGCACGTATACATATATAGTAGAATACCGAAAAATATAGCAGGAATACCGAAACGATCTATGCATATCAGAAAATACATAGATAAGACGATACATATTTACATACATATTCCCCTAAATTAATAATTATCCTCGTATCCTAAGAAGGTGAACAAATTCTGTAACTTAGGCTTCAATCAGTTAAACAGTTTCACAATGCAAACCATACCACAGTCTCGCAGCTTAAGTAATTTGGTCGAGTTTTCAACATAAATTTCTTCTCCTAATCTTACGATAGAAATATTGTGTATACGACAGTAAATCGTCGTAGAATTCGACTTATCGGTACCTAAACAACCATCTCGGAAAATGAGAGATAAGGATTGTTTATTATTTTCCTACATGGCCTGTGTTCACCATCAGTTAGTCTCGAATCTAACCTAGGTGCTTCAGGTACTCTTTCGAACAAATTTCTATTTAATCTATAACAAGAATACCGCGAACCTTAATAAATAAATACGTAAGTTGTGGCAAAATTATTTGGTAAGATTCGTTATAAAGTTGATTCGCATCTAGGACGAGATTCAAGGGGGACACGTAAGATGTACAAAACGTGGTACTCGAATTTAATATGACAAAGTTATATCGTATTTTAGTGGAGAAAAATTAATCGTAATTTTTAGTAATTAAATCGTTCGTATGATCCTGCACGTTGTTTCTAATGTTAGTTATAAATGTTGTCCCTTCAAAAAGTATGTTTTAATGCGCTCAGTATTGAGTCGAATGTATATTTTTTGTATATACTATTTATTGAATGCCTATTTATAGAAATTATCTTCATATGCTCGTTTGTTAACCGTCACATGAATTTTGAATGACTCGTCATACGTGTAATAATCTAATTCTCTTATACGTTCAACCAGTAATTCAAATAAACGTGTTGTACACGTTTCATTTATACGAATTACGTAAATCTCGATATCGTCTCAGCTACTTTCACAGCAGCGTAATATTAACGAACATATAAAAACGAAATAAGTATGTGGAATTCGTATAAGAGTAACAATGGTCTCACAACAATCAGTTTCATCCCATTAGCGTTTCATTTTGAAACCATAGTTTCTAATTAGCGTTGTATATAGTGAAAATGTCTCTAATACATATCGTTGCGTATTTATCTTATGTATATAAATATGAAATATAACTTGTAACCAATTTACGACCTTACTAATTTACTTCGCTAGTTCAAAGAATGCAAATTTTCTTTGCAGAAGAACGAACATCGAGAATCAAGAATTATTGCACATAAAATTTTGTTGAACTAGAAATCAAATAAAAAAGATTACTAATCATAGTATCTAAAAGTATGCTAATAAATTTCTAGCTTTTATATTTATTCTCACGCTAGTGAACGTTTGATAAAGAGAAATCAAAAAAAGTACCTGTTTCGAATCGTTGATCGAAAATGCTCGGTAATTTCCGTCACTTCGTAGCCGTATGATTTCCTACCCATAGAAAAATACTTTTTTTAAAGTACGGGAGAAAGTAAAGAAAAAATTATTTAAACTATATCTTGACCGTTTTCAACCTGACAACCATAATTGTCTTTATCTCTGTTAGCATCTTTGTCTTTATCTTCGTTCCCTTCTTCCGCGATATACTCTTCCTGTTCCTTCATTTTTCTTTCGTTTTCAACGGATGCGAAATCTTCATTTTTGCTCGTCGCATTCGCGGAATGGGATTTGTTTAGTAGAGAACTGAATTCGCCAAATTTCAGAATTTCTTCCATGGCGGACTGTTCTAAATTTACCTGCCACATATTTATAGTATTAGTATCTGGATTTATACCGTTGCCTACTCGCTTAAACTCTCGCTAGTTAAAATATTTCTGAATGAATTTTCACGAAAATAGGATCTGTAAGGATGGAAAAATGGTGGAAATGCAAAAAATAATAAATACATCCTATTGTAAATAAAAAGAACTCTGCAATATTCAGGTAAAGAGAGGAATTCATTGTAAAAGGAAAAAATTATTATTTAACATTAAGATAAAAAGAAATACAAACGTTAAAGGAAGGAAGAAAGTTGAAATGAAAATAAGAGGAACAAAAGTCATCTGCGGGAGCATTTAGAAATCGAAATTGATTACAACGTGATTACGATATTATGTAAACGCGTCTAACCTTTCTCGGTCTACCCCTTTTCCCTTTAACCACCGCCGACGGTGCTGATTGACAACTCGAACTTGACAAGCTATTCTTCCTTTTTGGCCATTGTAAGTGCGAGTCCAAATGCTGCTTCAATTTGTCCTGTCTGGCAAACATTCGGGGACAAATGCTACAGGCAAATGGTCGTTCACCCGTATGAACTCTTCTGTGTCTGGCCAAATGAGAAGCTCTCGTAAAGGCTAAAGTACAGAGGTCGCAAGAGAAAGGTTTATATTGTGCTTTTTCAGACTTGGGCTGTATCGGTCTGGTTTCTTTTCCTTCGTTTAATCCTGACCTCTTCGTAAGATTATCGCCCTTCTTCTTGATAGTTAATCTTGGACTGTCATCCATGTTCTTTGACGATTCCTAAAAATAGAATGACGGTGTAATGAAAATAATTGCCTGTAATGGAGACGATTCCTAACTTACAAGAACGGTAGTAATAATTAGATTTAAGTTCAACAAATTGATATGTATTACCAGAATGCATATTCGCGAAATTGTAGTGCCGATTCTGCCTAATTCTTATGAATATCATGCTCATACGTTAACAGATACCGAAATACCAAATACAAATATCAATGATCTTGAACATAAAAACAATTTCAATTGTAATCATCTTCTCATACCAGACTTTCATCTCGTTCTTGTAAGTCGTCGTTCATCTGTATATCCGGTACCGTAGGATCTGCAGATGTGTTGTTAAAATTTGGTTCGGACTTAACCGTGTTCGACGAGTCTTCGTAGCTCTCCCTCGTAGACTCTTCTTTCGAAGCTATACGCTCCTTTGATCTAAATTCTAATACATCATTGTTTCTCGTTGAACGTCCCACCGAGACCCTTTTCTGACCTTTAAATCTTGTCTCTCGCTTGTACATTGGCGGTGGCATACGTCTCTAAGTCATGCAAAGAAATTACAAAAAATTAAGATGCCAGTCATAAGTATTCTAGGCTCGTAAGAGCGTGAATGTATTAGGTTAAACATAAAGGTCACTTTCTGCTGCTGTATGCATTTCGAAGAATCTTATGAAAGCGTTGCTCGTGCTAGCTATAACGAGCGAACACTCTAAAGGAGAAATTGCAAAAATTTCAAGTTAACTGACAGCATTCAATTCGCCTGTAGATTTTCTATGAACAAATGGCATACATTTCACGTAGGTCGATCGTTAAAAGAATGAAGACAAATTTTTTTCAAGTAGACGAAGCTTGTTTCTGAATATTTCAAAGAAAAATTCAATCTGGACAATAAGCTATGTATCGCGACAGTCGATTTGTGCTCGAAGGCGACACTTTTATCGCTCTGGAAGAAAGTGAACAGTATAAATATTTTATTAGAAATTCTTATCGAATTACCAGACAGATGACAATGATAAATTTTGCCTATAATAAAATACATAGTTCCGTCACTTACGTTTAGGAAAGGATATTTTTTTAAATTAAATACTTCTTTTACGACATAACAGAATTACAGTATAACATCATTTATACAAGAAATTAGCAGAATACGTATTGAGCCTTTCTTTACCTAACCCGTATTTGGTAATCCAACTGTGAATAATTATTAAACAAATAGCAGAATGCAGAAACAAATCTACCAGATTTCTTTAGATAAGAAACCAAAGAATTTTAGACAGACCCGATAAATAAAATATTTGGCACAATTGCTAGAGGTAATAGGCTCGATTATGTACATATATAAACAGATCTTATATAAAACTAGTGAACTTACTGTACTATATTAAAAAAAAAGGTATTGCTCAATCTGTTCTTACTCATGAATATTCTTAATTCTTAACATTAAAAATCCTTGATAGTTCCCCATATAAATATACAGAGCTGACGCGTTCAAACTTGAAGCGCGTGTAGCATTCATTAAAATAAGCAAGAAAGTCTTAACAAACATTCATGGAAAAATCACTAGTCTGAAAATTACAAGATTTCCTGTTTCCTCATTGCTTATCGCTCGATTATTATCTATAAATCCAACTTTGTTTGCAAAACTATTTCCTCTGTAAATGAGCTACTATCACTATTTATATATAATTACTAACAGATCTCAATCTTCCACATTCTTAGAAACAGTTAATATAGTAATTACTTTTCAACGTTTCAGTCTCGGTTACAAGTAAATACATGTAAGTACAATAATATCGCGCTCGATATAATCCTATTTATGTGTTTGCAATTGGAAAAGTTTTCCTCATAGAAGTTGTTTGTGTCTAATGTTACTACTCACTTTATCGTGCATGAAAGAAAAGTCTGTTATTTCGAAATTTCGTGCAAGAATAAACTGTAACCTGAGAAATAACCATACAAACGTACATAAACGCTGCAATGTTAAAACAACAAAATTCTGTTTTCTACTAATGAATGGCGTCATGTATTTATCTATGATTACACAGAGTAAATCAACTAAAAGTTTAAGTTGAAATATTTTCGATACCAATAATTTGGTATATCAAAAAATGTTTCAGGTAAAAATTAAATTGTTTGAAGGCGAGTGTATTTTGACGTTATTAGTTCTTCCATAGGTAGGTGCGTAAAGGTCAAAGAGGTCAACTTTGACTTTTTAAACGGACGCGTATATTTTTTAATACATTAGCCGACGCAGCTCGAGATTCTTTATAAAAAAATTATTAACTTATTTTTGTGGAAATAGTGTTAGTTGGTAGATGTTTTGACTTTCATCTTGTAAAATTTATCGTATGAAATATAAGAAAAACAAGTGCAAAAGTAGTATAGTGCCTCGCGTTTTCCCTACGACAAGTTTTACGAGATAAAAGTTAAGGTAGCTATTGGATTGATAGTTTTTCGACATAAGTAAGTAAGTATGTAATTTCCTTGAAAAATTTTTCGATTTATTACGTGCTTGATGGTATCGACACCAAGCTAAAAAAAACTTAAACACTTAAATGACTCACCCCGTATAATGCTAGTACAGCGTTTATTTTGTGTCACTTGGTAACAACTAAAAAATTTAAATGATTCGGTTGATAAGTTTAAGGTAACACGTAATAGTTACGTGGCTATCAGTGAATGCACTGTATTAAGACTGTCTAGAAAACTAATCAGAAACTAGTGATTTTTGTATCCATGCTTTTTAAAATCCTTTATATACATTAAACGTTTCACATATAAAACCTATAGCGACAGGATCAATCACGTTAAAAACGTACACAATTTAAAATAAACAGCTTCTGAAATTTTTATACAAATGTCATTAATTTGTTAGTGGAACGAATATAGCATTCGCTATTTTTAATCATTGGAACAGGTAAACTGAAATTTCGGTTTTCCTCCTTTTATGGATAATAGTTCATTTAATCTTAATTAGATGACATTGAAATGTATTGATAAAGAGCAAAGAATAAAGAATATATTCTATATGAAAATTGTACTGTCCCGATTTCTCTTTGATTATGATAAATCGCCCATCGTTAAAATCTCTTGCCACAGAATGACATTTTGTTTGCGCAATTTTTAATATATTCGCAATTAATCTTACACGTGTTTCAGAGATAATGCAACATTTAGTTGACATTAACATTTAAAAAGAATCTTCTTTCTCCTTCTCATAGTAATTCATTTACATTTGTACATGCACGGTGTCTCCGAAATCAAAGCACAAGCGGTCGGATGATTCTACGTATAAAAATGAGTCGAAGAAAAAAAGAATAACATTTCTTCGTCCAAGACTTTGTTCCCAAGGAAAATAAGTTCGAAGATCCGTCAAGTGTACGTGTACTAATTGTAAGCTTCGAGGTATCCGACTTCTCTTTCTGCTCGTGTTTATATTTATAAACATGAACAATGTTATGATTTACTTTCTATTATTGCTGCTATCTTATTTCTACGGTCTCCGTATTTGCGATGGTTTCAGAAATAAGGGTAAAAGTATTAATTTTTAAAAATCATTTTATTGACGTAACAAGCGTTCAAAATCTTGACGCGTTGCTGCATGTATAAGTCTGCTTGTCTAATTAAATTATTACCACCGCGAGCAGAGAGACAAGTCGAATGCCTGGAAACTTACAATTGGCACGCGTGCATCTGACGGATTTTCGAGCTCATTTTCCTCGAAAACGAAGTCTTAAACGCAAAAACGTTATTCTTTCTTCGTCGATTTATTTTTGCATGTGGAATCACCACCCGAGTGCACCGCTTGTGCAATAATTTCGGAGACACCTTATGTATAAACAATACAAGGTGGGACAATAACTTTAATCACCGTAAATATTTCTTTTCTTTTTAGAGATATGGAAAAATATTGTTCATGAAAGTTCTATGGTATTGAGAGACTCGTAATATGACAGTAATAATTTTTTTGCTCGTGAAGGTTTTTCGAAGATTTCGAGGTCACCCCCACCTTTTTTTTATGACGCTTTAACTTCTTATTCCTGATAAAATAGGGTATGTTTGAAACAATTGAGATGATTTTAACGAGGTCATTCGACAAAGAGAAAAGAGTAAGCAACAAATCTTACATCACAGCAAATGTTGGAAGTGGTACCATTTGCATCGATCCCCCCACCCTCATCAATAATGGCCTGCTATCTTCTTCTTGGCATTGATAAAATTAAAAGTTTTGTAATCTCTGGTGTAATTTTATCTCGCGGTATTTGTAAGTTAATGTTCTAGTTTTTTACATTCTTTTTACATATACATTAATATAGTGATTGAACTCAAGGTAACTTCTTATCGATATACTTGTATAAGTATAAATAGTTTCGTGATAAAATATATTTCAATAACTAACATAGTTCGATTCAGGTATATATTTGGTAGATTTGCGTGACTAATTACATACATGCACGTACATTCTATGCACTACGATAATTTGACTGTTTCACATTTTCTCTATTATTTTAATTATATCATTTGGACTTACAATTTGCGTTTCCGACGATCGCAAAGGTTCATCGAACGTATCCTCGTGCCCATCGATCACCATCGGATCATCTTCCACCTCAATTTCTTCCACTTTGATGTGATCCTCTAATGACTCTATGGAAGACTGTTTTGGTAAAAATGGTATCACGGACGGTTCCTTCATGTACTCCGTTGTATGAACTCTCGCCTCTATGTGACACCGTTGCATCCGTGTTTCCACTCTCGTATAAGGGCTACGACTATTTTCTTGATTTCTCTGGTCACCGGAAAGACCACGGATCTCTAGATCTGTGGCAGTTTTAATCAAAGATGGCAAATGTTCTTCAGCGACATCAATCGAACCACGGTACATAAAATCCAAAAGACATTCCATTTCTTCAACCGCAACACCTACGGGATATGGTGTAAATAAGTAGAAGCCATATCAATATCTACTGCATCTACATAAATTTAAATAAATTTGCACACCTACAGTCGTGCTAAGCTCACACAATATTTACATACTCGCATCTAGTATGAATATATATTATTTACTAGACATAAATTTCTTCGTCGCGATTGGAAAACCACTGTACAGTATCTTAAATTTCATGTAGGAAATCAATTTATTAAGAAAACCGTTTATATGTATCGATAGAAATATTTTTCAAATTTGTACTTTGTTACGCAAAAATTGTTCAACGTTGTATTTTTTCAACGTTCAATGTTGTTCTATGCTATGCTATGTTATTTACAGTGTTATTTACAGTTAAAGGAAATAAAAGAATGCAACCTTGATATACTTAATCATACTTCAAAACAGACATTATTGCACGTCATTAGAATCGAATAATTATAACGCTATAATTCAGCATTAAATTTTGTTGTTCGACGCTACTACGTTAAAAGTGAATTCACTGATATCAATACGTAAAAGAAGATCATATATTTTAGAGAATTGCGATTGTTAAACTGAATTTTACCTTTCAAGCTTACCTTTTAAAATAAGAATTGGCTGTTCACCATAGTGTTCTTTGAAAACTCTTTCAAAATAAGGACTACATGCTGCCAAGACTAGTCTATGTGCCCTTAACATTCCACCTTGACAAGCTAACGTTGTATCAGTCAAGGAACCACTCTTATAGAGTCCTTCAAACAATCCAGACAAGTTCGCTAGGTGATTGTTCCAAGTTAGGTTGAATGTTTTCTCACCCATTGTTATGACGCGTTCAGTGTTCACTGCCAAACATACCACAGTCACACATTTATTCGTTAGATAAATATAAATCACCTTTTGAAACTTTTGCATTCTTTTCTACTACAAAATGTACTGTTCGTTGATAATAATTAAATAAATAGAATTTTTTAAACAGATTTCATAACAATTTTGTCCAAAATAGTATTTCTAGGATGAAATGATGTAAACGTTAATTACATTAATTTTCATAAATCATAAATATATTACCAAATGCATCGCACATTACGATTTTAATTAGACCAATTACAATCTGTTCAGTGTTTGCAAAATTATTGCAAAATTGGGGAAACTTATTATTTAACGTAACGATTACGTTATTTTATGATGTTTGTACAAGAAGTTTCTATAAGCTCGAATATGATATTCTGTATCTCGAGCGAACAAATTTCTTGATATTTACCCTTTATAATAATCTAACAATAGAGATTAACAAATTTCTTAACAGTTTTCTATAATTCACGAGTGAATATTTATATTATTCCACTTTTCACATAAAATTTAGCGACATAAAACTTGAACTTGCATTTCCAGTTCTTAAAGGAAAGTGAATAGACGCACAAATATCACGTTGTAGGTAATTATCGTTCTTCATTGTGCAACGTTTGTACAAATTAATTTGTTATGCGGTGTCAAACTTTCCAGCATTATTATATTTTATAATTCTGTAAACAAAATAGCTAAGAATCTTGGCTTTGAGTACTTCTATAGTTAAGAAATTAGGTCCACAGATAAAGCAGATGTTAGCTAACAGTTGTTGCTCAAATGTGATGTATAAATTCTTTCTGTTGAAACATCAAAATAATACAATTTTCTTATGTAATAAGCAACTGTGCTGAATTTAGCAAGTATATACAATAAATCGAGGACGTTTCAAATCATACATTTCTTACAATCATACTTACAACGCTTGCATTCAAATTCAGACATGTTCTGTCCAATTATCAAGCATTAATTTTACTGCACAAATATTCATTCTGTACAAAAACAAAGAGAAGTATCTCTTGAGATTCTATTTTATGACACATTAAGAAATGAAAACAGAAGTAATACTAATTTATATTCTATACAACGTGAATCTAAATTTATGTACAAATGAAATTATGGAACATTCTGTGGCTGAAAATAAGACGAAAATTAAGAATAACAAAATTGCGCTGGAGATTTCGTTTTCAAGAAAATCAGCTTTAAGCTATTTTACACGCGAAAATAATTCGAAAATATAAAATAAAGTTTGTGTTGAAGAAAGTAATTTGAATATACGTGTATTTAATGTAGAATTATTTACTCAGCCCACGCGTATTCGACAAATTTTCAAACTTCACTTTTCCTGACAACGAGGTTTCAAACAAGAAGACGTTGTTCTATATTTTTCACTTATTTTTGCGCGTAGCATAACCCTCTGCTAATTGTCCACTTGTAATCGTCTAATCGAAAATTAATAAAATGCACAAATATTTGACAAGTTTTCAAACTCGATCTTCTCAGAAATAAAGCTTCCAACGCAAACTTTGTTATTCTTGATTTTCATCTTATTTTGAGCCATGGAATCTCCCTGACTTCACTTCTACCACGAAGTAAGACCCACGCCCGGTGCGCATCTATGCCAAACATTGTATCGAAATATGAAAATTTAAATTATTTCAAGCACATTTTGAAATTCTGTTATAAAACGTTAAATTATTTTCTAATTCCAAGGTTCTGTACTATTTTGTTTTTTACCAAATTTATTACATTCTTATTGCAAATTGTTTTCTCGATTACCTCTTTATTAATAATATATACAAATATATATAAAATCTTTGTGTAGCTTGATGCATACACTGTAATGCTGCCACTATGATAAATGTACTGTCAGAAATGACAACTTCTTCAATTTTTTTAAATATCTAAAAATTATTGGCTTTAGCATACTTAAAATTTCGAATATTTCCTTAATGAAAACATTTCTGCTTTTCTTGCTGAATAAAGATTACGAACCTTATAAATTTTTAATCATTTAAAGGAAATTTTAATTCTGAAGATATTGAAATCCTATGTCACAGACAAAGAATAACATGATTTCTTTTTTGTAGAGTTCACAAGTGTTTCTTACAGCATTTTTCGATACATTTTTAAAATGCATACACCAAACATTGTAGAAAAATACGTATTTCTGCTCATAATGCTTCACTATGCAGAAGTATTCGCTATACGAAGGGCTCTTTGCTTACATAAATTTCAAACAAATAAACTAAAAAAATGTGCTACATTTATAAAAGAAATTCGTAGATTAAGATGGATAAAGGTATAGCGGCACAAATTTATGGCATAATCTGTCTATCACTAACATCATTCAGTGTAATTGAACATTTAATAAATTAGGAAATTGACTGAATTAGAAAGAAACATTCTTCGCTTTTATTGCAATATCTAGAGCACGCCTAGCAAAAGCGAATGGTTTCGCTGTCCTGAAGAAACTATAAATTCTTCAAAGATTATGCATTAGATAAAATAATATTTATAGAATAAAAACTATCAAAACAATGTCATAATGATCTAGTAATTTATTCATTAATAAGTTTTTATACCTGTGTAATAAAAAGATGCTTGTGTTTCCTTGTACAATCTTAAATTTGCTTCAGGATTATTAATGATAGAAACTACTTTTTGCACAAATGTATATTTGTTAAATGTTTGTTAAATGTTTATTATATTTAATAGAATAATTAATGTAGAACGGTTGTGTAAGACTAAATTACCTAAACATTGTCGTATATAAAAGCAATACAAATATTACTAAATTATTAGTAAATATAAAGTAAACATTTATCCTTTTCTTGTAACGTGTTACTTTAGAGAATAGATAACTCGCAAATTAATTATAAAATCTATTTACTACTATAATTTTTTCCTAACATACTGTTTCATTATATAATCTCTGTAAACATTATTTCCAATAAATTTTTTCTCCTATTCTTCTCTGTGACTACACTCTACTACTGCACATATTTATTTGTCTTTATAGTAATACTCTTTCGGAAATCCTCCAAGAACGAAAGTATAAATATAAACCGAATGACACGCAATTAGCAATCAATAGAAGCAAGATATCTCAGCGTATTTGAAACGCGCAATGATTCTCATGACGTATTAATTTCACTAAGATGTTCCACAGAATCACTTTAATTGTTTGTATCAATGTAATATTTACGTAATAATTGGTATGTTATAGCTGTACCCGTAACGAAGTAGTGTTGATGTTTAAACATCTAACCACTGCAGAATGTTCGTGCAGTTAACGAGTTTACGAAATCGGAAGTCCACCTACAATGATCAACGCCGAGAATAATTTGTCGGCACTACCATGGTCGATTTGGAATAATGTTCGAGTAACAATGTACTGGACTTAAGAGAAGCAGGCTTTTTAATAGATTTTATGAAATAATAATTTAAAAGCAAATTTATTGATTTTGTGTGAATTCGAATTGATTCACAGAATTTTGAAAATGAAATGCATCTGATAAAATCTGATAAAATTCGTTGTTGTTTTATATAGTAACAAGAATGACGTAAAAGTTTTCTGACGCCCATTTTGGCACTCTTCTTTACACATGTATTTATTTCATACATTAGAAGACGTGAATTTAATTTTAATACTAATTATACATATAATGTGAAGGTAAAACAAAATATGTGTAATAACTAATGAAAACCTCTATGCATTAAAATAATTTGGAAGATAAGTTTGTATCTTAAATTATATATTATTATTATCACATATATTGAATTTGTTTAGTTAATTGTAAATATTGTTGTAAATATTATTTCATAATAACATATTAACTTAAAAATAGGTGATTATAAACAATTTTTTGATTGTAATGGTTACTTAATTCTGTAAAATATATTTATTATAATATAAAGTATAATATAAAGATAACAATTTAATAAAAATCTGATTTGATAAATATTCACAGCTAATATTTAAATTATAAGTCCAATGAATTATTGAAATAGTTTGCACTTTTTACTAACTAATTTAAGCGATCTATTATGTTACAGAACAAATTTAGTTTGTTTATTAGTAATTAGAATATAATGCGATACATTCAAGTCAATGCAAAACTTGTTGTCTAAATATTTTCATTATTGTTAATATGCTCATTAATGTTTGTAGTAAATATATATGTTGCACAAATAGTTATCTTTCTCTCATGAAATACAAACCAGTAGCTGTGAGAAATTTAAAATATAAAATTAATACAAGAGTAAAAGTAATATTTAAATTATTTTAATTGAAATAATCGTATAAAAGCTAATTAGAAAAGCAATTGCATTAATTTAATTGAATTGTACAAATTAAGATTTGCTTTCAGTTTAATGAAGTGGAAAAAGTTTATTTAGTTATTTTTCTTATTAAAGTAATTGAAATACGAAAATACCTCGGTGAAGTGATACGGTTATTAGCCAATACAATTTAAGCGACGATTTAAAATATACGTACTTTCACGGACGTACGTATAACGTGCATACATGAACAAAAAAATAGAAGGTGGATCATCAAAGATAGAAAATCAAAATGAATATTTGAATGAATATTTAATGTCGGGATCATGAAATAAATCAAAGAAGCCTGACCCGAAGAGAAAAGGTATTGAGAGTAATATTCAAAAACTCAAAAAATTCTGAAAAATAATCGTCAAAAATCAGTTAGAGGATACCGTATGCAAATCTTGAACAAAGTGTACATACAATGAATCTAATGCAACAGTCGTCGAAGAACACGAAGAATTTTCATCTAAATTACGATAACGCTTAACACACAGTACCTGCAGTAAGAAAATTCATGCATTATGTAGAACGGAGAAAATATGGATTAGACAAGAAGAAGAACCGAGAACGACCACGGGAAATGGATTGAATTACGTATTTTCCTTGTTTAATTGGATAACCTAGTTTGAAAATTATGCAATTATGTTAAATAGAGAGATCACAAATTGGACACAAAGATACACAATTTAACGTATAATGTATATATTAATGTATATATTAATGTTATATTTCATGTAACAAAATGAAAGCACGAAGAAGGCAAGCAAGAGCAAGTGAAATACGGATTTATAAGCAGAATGCATGGCTAGGTGTTCATGTTCAACATTCATACATGGCAAGGGAGTAGAAAGTGGGCTGAAGGGCAGAGTGATCTAGCGATGGTCATGCGCAGGCGTGGTACCTAGGCCCGATCCATAATTTCGTTGGTGGACCCCGTCACGCATTTGCAAGGGGCTAGGCCGTGTGTCGTCCGAATGCACCCTTTTTCCCTCTCATTTCGAACCATGTACATACATAACTACGTCACCGCACAGCAGACGCGGGGGCCACAAAAATCGTCGACCATTGGGAGAGAGAACGGCCCCCTGCGCGACCAAGGGAGCCGTCATCACAGATCGTTGTTCGTCACCGCGTGGAAAAATGTCTAAACGTCTGTTCATGGAAAAAAGCACACATCGGGTTCTGACCGCGTAGAGAATTTAGAACACGTTAACTAACGATACGAAAACATAGACATTTCTCCAACTTGCAGCTACTTCTATTTATGAAACGACAAATTTGAAATTTCAATCTTTCAGTTAAACGATGGAACGTTTAATGAAATTATGGGACAAAAACGTGATAAATGTAAATCTCGCTGTTCGAAATTGCATTTGAAAATATTTGGATTTTCGTTGCAATCGCTTATTTTAACAAAATCGAGTTTGAGATTGTCCTGAGATATTATAAAATTAATTAAATTCGATATATCTTTCCCGTAGATTAAATTTCTGTGCTCGTTACAATTTACGTAAAACGAAGATCATTTTTTATATCTTTATCATAAAAATTGTTGTAAATATTTGATTGTAATTTTCATCTTTCTAATTAAAAATAAAAAATTGCTTTATTTCGAGATAACTATCTGAGCATGGAGAGATATTTTTTATTTAATGCTAGCTTATAGCATAAACCTTATGATAAACCGATGTATAAAATAAAAGCTATTTAGTGTAATGATTTAGAACAAAAGGTATTTTGTAAATGTGCCCATAATATTTATCGGTTGTATACATATAACAATTCCATGGTTGTAGAAGAAAAATGGCAAAGATATATTATTGAAAATATTGAAACAATTAACAATGAAATAATTGAACTGAAGTCACTATTTATCATGCTATTCGTCTGGTGTGAACATTTGAAAAATATTATATAATTATGTAATGCATATTACACAACCATGTGCTGCAACTAGATAATGCAAAATAAAATAAATGTAATCTGTAGTTTATCATTAAATATACCGTACAGATTAATTTATTAATACAAAGCTAAATTTAATGTACAATTTCTCATTTTTTCAAAAATAGATGTAGATGAAAAGATAAACGTTGTTTAGTATTACCATTTTATCGCAAAAGTTAATGTCTAGATATTTTAACATTTTCCAGAAATAGAAAATTCATTTGTAGAATACAAACATACAACAATACATTCGATGTTTATAAACATCGAAAGCTATTAATCATCTGTTAAACACATCAATCTATCTCAATCTTACATCGTAAAAATTTCAATATAAGATATTGAATTAGTAATTATTGAAGTGAGATATTAATGATATATGTTTGATTTCTGAAAATCAATTTTTTTACCATATAATAATTATAAATTATATATGATAATATAAAAGCTTTTCTCGTTTGTGTGCACATGGTACTTAGTATTATTGTAAGAAATATGCTACAAGCAAAGATAATCTCTTGCATATTCGAATATTGGTATAACATTCCAATAGTGCAATATGTATACCTAAATAAGGTAAGAATCAATGCGTAAGCAAAACAAGATAAATATTCGTAGTCAAAATGACGTTAACGTAGTATTACGACTGGAAAACATATTCAACAATATGCACTGATTACGTAGTGAACAGGTGTATGCAATGGGAGAAGAAGATAACTCAACAACAAAGTTCAACCTGTGTTTTTATAAGTTTTATAAGTAGGTATATTTGCTTTTTTATCGACTACTAGAGTACGTGACTGGTAAGTTTTTCCCTCTTTCTAATTGCAGTTTTAAGAATCTCATCATTTACCGATGCTGATTTTTTTCATTGTTCAGACATTGTTTTAAATTATATAACTACGTAAATATACTACTTGGATAATTTAAAACAAGTTTCATTGCGAAGAGCCCAATGTTAACAATTTGATGTTATAACGCTGTGATAAAGGAACGATTGATATCAGGCGTGTGTAATCATCATTATAGGTACACATTGTGAAGATAAAGTTATCGAGACAATGTTTTACGTACAGAAGCGGATGTTCCTTGCTTAAAAATTTCATTGCTTTGAATTTAAACCTAAAATTTACCGTTGAAATAAAATACAACACTGTATAACTTTTTCCCTTACATTTCGGCTTAAATTACTGTAATTACAAGGATTAAACCTGTACTCCTTTTTCGTTTCCTTATGTCTGATTTTTACATTTTTACAACGAAAGAATCTTAGTCACAAAAATAATTTGCTGATCTTCTGTTGTGTTATTTATGTAAAATTATTCGCAACACAGCTTATTAAATAAAATTACTAACGACAACGATTACTACGTTATTTAAAGGAAAATTTTATTCACGTTCGAATAACTGCGACCCATGTTCGATATACGCACACACTATCTGTATCCTCATACAAGTATAATAAACATACCAAAACTATCCACTCAACAGGCTACCAAAATAACAGCGCAGAACAGAAGCAGAAATTTTCACTGGCATTGAATTCTTTTCGCGTTACATTTGTTCAGTCTACTAATACAGTAAAGTACACATAAAATATTTTAATTCAAATCATTTATCGCTGAAAATCTGTTAAGCAATTTTTCTTTTTCTTTTCTACCTTCCAATGGTACATGATACGTTTAATATCTAGCGCATTTTGGCTCGATCAAACAAAAGAGCTTTTATGCGAATAACTCTAAATTTTGAATCAATAAGTATCATTTACTTAAGTTGAAGCGAAAAAATTGAAATTAAATACACTTATTGTATGCTTTAACTTTTGTTTCCAGACATCCTTGTGATAATTGTTACTTAATTACCTACCTAATATTCCATATTTCATCCACATATGATGCAGCATATGATAAGCTTTTCATTCAGTTAAACAATCGTGAATATCTGATTTTGTAAAATTCAGAGTAAATAATGCACATTTCAGTAATGCCTATTCATTATAATTTATTTGAAATTACGTATCGAGGTCACTGATTCTCGTGACTAAGGTATCCAAGAATGCATAAGATCTCCCGTGGCTGGTTAGAGCGCTCTAGAACGCTGAAGATCAAGAGAGCAAAGAGTCGGTTTAAACCGTGTGCCCCGTCCCAACGTCGACTCTATTAATACCCGCGCCTTGTCGTCGCGTCTCGAGAACGTGTGCACCGATATAGAGGCATTAATACGATGAGACTGTCCTTTTATTAAAAAATCTTCTGGTCTTAAGAACGAATAAACTGAACAGAAATTATGTTCGTGTTGATCTTGATACGAGTATATACGAAAAAAAAGTAACAAATCGTAACAGTAAGATTGCTAAAAAGAATCGAGGTGATTTTCATATGTTAAATGTGAAAATAATGAAACATATTAAAAGAAGGTTTATCGTTCCATAAAAATGGAAACATCAACAGTCTACTGTTACAAGTAATTAAACGAATTTACACGTTTGATAGAATTATGCATTTGATTGCGACAAAGATGCTTTTTCTTTCTATAAGCTGCGTTATTCCATGAAAAAATTGTAAACGAGAAGGTGCGATCAGGTTATCGACTTGAGTACGAGACATGACAAGGAAGGAAGGAAAGGAGTTGCAGCTTTAACAGGACATATCGTAGATGTCGTACAAGTGCATTCGCAGTCAATTATGTGATCAGCTACAACCATTCGCTTCATGAAGCTATTAGGAACAAGTTTAATAGAATCATCGCATCGTTCCGATGTGCGATGAGTTATCATAAACAGTACGAGTAAAGGTATAAACTGTTGCAATTTTAATGGAGTAGCCTACAGATGTCGTACGAAGACTTAAGCCCAATCGAAGTCAGCGCAAATATCTAATCGACAGTTTCGCAATGTCATTTCACCCTTGTAAAATTTCTATCGTTGGTTCGACTCGATAATTGATTCAGATCATTAAACAACCTGGTGTTGCTCAGCGATTTGCCAAACATTTTTAAATTAAACAAGGGATAGTCGGGAGTGAGCGAAAGATAAGCGTAAAAAATTATTTCACGTAGGTAGACGGATGCACCCTAACCAAAGGCCATTTTCTTCGGATTCACTCACCTTTGATTGTACGAGAGGATGAAAGTTACGGGAAGTCTTGTGAGATTAAAATATCACCAACGAAATCAATCGACGAGTACAATCCAAGAAGAGGAGGTAGGTTAAAATACACCGCGGCAAGTTTTCACTTTTTCCTTTTCCACAACCACCGTACACCCTTACGTGTTCCCCGAAATAACCAGTTTCGAGCGAAAACGCGCACCGCGAAAAAAAGCGTACGCGAAGAACGTACACCAAGTAAAGAATCGAGCAAGCTATTGAGCTCACTCTGCGAGGGGCACGGCACGTGCTGGGGCTCCCTCGACCGAGTCGCGACTGATATCATTTCCAGCGGGGGACTGTGGGGTCGCCAGCCAGAACCCCACCAGGGGGTCTTCGTGCAACCCCCACGCGGTGTCGTAGTAGTCGTGTTCGCCGTCGTGGTTGTAGCTCGTTGTCGTGGCTCCACCGTTGCTAGCCTCTCGAAACCCCCTTTGCACGTACAGGGAATAAGGGACCAGGATGTATACGTACATCATGGGGAGAGAGACCTCTCTCTTCTTCTCGCACATTGCGATCCTGTCCGCGTCGGTCTCTCTTGCACTCTCACTCCCTTGCTCCCACGTACCATTCATTTCCGTCTCGTTTCTACGCGCACTTTTATCGTATATGTTTCTCTTTGTTTCTCAACGAGCTTCTCTCTCGTTCTCAACTCCTATCCTTGTTTCGCGTAACGTGTTAGGTCGAAGCGTTTGTTTCTCTTTCGTCGTTCTCCTAGCTTCGCCAGTTCCGTGTAAAGCACACGCAATACCACACCAACACAGCTATGGATCTTCCTCCCCCGCCCTTCACCGATGGTCCCCTCCCTTCGCGCGAATCCCTTACCCCCTACGTATCCAGCAGCTTTATCCACCCTGAACCCTCCTATGTACGAGGGTTGCTTCTCGGCAGCCTGATCGGACGTTCGCGAGAAGGGACTTTCCCCTCTACCTCTCTACACCGCCCTAACCATGCTTTCTTCGTATTTCAGATTTGAGGTTGTTTTATTCTCGAGAAAAATTCCATCGTCCTGTTTTATCTCCTACAGTCTACTTTTGAGACTGTGAAATTCTAAAATATCGCATGATCACAAATTGCCGTGCATCTCTTTCAGGGGAGATTAATTATGTACTTGATAATTAAAATTTTTAACATCACTTCAGTCACATCGTTGTATTTATTTTTATTTACATATTAATCGAATTCCCTTTTTCGCGTTCTTGCTCGTTTCATGCAAGGTAAGATTTGTTCCATTCTCACTTTACGGCTAACACTACTTTCAGCTATCTTTAAGAGTACGATAACGATTGCGATGGCATTATAAAGAAATTTGGCTTTGAATCAAGAAAGTCAATTTTTAAATGGAAGGTAAAGGAAATTCCTAGTATACGAATGTCGCTTTCACCAATACCATTGGGGGCAATATTATCAGTGCATTATTCGATTCGAAAATTGAACTCGCATAAAAGACCTTGGAACATGAAACTGCTCGTTGAAGAGAATCGCAATACGATGAGCACAGACTGCAATGGGTACTGACGTAATCATGACATGGATACATATGTACTCGTGCTCAATGTATGCGTAAAATATACAATATACATATGTTCACGTAAACTGTAATAGATTGCACAATTTGTAACATGATCAATAAAATTTTAAAAAATTTTTCGTGCAAAATAAAAATCTTTTACAGTATAATTGAAATATTAGATAAAATATAAATTTAAATATTATATTTCTAAATAGTCGAAAAAATATTTCTATCTTTATTAAACTAAATATTTACCGAAGACAAATAAGCAAAACAATACCTTATTACAATAAATTGATTGTTCACGCTCGAGGTGACCGGGCGACCAATTCGGGGGCAGCGAGCGAATATCGATTCGTTATTTTTAGGGGTAGTCCATCCGCGAACCCCACCTTCGTCGCGCCCCCGTTTGAAAATTTGTCTGTAATGAATTATTGTTACGTATATTTTCGCAGGACCAATATATTCTGTGAGTAGTTAAACAAAAAACATCAAAAGTGAAGAAAATCAAATAAAAATATAGCAACATTATTTTTATACGATTTTTATTAACAATATTTTTTTGTAAATTTAATACAATTTTTAGATATTAAAAACATTTTTACCGATAAAAATTAATTTTATTTCTATTAAAATTATATAAGTTATAATAGTTTATTAATTATTATTTTCTGCACATGTTTTATATAAAAACTAACTTGCATCTTCTGTGCATCTACAGTGCATCTACAGTGCATCTACTGTAATTAATTAACAAATATAATTAGATTGAAACAACGGTAAGATAGAATATAGTTTTAAAGTATTTAAATTTTATAGCGACTTTGTTTTAAAACAGATCGAATAAACGATTATCATTTATTGTTAAATATTTATTACACAGTAAAATAACTGTTTCATTAAAAAATTTTCACAAATTATGGTTATTCTACTGATTTTAATATAGTGCCAGTTTTGTAAATGATCTGTTATACATTTAATCATTATTGTAGTCAATGTATAGATTTCAATAGCAATGGTAATAATTATTACTGTCCTAATTAATATTATGTTAACATCGGATGATCCTTATATTTAATATTTTAATTTGATGTTCACTGGCCCAATGAATTTTAAATCTCCAAATAACTTCGATTAATTGATTTCATTGATGATTAGTTTTGAGAATAAATCATATTATCCTAATATCTAAATTCTTTTCTTCAAACTAATTAATAAATATAATCAATTAAAACTTTGCTATAATCTCCTACATTATTACAATTATTTGTCAAGACCATGTATACGAATTATTTGAAAATTTAATATTTTCTATAATTTGAATATTTGTTGGGTTAGGACTACAAAAATCCTTTAATAACTCGCTACTGAATCCACAATCGCTCAAATTCTCTTTACCAAAAACATTTTCTGGAATTTTTGGTATATTTCCTAATTCCATTTGTTCTGTGAAAATACAAACATTATATACTGTTCATATGATTTTTATGTAAACAATCATAATTTTAAGGAAGAAAACATTTACCAAAATTATTTTTCATTGCTGAAAATGAAGTTGTTGAGTGTAACCGTGCACAACTTGCAGAATATTGTTCTAACTGACTAGATTTCATTAAAGAACAGAGTGAAGGTAAGACATGTGGTAGGAGGGGTCCTTTTAATTCCAGAGAAAAATATTTTTCACTGTCAACACGAACTATGCTTTCTTTAACCTGTAAAAAATGAAAATAATTTATAACTCTATTATGTATCACAACTGTAGATATAAAAATATTTTACCCTAATTGGCTTTAATGTTGCGCCGTGAAAAGCTACTGGTGATAAAAGAGTTGGAGGTACTCCTGCTAAAGGACCAGTTGTTGTAATAGCAGATTTACAATTAATTAAAAAGTTAAATAAAGCTTGTGACTCTACACCTTTTACAAAAATCAAGGATTGTTTCATATTGTCCAGTTCAGTTTCTTTTTCTAATGTCATTCTTGCCTAGAGAAAAATCTTAAAAAATTAGTATCGGTATAGAAATAAAAAAAAATTGTACATGCTGTAAAATTACTTGAGAATTATTAATTTTACGAATTTCAGAATTTTCAACTCCTAAGCTCTGTAGCCATTCATCTTGTGTTTCATCTTCCTCATCATCAAGATTTTGATTCTCTGTATAGCTCAATGATGTAGCTGAATCTGCTGTATCACATCCTGAATCAGTTACATCTGATTGCCGTTTACAATCTTTTCTCAAAGGCATTGTATATTCAATTTCTATGAAACATGTGCAAATGAAAAATAAAATGACGTCAAAAATTTTCACTACATATTATAATTTGTTCATACCTTCCTGTTTTAAAGACTGTCGAAAGCCACGTGTTGTAGGTGTCAAAAGTGCATGAGCTTCAGAAATTCCACAAATTCCAGCAGCGCGGAATAATACAGTAAAATTGGTCGCACAAACATAAAAATATGGACATTGTCGTGCTCTCAATAAATGAAAAAGTGACCTAAAGCTTTCACTCCATTCTTTGTATAAAGCTTCTTTAATGAGCATGTTGTTTACTATCATAGAATTACTTGTTAAATTTGCACTTACTTTCCCAGTAGAACGAGGAAATAACTCCAACCATGGTAATGAAGGGTGCTGCCATATTAAACAGCATTGGTGTAACCTGTTTAACAAATATTTTAATTGATATATATATATTTTTTTTAAATTTAGTAAATATTTAATATATATATATATTTATTTATTATATTAAAATATACAAAATATATAAAAATTACCTTGCATTTGGACTAGTATCTAAAGTTGAATGTTGTTCACTAATATCCAAACATCTTACGAAACCAGTAGTACCAGAAGCTTCTTCGCTAGTTTTCAATTTACAATTCCAAGGAAATGGTTTTGGAGACATAAATCTCATTTTAGTTTTTAAAGTCCAATCTATTGGAATATATTTTTCACCTTTCGGTATTTCTAAATCCAAAATATTCTTACTTGCTTCCAATTGTAAAAATGCATTGCTAAATGTTAAAGAACAATCATTTATTGAGTTTTCTGTTTCACTCACTTTTGGGACTTTTATTTTTAATAATTCAAATAGTGTATTATCATTACTAGCTTCTATGTCTGGAGGTGTTATATTAAACTTTTTATCTGTTTCATCTTTAATGAAAGGATTCTTTCGCTTTTGACCTACACAATGATTGGACACAATATTTTGATTATTGGATTTTTGTGTAGGCTCTGATTCTAAATTTTTCTTATTAATGCGTGTATTGTTTATACGTGCTTGTAGGGCACGCTTCTTCATTTTTAAACGATGCAACTGCATTACTTCGTCTGGTCTTTTCCATTCTGATTGCAATTTATTTCGATCCTCCATTAGTAATGGAAATGAATTTTGTCATGCTATCATATAAAAAAAATATAAATGATAATTAATAATAATGGTAATAATAACGTTTAATATTAAAAGATATAAATATAAAAAAGATATAACAATAATATCCTTCTATATATTGGTATAATGGTTTTACTTGATAGGTTAAAGTAATAAATGTTTTATGTTTCTGTTTATTTATGATGTTTTAAATGATTCTCGACAATACTGAAAGAAGAATTATATGATAGAATATACACACCGTTTCTTAAAATCTTTTTATCAATCTGAAGATACTGTCAATTGAATAAAGATTCCCTCACTTGACACTATAAACAAGGCGGCCCCATGCACATTAGAAGAGTTTCAAACTTACTATAACCTGTTATAACGTACTAACAGCCAGTACCTAAATAGGACATACATATGTACTACATATGTGTCAGAATATGTCACACGTATCGGAATATAACGTATAATTACGATTGTAGAATAGATAATAAAATCACAAATTATAATACAGACATATTTACAACTTTACTGTACTTTAAACGATATTTGAAGTAGTAAGCTGCATTTGATCCGTCTAGGGATAAGAAATAAGCAGTTATTACATATACATACATATATATACTTACGTACGTACGTTGTGTACGTTATAGAAGTTCATCGACTCCTTCAATCGCTACTTATCATTTCTCATTCAAATAATAAAAGTTTACTTAATCGAATATAAACTAAATTAACATTCCATTTTTTTCAATACATTTTTTTCAATAAATCTCCTATATAAATAAGTACAGTAATGTTCGGCTATGTGGCCAATGATCGAGATCAGGAGTAACGGAATGACCATATATCTGGAGAGATGACTTTCTAACAATTGGACCAAATTATCCGACTTGTGTTAATTGTACTGTGTTGTACCGTGTATGAATCGAAAGTAAGGATGAGAAGCAGGCAGTGCGAGTGAGAAGATAGAATAAATAGAATGTAATATGATACAGTCGACGTGCAGTTTAGAGTGAGGCTTGAAGTCTTTTACCACTTCTACTTACATATATATACGTATATTTCTTTAGTTTAAAAAATTGTTCAGTATATACAATTATAAAAAAAATTAAATCTATTAGCAACCAGACGTGGGCATTATTGAAATAAAGTATTTACAAAATGATTATTAAAATTTTTTTGTAAGCTTATTATAATCAATTCCACATTAGGAGTTTCGAGTAACACAATATAAATAACATTATTTAAACTTAACACAACATATCTTTAATATATTTAACTTAATTCTCTTGGCAAAAGATTGATCACTTTTTACACTTTGTTGCCAGATTTTTCCAGTGCATCCTTATCATCATCCACAGAATTCGTCGTCTGAAACCATAACATCTGTGACGTAATATTCGTTGCCAATGCTATGATACCTTTGAAAACAATTATTAATACATTGTGAAGAGTTCTTTGTGCCAGTAAAAATTTTTTATGACTTTCAAATATTGTCAAAGTGAAAAAAAGATTTCATAATGGCATCTTCAGGGAAGAGATACAAAGTGACTGTGGGAAAATGTTTATAAATTCTGCAGAAGTTAGAAGAGTGTTTAAGTATCGATGATCTTGCTATCAAACATGGTATAAGTCAAAGAACCATAAGAAGATACAGGGAGCAATCGACATCTATTCGTGAATTGAGCGAAAATCTCAAGTCTCAGTCTCAGAGGCAACGGGCATCTTCGTATGAAGATATGGAAGCCCGATTATACGAATGGTTCTTAGTAAGGTGAGCGTTTATCAAATTTTACGGTCAGTCAAGAATGGCTCCAGCATTTTAAATCCAGATACGGAATACGTCAAGTATCCAAACATGAAGAGAGAGCTGATCCTGATGAATTAGCAACACAAAACTTCACTGAACAATTAACAGAAATTTTGCATAACGAAGATCTTAAGGAAGACGATATTTATAACATGGACGAAACAAGTTTACAACCACGAGGTGGATGATGGGTGGATGGCAGTAAAATGGGAAAAGATCATGTAACTGTGGCATTTTGTGCCAATTCCACAGGTACACATAAATTACCGCTGCTTTTTTTCACAGATATGCCAGTCCGAGAGCATTTGAATTTTTTCTCATCTGTGATATTAAAGATTGTATAAATTTTATTTCAAAATCACGGAGCGATGTAATGCCAAGAAGTATTAAAAATGCGTAGAGGAAACTTTTGAAACGTCAATCGTCGTGTGAAAATTTCGAAGCGGGTCCAAGGATCAAAACTCAAGACTAAATTTGTAAAAATGAAATTTTGAATCCAAAAGAGATAGCAGAGCGGATTACGGAATGCGAAAAAGAAGAGTCTATTGTACAGAATACAATAGAATCATCAAAAGAAATAATAAACACAGAACTAGAAAGTGAAATAGAGGATAAAGAAATAGTCCACATGTTTTATAATCTGGAAAAATAGTTCCTAACAAAGAACCTGATTATATTGCATTCCATACGGTGATTTTAATAGATATCTATAATAATAAAAGATAATTTAAATATTTTCAATTTATTTACAATTTCTTATCTTTATTTCTTTATATTTATTGTCATTATTATTATTAAACGCTACAAATACAGTCTGATTACATATATATATATATATATGTCGGGTTATCATTAGGATTTAAGACGCGTAATGATTCTTCGTTTGAATTAGCCATTGTTTTACGAAACAGAGAATATATTTACGCGAATAAACAAGATTTTACAAAATATTATGAATAATGAGTTTAATAAATGATAAGATTAACAAACGATAAGTTTAACTAATAATTAGATTAAAGAATAATAAGTTTAACGAACAATAAGAGGAACGAATAATATGTCTTACGAATAATAAATTTAACGATTGATAGGTTTTACGAATAATGAATTTAATTAACGCTATTAACAATGTTCCGGGGTTCAAACGAATCCACGATCAACGGGATAACTCTTTACTATGTGTAGAATAATTTTAAACACAAAAATACGATTGCTGAGACACTCGGTAAATTGCTCGATGTATCACTTTCCAAGGCGATCACACGAAAGAATATCTGATGAAAATCTTTTTCGCTATACGACTGCATTTGTTTGTTATATGCTCGCTGGAGGCATCGAGAAGGTTCCAATCGTTGTTGCTAGGCAATTTCTGTCAAAAGTTTGTTGTATACTCTTTGGAAACGTGTGATTATATCGACATCTCTAAAGTACAATTCTATGTGATTTCTAGGGAGAACAA
Organism: Bombus impatiens; assembly: GCF_000188095.3. Classification (NCBI taxonomy): domain Eukaryota; kingdom Metazoa; phylum Arthropoda; class Insecta; order Hymenoptera; family Apidae; genus Bombus; species Bombus impatiens. The sequence continues at coordinate 304,668 of NT_176573.1, forward strand.
TACAACTGATCCACACCTTCGTCAGGCAAAACGTTTATCCCGTGACCGTGGCTACGTTCGGCGACCAGTTGTCACCTCGAACCCACTTTCGCTTTCACAAATATCAAACAATTACAAATGACAATTGCTTAATTACAGTTATGATAAAATCTAGGCTAAAGCATTAGAAGGCTTCCTCAAAATTGCAAAGGGAAGGCTCCAGTTTTCCTTTCATCTCCGACATATATATATATGTATATGTATTCTGTCAGTTTTTCAAAATCTTCCACTTCGTCAATTAAACATTGCCCATTTAACTTTCAATTAATACAAAAATTAATACAAATGTAAACGTGTTTGGTATTATTTTAATCGTACGACTCTCAATAGTTTGTCTAAGATCATCTCGTAACAATATAAGAAAAAATAAAGAAAATTATATTTTTTGATATCAGATCGAGTTACGTCAATGCAATACATATCTCACACCGAGGTTTGCCTCGAGAATGTCTCCCGGTTGTGTCCGGACAAATTTCTGGTCATATATTCATGATATACATATATACACAATACATTTATGTGTCACGCGAAGGAAAATATATATTATAAAATATATATTATATCTTATATGTTAGAAAATTTCATATTTACATATAATTGTAAATGTAGATTCATACTTAAAATTTTAATTGTAGATGGACAAATGCAGTACATATGAAGTGAGTTATTGAGACAAATTTGCGAAACGGTATTGCCTTCTTACAAGCTAACATGTTAGTGCGATTGCTACAATTATTATTCAAATTGTTTTTTCGTAAATCAATAATGTAATATATGTTTTTATTAATTTTTTAGGCCAGCCTAATATTGAAATCATCGAGCCGTTTCGAACCCGCCATTCCGCTGTTGATTATTACTTGTTAGTGTTTATAGTAACTAAGATTTACGAAAATGGTTTAAACGAAAAATTTACAGTAATAAATATAGCAACTGAACCAATTACACAAAAATTCTATTCTCTCTCTAATTCTATTCTATCTCTAAAAAGTGCTATTTATTTTTAAATAAAATTTGAAATAATAAAAATTATCATTGTTACTTCCTTGATTATTGTTTTAGAAAGCACAAGTTTTGAATATTCAATAATCATAGCAAACGATATTTTTAGAACAATAACATCATAAGAAATAGACCTTGAAACAAATTAATCTTGTAGAGCAGTCATTCTCAAAAGTTGCGCCCTGTCGTAAATTATAGATACGCTTTCTTTTTTTTTTAATCGCACAGTCATATCTGCTATTGTAAATTTTAAAGTTTGTATATAAAAAACGCCAAAATATCTGTACCTTCCCTAAAATGCGCCATGAGTAAAAAAAAGTTGGGAACCACTGTTGTAGACAAAGGCAAGGTGTTTACTTCAACACAGAATTTTCGGTTTATATCGATAGACCTTATTCAGTAGGACGTTAGTCCAGAGCTGCTATTCGCAGTGTTAAGACATGAAGCGAAGAGTGAGGTGTCAGCAAGCATCGGTGCTGAATTGTTAATACGAGGTATGGCAAGCAAACTTAATAGGCGAAGATGAAGATTAAGAAGAAAATATTGTACATAGTTTGATTGATTTTCGATAAAAAACAAAATCGTTTCTTTCCGATTAGAAACACGTTATTTGATTTGACGAAATTAAAATTAACAGAATTTCATATAATTAACGCTCTTGGCCAAGGACTCAGAAAGCGAGAACTTCGTTCGTATTAAGCAAATATTGGAATCAACAAACAGATCTTTGTCGTATTCCTTTCTTTTCAGCGCTTTTTATTTTTTTTTTTAAGTCATCCTAGTTCGACTAATGTTTTTTATTTTTCTTATACATTATATGTATAAACGAAACAGTTAAAACAAGTTCCATAGAAAACCGGTAACGACGGCATTTTCTTGCAAGTTCACTTATATTGGTAAATTTTCCGTATAAAATCTAAATCAGTTTATATCGATTTACACATACGAAAACTGTAAATTCGAAATATTGATTTTCAAGTGTATGTTGAAACCGATTTGTCCAACACGTATTTAATTTTGTTACTTTCAATAGACGGTTCTTATAGACTTTTGTAAACTAAACACGAATCTCCAAACCGTTTTTTCCTAGAATTCAGTTTTCGGAAAAATTAATTTTAAAAAACATTGCAAATCTCCGACTTTGGAAGTGTTTTGTGCTTTTATAGTAGCAGCCATCGAGTTGCTGTTAAAATGAAAAAATGTTGTGTACTGTCCCGAATAAAATGATATATTTTGCTATTGCATTATAACCATTTAAACATGTTTAAATAATGATCAAAGGGAAAAGAACACCTAAGACACACCATTCTTTGCTTATATTTCTCAGTTTATTTCAAAAACTAAAGGTCTAGGAGAAAATCTCACCTTAGCACGCGATAGAGCAAGCATTTTTGCTAAAGGAAAACACCAAGAAAAACTAAAAGGTTATGTTCTAATTTCGATGTAAAAACGAAATAGTTTGGCAAAACATGTAGCGGTAACTAAAGGTCGAGGTTTAATGGTTTCGTTGTGCTGAGCAACAAACAAGGTAACCGTAAACATTGTGTATCATTTCCGTCGCCACGTATTTTGCCAAATTTTTTCGCTTTACGTTGGAATCAAAACATGATCTTAAATTTTTCCTGACGCTTTCCTTAGCAAAAATCTGCCTTCTCACGTGGTACGGTTAGATTTTCTTCCAGATTTTCAGTTTTTGAGATAAATTGGTAAATGTAAGCGAAACATGCTGCGTTTCAGGTATCTCTTTCACTTTGATTGTTATTTAAACACATTTAAATGGTTATAGTGCAATAACAAAATATGTTATTTCATTGGCTGTTATCGTAAAGATCCACAAAACATCTTCAAAGTTGAAAATTTGCAATTTTTCTCAAAATTGGTTTTTCCAAAAACTGAGAGTCCCAGGAAGATACGCTTTGCAAATTCGTGTTTAAGTTATAATAGCGTACGAGAGTCACTTACTGAAGATTGCAAAATTGAAAGAATGTTAAAATTTAGTGAACGTTATCAACTACAGATTATCGGCGCATGGCGACATTGGCGACTATTTCAATGATGGCGACACTATCGACCAACGAAAAATAGGCGCACAACTCGCACAAGCACGGGGATTTCTATGCATATGTAGGTGAGCGTCCTTTCTTTGAAAGTATATTTTCGTTGATGGCATAACTGATCCTCTTTTCTGATCATGAATAACATGAGATGATCATGGGATTGAAACATGTTATGAATAATAAATTATATAATTGTTCTTCAATATTGAATGGGTTGTGCTATGTGTAGGTAAACAATGTTTCTTCTTTTAATTGTCCATAAAATTTAAATGTACATACTCTTGATAAATTTAAAAAGAATTTATCATTTTTAAAATTTATATAACTCAAAAATAAATACATATCGTTGTTTAGTATATACTGATATATATTTAAATAAAGTCACTTTCAGAAATATTATAAATCTCGGTTAATCGTAAAAAAAAATTAGGTTTATCCATTGTTTTTTACAAAACGTTATTTATTGTACTTTAAAATTACAATGCTGCTAATTTAATCAATTTTTGTAAATGATATTGTAATATACCATAATTGGGAACATGTTCAATTATCACTTCTAATGTAATCAAGGATATTTGGAAAAATTACATACAATAAAAGGATCACACAATTAATTTATTAATAATGATATAAAGTTAATTATGTAGTTATGCTCAATTTATCCAGAATATACTAAAGCACGTATTATGTTTATTCTTCAGCATCTGCACAGCAATCCAATAGTCTAACTTTTTATGCATCAGAAATCATACACACTCTGCTTAGCACGTTCGTCGCCACGTCGTACATATCGGTGCGACGGGTATACTTCCGTGGGGGCTCCGTCACCAACGTATGATGACGCTCTTCTTGTTCGAGTTAATTAAATATACAATATTATATATAGGTTATACAACATAAAAATATTAAATCCACATTGTATCATACTTTTTATTAATTTATTAATAAATTATTGATTTAAAATTGATAATTAATAAATATTAATTTTATTAATTTAAAATATTACATTATGCCATATCTCATGGTATTCGTTAAAACATTCCAAATACATTTGATATGATTTTTGCCACTTCGAACAATATGTTATAGTTATTTTCATGTTTTTACTTACTTATTTACTTGAGACAGTTTGCCTCTTCTTCTTATAACATAGGGTGCATCCTTCTTATAGGCTTGCCCTCCTGATTCTTACGTATCTCCAAATGGTGGGCCACCTTCGTCGTTTTCTTCGGATGGTTGTCGGGCACAGTATTTTCTGAGGACCATTCGGAAACGAGAATTTCCCGAAATTTTCTTATCGGTATTTTTTGTTTGTGGCTGTTTGGTACACAATATGAGCATTTACTATAGTTGTTCCTAAGAGTAAAGGTAGTGTTAATTTCCGATACCACTTGATGCTTTTTCGTATCGTAGTGGCATATGAGACCATCTGGTCAGTTCTGTCGATACCAATTTTTCTATTATTATATGCTATTACTGCCAAAGGTTTCTGTTTCGAAGGACATCTGTGATATGTAGAATTTGAACTTGAAATCATAATGGGTGCATGTTTTGTTGATAATATTCTAACATTTCTTCTATGATATTCTATCATTTCACCTTTCTTCAACTGCTATGACGTTACAGAATGGGGCATATATTTTTTGTTGTGCCATACAGTTCCAATGACATGCGTCCTAAAATTTAAAAATTTCACTGCTAACAGATAGCTAGTATAAAAGTTGTCGACAAACAAAGTTCGTCCTTCATTTAGCAATTTATCTGCAAGTTCAATGCAGGCGTTTTCAGCTATGTCAACTTGCTTATTTCCGGTGATTTTTCGTCCAGAATATACCTTTACAGACCATGTGTAACCTTCGGTGGAACACAGTTTATTAACTACAATTAACAATTAACAACTAACAATTAACTAAAGCATAGTATTCAGTATGACTTGAATCTCTGGAGATAGTCTTTTGTTTCTGCGACCTCCATAAATCTGTATTTCCAAATACACAAACAAATATTTCTTTTGTGGATTTTTTGTCAACTATACCTGCTACCCATGCTTCAACCAAGCTCAGTCAGTGTTTATATAAGCATCCATTTCTTCATTATAACTTGAATCATACATTAATTTTATAGAACTAGTGTAAGACAAATATTTAAAAACACGTAATGAATATTTGTAGCGTGTACTGCCTTGACTGTTCTGATAACTTAAATAATTTACTAGGAAGAATACATCCAGCTAAGTTTCATTTGCTACATATACATAATGAAGTTTCAATTAAATTTCTATACATGCTTCAATTGTTTATCTATATTTTCTGTTTGGGTTCTAGTTTTAGATTTATTTCCATATGAATATCATGATTTCTGAATTCTAACTGCATATTTTTCAGCACAGCCTTTTATGTAATTTTTCTGACTTAAAAGCATTTTCATTTCATCTTTATAATATTCCACTTCAATTCCTAAACATTGATTTACTAGGCATAAATCATTAATTTAACATTAACTTAATTTTTTATAGTTTTTATATTAGTACTAGAAATCAATAGATCATCTACATATAAAATTATGGAAATCTTATTTCTATATATTTCTTCTATATAGAAATAATAATCACAGTTCCATCTTTTAAAGTTTGTGTTGTTATATTTATATTTAGAGGTAGGATCGTGTTAGTTATTACTTTATTAATCGGATGAAAAACACCACACTTCTCGGAGCCAAAAAAAACCTTTATTGCGCACACTTGGAAGGGACACGAACGAATGAGCGAAAAGGAAGTCTTAAAACTATCGATCTGGTCTATCGACCGTGTCTAGTAATATCTTCTAATTACTCCCTTTTGTAACTAGCCGTCAGCATATAGATGGCGAGCGAGAACTCACGTTGTCATTTTCAATAGTTTGAAATTATATAATTATTATATATGCTATAGTTTATATATGAAATCGTGAAAATGACAACACTCGTGCCAATCCTGTGGACTTTCTCTGTAAAAAAACATACTTCGTTTATTTTGATTTTGTAATTATCAGGAGGGTGAACGTATACTTTAGACTTAACTTTAGAAATGGCGTTCGAACATCCATTTGCTTGCAGATTAGATTGGCATGAATCATTAACTTTTCGAGTACATATTTAATGTAAGATAAATTTTGAGTGCTCCTCGAAACCTTTTTCGCGGTTTTACAAATTGTAATGACTCCTCCTATTTTGAGAATTTTCATTTTCATTATTGGTTTTAACAAAAAGTATTCGATTTTTTATCCTTATCAGTTTAGATGAAATTCCATCGTTCTCTAACTGTAGCACACAGTTAACTTCTTTTTCATTGTTTTAACTATGTAACTAATTGCATACATAAGAAATTATTTCGGTGCTATATTTGCAGTATGACTATTCATTGGATCCTACATAATCATGCTCAAAAGAAACAATGCTGAGAAAAATTTTCTATATTTCCTTTTTATACTTTTCTATGTCTATTTTCTAATGATTAATAGTGCGCTGTCTGTCCTTACGAACATTATGTTCAATATTCTTCGAAATAAGAAATCCGGAGATGTAAGACACGAATTCCATTATTCCTTGGGAGGCAATTCTACTTTTCAAAGAATTCTCTAACCATCTCCGTTGTTATTGATGCCAAGCCGTGTGCATTAGTGTTCCATCCGACTGTATGTAGCGATATTTCTCGTTCTCTTGAATCAATGAAATCAATTGATGAATGATTTATCATGCATCGCTGTTGTGATCATTACCATAAAAAGTGTAGCCCATTTAATATCGGTTTTGTGAAAGTCAAGCGAAAGTTGTCCTGGGAATCTTTTCCCTGATGGGTAGTCTTATGAGGTCGTAGATTATATTTAACTCAATTTTTCAGAATGACTGTACTTCAGCTGTGCCAATGCTGCTCGTTTCTTCGCGACAAAACTGTCCATCGGCGTGGAAACATATTGTTTTGTGGCGAAAAACTTCATGTACGTCTGGTAGGTTTCGTTCCTTGGTACGAATGCGGTTCGAAGACGCCTTGTTTCACTCGTCGACGTCCTTCTTGGCGCCTTGCCACCAGATTGTGGTTTCTCTTTACAGCAGGAGCTGCAAGCTTCGTAGGGAGTTCTCTCCGCTAATATTTCCGATATCTCCGTATACTGCCATGCTATTGATAAATTCTTCCACAGTGACGCGAATCTTCTTTTGTATTGCGCAAAGCTCCCTTGCTGATTCCGGGTTTCGGATTGAAGTCTGGAGAGTTGCTCTTCCGTCATCTCGATAGCTATAACTCTTCTTGGGCTGATCTGTGTAGGTGCGGTTGGTTCCCGCGGTTTAGCTCTCATACTCTCTTTCGTGTTGGCGGATTTCGCGGGTATTTAGTTAGATGCCAGTTATATAACGTTATCACGGTAGCTCGTGGAAAGAATGGAGAAAGGGTTGCCAGCATGGGACGCTCGTTTTACGTTTGAAAAATATAAGAAGTCGTCGACTCCCACTTTCCTGTCTATAATAAAATGAACTGAAACATGTGTATATTTATTAGATATAGAAAAAGACACAAAATGTTCTGTATTTACATAAACATTATGTATTTACGCACTTATTTTGCTAAAGCCAATATTTATCCTATTATAATATAGGTGTAAATACATAGAGAATTACGTTTTACGGTGATATAGTTTTATCACGCAGTTTCTACTACGTTCGAAAATAATCCGGGAAATGTGGGTGATTGATAAAATTATTTATTTCCCACAACTATCCTCTATTTTTGCAAGTCGATGGATTCTTTTCAAAGAAAGTCTTGAGGTAGTTGTCGACAGCTTCTATGAAACCAAAACTCTTATCATTCAAATTATTCTGCAGAGGCCAGGATGAGGTCGATAAGATGATCATTTTTTATATGAAGATTTTGTTCTATTGTTTGAGTTCACCGAAGAGGTTTGTACTATGATACCATTACTGAACGTCTCTGTATCGTAAGCAGCCCGGACAGATGCTAGCGATTGTAATTTTGCAGACTTAATCCGTTCACTACCTTCTTGACTCATTTCTGATGTTTCCGCCGACTGACTGTAGCGAATAATCTCAAAAATCCTGAGCTCGTCTGTCTACGGAATACTAGTTATATACGCATACGATAAGCGATTAGGATGTGTGTCCTCTCTCAGAGGATAAAGATCAGGTTTCGACTAGGTCATCCTAACGATAATTGGCAACTAATGCAGGCGCGCACGCTACCGCGGATATACAATTATTGGTAAAATGTATAGTAGTAGTACGATAATTTTTGCGAATTTGTTGAAAACTATAGTCGATCGATACTTTCATGTATAGGAAAAAGTTGCTCAAATCGTTAAGTTTTGCAGGGCACTAAGAAATCATTAAAATCGATGAAAAAGTATCTTTTCTACAGTTTTATCTATATACATTGTTTTTGGCAAACGCCAAATGGGTTTACATATTTTTCTCACTTATTACGGCTTTTTTTCTTTCTCTACTGCCTTAAAATTCATTTCTTTAAGAGTCCCTCATACGGTCCAATGACTGCAACGTACTGCTACGTTTTCTATTAATTTTCTTGCTATTATAGGAGACTACTTTTTACACATTTCACGAGCTGAAATTCCTTTCTTCAGTAAGAAAATGATCGCATCTAATTATGAAAATTATCGTATTTTGTAATAGATTACATTGTGACGAAGCTTCTGTCACGTAATAAAAGGACGAAGTTTTATAAGTAAGAGAATGAGCAAAAGCTCATTCGTATGCTTTATTAACTGCAGGTTACAAACTGAGGTTACTGTCTAAAGGACCGGGGTTTTTATTTCTTTATTATGACTCATATCTTATGGGTAGGGGTCTGGCTGTTGTCTTTTGTCTTAGTTATCATAATGCTAGGTGTTATCGACATATCCGATGTCAGCGGAATGCCTGCGTCTTGGGTGATCATTACACCTGTTTCCTGGGTGGTCGTTACACTTTCAACTTTGATACGTTGTCCCTTACGATTTACTTAAAATTGTTGTTAATGTCCTTCTTACAATATATGCTTGACAAATATAAACAAGCTTAATCTTCATAGGTATAGTTTTAAAATTTGCTGGCCTTGATAAGGACCCATAATTTGATCTACATTTATACTAAATGCTGAAGATGTTCTCCCCATTTGTCCTTTGTTCTCCCCAAATCCTTTAATTTTCTGATAATAAACACATCTCTTTTTTTTATTTATTTACATTTTACAATTTGTCCAGTAGGACATTTGGTAAAATATTATAGCTTAGTGGTATAATAATATAACATGTGGATGGCTACCCCCAGTGGGATACCATCTTCGAATTTTATTGATTTATTTCTTTAGTGTGGTGAGTGTTTGTATGTTAGTCTATGTCCTTTGTGAGATCTGTTGGGTGTTCCCTTTTTAGTCTTCTTTTTATGTTTGTTGCGCCGACCGTCTCCGCTGCCAGCCGGTTCGGGTACGTTGCTATTCTTTTTCTGTACCTTCTTGCACTTCTGTTAATCTCCTCCTTGACCGTTGGTATTCCCAAGTCTTTCCGAATGTCCTCGTTTCTAACGTACCATGGCGCGTGTAAACACATCTTGTAATTGCCTAGATCCTTTAATTTTGTTAATGGTATTCATCAAGATGCTTAGGTTTACGAGCGTTTCTTATCTATCTATCTCTACGAGCATTTGTGCATTTTGTGTATTTTCTGCACATGATCTTTTTGCAATATATATATCGGTTAGGGGCGTGTATCGTATCTTCATTAGGACAAGCCATCGTTGTTCTGCAATGGAGATTATATTTACAATTATTAACAGAGTTTGACAATTAAACGTGGTGATTAGACACTCTTGATATCAAAGACAATGTTTTTAGGTTCAATAACGAATCCACGTTCAACGGGAAAACTCTTTGTACAATTGAATATGTTTTGAAACACAAAGTGACGTTAGCTGTGACGCACGGTATCTTTCTGACTGACTGACAAGACGATGTGTGTAAACTCTCCAAGGTGATCACAAGAATAAAAGACTGATACGATCACATTTGTCAATTGCATATTGACCGGGGATATCAACAAAATTCCAGGCGCCGTTACTAGGCAGACCCGCGTAGAGCCGTCTTTGCTCCTGCCCGGGGCTTGTTTGTTAATACAGCGTGTGTCCCTCAATATTGGTACTTCTTCTGTTAAGTAAAAACGTTCATCCCGTGACCGTGGCTACATTCGGCGACCAGTTGTGTTACCTCGAGCCCAAGCCCACTGTTACAAATCTCGGACAAACATAATCAGATCGTATCACAACTACTACTTCTAAGATCTATTATTTAAATACAGCTATAATAAATAGTTTAGACCAAAGTATTGGGGATCTTCCCAAAATTCCAAAAGAAAGGCCCGGTGTCCCTACATCTCCGACATATACAACAATTATTGCCTCTATTTTCTTTGTAGTAGCTCACTTGGCAACTTTTTCGCACTTCTGACGTTGAAGGCGACAGACAGACAGGTGAAGTGTCTGATCTTTGGAAAAATATGAACTCTGAATGTTACGACCGTTCACGGAGAGACGCGGTCGCTAGGAAAACGCGTCAGCGAGAGGCGTAAATTCTTGCTACGATTTGGTTAATCGACGCCGCGAAATAGTCGTTCCCCTGTTTCGGTTAAGATAATAGAGGTGGTTCAATGAATATAACACTGTATAGTAAGTTATAAATCAACGTTTATTCTAACAACTTGTAAAGAAGATAGTTACGCTGGTGCGTATGTATAAGATGAGTGAGTGACTGATCTACGGGTGTATTCCCGGTCAAAGGATGTTGACTGTTCGACGGATGGAAAATCAGTTGTCTTCGGAGACGATGCTGTGGCGGAGGAAAGCTAAGGATGGGCGTGTCTAGCGCACGGAACCATCGGATTTGTTGGTGACGATTTTGGCTAAGAGAGTGAGGGAAACAGGCTTCGTTTTATCCACTATGTCAATTGCAATTTCAATTTCACTCACTACATTTTGGGATGTGCTTGGAATGTTCGTCCTTTCATCCTCGGAGTCAGAACTAGAGAAAATACTAGAAAAAATAGAAAAAATGAATCGTTGAATAATTTTCTCATACAAGGATGCTTATCAATATCTTTTTGTTTACATGTTCCATGCCTCCTTATATTTATTTTTAAATCGTGCGGATTGTTCTTGACAACTTCGTTGTTCGATTTTGATGCTTCAGCTCATTATGTTTGTATCTAATGCAGTTTGTAACGCTTGTGGTATTTGCTACTTTTCCAAGACCACCACAAGAAATCATTGATTGATATTAATTAATACTTATTACTCCTTATACTGATACTGATCTCCTTCGATTTCATCGTAAAATGTCTAAAAATAATAGATAAATAATAAATAAAATAAAAATAATAAATTTTCTTCTCGATATAATAGTAACAATCTCCTTTTATTTGCTATACTCAGAGAACAATTACACACAAGTAAAGTAAACAGAACAAAACACGAATATTAAGCGATTGCCATCTTCACATTATCGTATATTCGTCGGAGGCTACAAACGACTCCACGTTCGCTTCCAGTCCACGTGTGTGGGAAACAATGTGTATCATTCAGTATTGATAGGTTGCTTGCTATTCTGTAATTAATTAAATATTAAATATATTAAATTTATATAATATATAATAATAGTAATATATTAAAATAGCGCTCGCTTTGTAGTGTCTTCGGTATGGCAACGCAGACTTTAATCACGACGACCGAAATTGCACTTTTCGATATCTTGAAAGAAAAAGCAAGTTGTCTGAAGGTCGCGCCGGTTACTAAGTATCCAGAATAGAAAAGGACGTCTTTCTTATTTCAGACGAAGAAGCGACGGCGAAACGATGTAATTCGCAAGACTAATTCTATGGGGAAATGAAGAATGTTTGGGTGCCAGGTTATGGATAGGGAAAGATAAACATATTACGAAGTAGTCTTCTTCTTGATAGACATCGTGATATCAGTAAGAACGGAGGACAATTTAGCTGTATTCAACGTAATCTTGAAGAGAATTCCGGAATTTTACGACTCGATAGTAATTGATTCGACTGATGAAGTTTGCATGCGATAGAATAAATCGTCACGTCTCTCCGGCTCGTTTCTCTCCCCTGGGATCCTTGGAATTCATTGTAGTATATAAATACTTTCCGTTCTCGATTTTCTAAGGGATCGATAGGGAGCGGTAAGCTACGGCGCTTTCGAATTTCGAGAAACGATTATTGCAAGTGAGGATAGGAAAACTTTCCACAGATGTGAATTGGACGAAGTCATTGTCATCATTCGAGTCGTAAGTTTCATTCGCTCAGAAAGTTAACGACTGCAAACGAAATAAACATTTTATCAATCAAAGAAATAACAAAGAAAGTTGGAGCTTGTTTTGACAACATTGTACTGTTGTAATCTGTACATAATTTGCCAGTTAATAATGAAATGCTGAGTAATAATATGTAACAGTTTATTATTATTAATACTCAGTCCGTGCCTTTCGACTTTGGACGGGCTTTCGGTTTTACATCTCGTTTACCTACGCTTCTCACATTCTATCAGTCTAATAGCGTTATCACCTTATTGCCTCCTCCCTTATATCTGTCTAAACTCTTTTTCTTGTCTATCTCTCTTTTCTTACATATCTACCTCCCCTCTTATCCACTCTATTATATTGCACTCCATTATATATTCTGTCTCTAAAACTATGGCAACTTTTGTCTCCTTGCTGTGCTTCCTTATTGTCATTCCTCCCTGTCTTGTACTGCCCTTTTTCTTCTCCATTATTGTCTTCAATTCTATTAGTCCTTCTCCAGTCTCGTTTGGTCTTTTTTTCTTATTACTGTTGTGGAAGGGTTGCTCTTATCAGCCACTCGTCATCCTATCTCCGCGTGGTCGCCGCGCTCGTCATTCTCTTCTTTTCAGCCTCCATCGTCCTCTCCGCCACCCTCCTGTGACTCATGACGGTCTTGCACAACTGCCTGAATCTATTCCAGCCGTTGTCGTTGGCGGTGGCCGTGTACATGAGATTGTCCACGTCTAACTTCTCGCCCAGACAATTCTCCAATTCCGTCCTTTTGTCCGTCCATTTGGAACACGCGAACAGGACGTGTTTCGCGTCGTCGTTCGGGTCTCCGCAGTCTAAACACCTGGAGTTCTCGTCCTTGCCAATCCTCTTCCTGTAGCTGCTAAAGATCCCGTGGCCCGTTAGCAGCTGCATCGTGTCATGGTCGATATCCACTTTCTTCCTGGCAAAGAGGAATGCGCACGGTACCAACTTCTTGGTGATATTCTCCTTCTTGTACGCATCCCATTCCTTTTGCCATTAGTCATACGCCTTCCTTCGTAACGCCTCCAGCTCCTCCTTCAGCGCATTGTCGTCTCCGTCACCGATCCTGATGTTCTTGATCCTATCGTACGTCTCTTTTAGCTACTTCGCCTTGACGTAGATCGGCAGATTGCCGGTCAACACGCAAAGCGCTGCATGCGAGACCGTACGGTAAGCCGTCGTCGTTATGCTCAAGGCGGTTCTCTGAGCCCTCTTCATTATCTTCTTGTTCTTCGCCCTGCCGACGGCGTCCGCCCACACCGGTGCGCCGTAGAACACAACGGACTCCCAGACGTTGTAGTAGAGTCGACGGGCCAAGTTGGGCGGCCCATTGATATTCGGCAGGATGCCTCTAAGGGCTCCCGTCAGGATGTCGGCCTTCCCACAGACCGCCTCGATGTGTCCGTCGAACCTCCTACGACTGTCGATCTTGACCCCGAGATACTTCACGGCCTCGACCGTGTCAACGATCATGTCCCCCAGATTAAGCCCGACCACCAACGGCACCCGCATGCCGGTGACGAACATGACCTCTGTCTTCTCTCTGACCAGTTTGAGGCCTACACTTCTGTCTTCTTTGTAGCCAGTTTGAGGCCTACGCTCGCGCACCAGTCGTTCACGATGCGCAGCATGGTGTTCACCTTGGCGGTGGCTCCTTCGTTCCTCCCGACAGCACACGCGATGGCTAAGTCATCCGCGAACGCGGTTGCCCTCACCATCACCATGTTATCGAGCCTCTCGAGCAGCCGGTCGTACACCAAGTTCCACAGTAAAGGCCCGAGCACCGATCCCTGTGGAACTCCTACCGCCACCTCGAATTCCACCGTCCCATGCTGATTGCTGGCGACGATCCTCCTCCCCGTCAGGTAGTTGCCGATCAATCTTCTGATCTTCCCCGGCAACTTCCTCCTGGCCAGTTCGCTCGTGATGCTTTCCTAGCTCAATGTGTTGAAAACATTACCGATGTCCAGGGCAATCATCAGGCAGATCACTCTTTTTTGTTTGCAGATGTCCGCGAACTTCATCACCTGCGTGACAGCGTCCACCGTGCTCCTCCTCTTCCTGAACCCGTACTGTCTTCGGTGGAACGGGTCCACCCCGATGCACCTTTCGATGATCATCTTCAGGCATTTCTCCCAGATCTTGCTTAAGGCCGGGAGTATGCTTATCGGCCGATACGCGTTGGAAAGTCTAGGATCCTTACTTCCTCAGCAGCACGACTCTGGCCGTTTTCCAGCACTCGGGGATCCGCTCTGTATCGGTAATGCTGTTAAACACTCCGGTCACGAGCTCGCTCCTACGACACGCTACCACCTTCGCCACCTCTCCCGGGACTCCGTCTATTCCCGCCGCCTTCTTCGCGTTAACCCTATCGGCGATGCCAACGACATCGCTCTCGTCCAGAATCAGTTTCCGTCGAGCCTCGTCCATCGCCTCTTCGTCGGCACCCTCGTGGCGCGAAGCTCCGTGTCCCACGACGAACAACTCGCTTAGGATTGCTCTAACCGAGCTGATCGGCATGTCGCTCACCGGGCCTTTGCTCTTGCATCTCTTCGTGACCACGCGATAGGGCTTACCCCAGGGGTCGTCCTCTAGAATTTTACAATATTCCGCCCAGGCTCTCGCCTTGCTCTGGGCGATCTCCTTTTTGAGCGATCTTCTCGCTTCCTTATAAGCGTCGGCGAACCGCTGCTGAAGCGGGACAGCTCCTACGCCGGACAAAACTCCAGCGTATGCTGCGACGTGTCCCTGCCCTCCGCGCACTGGTGACAGATGTCCGTCGTCTCCCGTCCGATTTTCATCAGGTACTCGCCGAACACGCCGTGTCCCGTGAGCACCTGGGTCATCCTGTACGTGAGCGGGAGGCCGAGGCGTCATATTTAAACCTAAGATCCATTTCACATATCTTCTTTGTATTCTATCCAGCTTTTTTTTCCATGTTCCAGCTCCATACCTCTGCTCCAAACAGCGCCACGCTCTCTACCAGTACTCCAAACATCTTCGTTCTCCTCTTGTAGTCCTGTTTGAAAATTCTTTCTCCCACGCTCCATGTCTTCTTCATTGCTATTGTTGCTCTCCTTTTCCTGTCTTGTATGTGTTTCTTATCACTGTCGTTTTTCTGTAGTATGTACTCTAGGTATCTTATCTTGACCACTTCTTCTTCTCTTCTTGTTCTTTCTTTTTTCGAAAACTACTATCTTGGTCTTTTCCGTGCTCAGTTCCAATTCGGTTTTCTTTAAAGATTTTTCGAATCTGTTTAGCATTTTCTTTAGTTCCTCTTCTCTATCCGCCATCAGCACAATGTCGTCTGCATATGTCAATGACCATACCTTCCTTTCTCCTATCACTATGCCCTCGATTTGTTCTTTCCTTAATTCTTCTTCCAGCACTGCCACATAGATGTTGAATAACGTCGGGCTCAACGGGCATCCTTTTCTGATGTAACAGTTTATATTTATGTACATTTGTAAAAGTTAGTAATGAAACAATTACAATATCTTCTTAATAAAAAGGTTCTTCTTCGAATGAGTCTTTCTATGATTGAAATACTTTGTCTTTTGTTGCTGGATTTGACGCTTGATCCAACTTTCTATTTTATTGGTCCTTTGATCATTTCTAGCATTTTGGTATTTTCTTTCCTGGTAGTATGGACGCTGGATTTAATCATTTTGCGTCTTTTCCGGCTTAGCAAGTAATTTTAGATTCTGTGACTGTTTCGCATCGGTTACTTCTCTGATTCTATACTCATGTTGCATGAAATAGCTTGTTCTGCGTTTGCTATACTTCTTTGTTGTTTCTCTGTACTTTGTCTTGAGGTTTCATAGTTGTTTATTGTTGATACAGAAGCTGCTGTGTTTTTCTTGATTATTTCTTGCCTTAAGCATTTCAAATTTTATCTAATTGTCCGCTCTATCGTGATATACTTTTTCTTCGTGCACGCATAGTTTACTTTACAATATACCAGCTCTTGGAAATGGAATTGCTTTCGTAAATGCTTCATTAATATATGAACCTAGTTTTGGCTCTCGTCCGAAGTATTAGGTCATCCCATAAGTTCGTGCCGTTTTTTCCAGCGGTTATATATGTTAAGATTGTTTACATACCTTTTAGTTTCACGAAAAAGTTTTATTTTCTTCACGTTGTACAACTTCTTCCCATTTTTCTGGTAGGGCCATTATTCCATCTCGATAAAAGTTCTCTTGTTTTTCTTTAAAATAATTTTCTAAGCTATTTTTGAGAATGTCAATATTTTCAAATTTTTTACCTATTAAAAAGTGTTGTAATGCTCTGAACAGGTGGTAATCAAATGGGGCAATGTCTGGGGAATATGGGGGATATGGTAAAATTTCCCAATTATAATAGTTTTGACGTTGTTTCCAATGGTAATTTGGCTCAAATGACTTTTGGAAATCATTTTTTGTAATCTTATCAAGTATCCGTTGCGACACCTCTTGAACCTTTTCCACGTTGTCGAAACGTCTCCATCTGATTTTCAATTTCATTTTAGTGCGCAAAGGGAAATCACAAGGAGCTTCTCCTTCGAATGCTTTTAATGCATTGCAATATTCTTCAATGATAGACCACTAGTGACTGTTTATTGTGTCAGGCATTCGCTGTTTCCGTGAAACTGTATTAAAGGCTTGTCACACATCAGTAAGCGATACATCACATGGCGCTAAGAATTCCATCACCAATCACCAATCAGAATCACCAATCAGTTCATATCTTCAATTAATTTTAGAGGCGTGCGATGAGAATAATATAGCATTTGGTGCGCCTTTAATTTTTTTCGGTGGATATAGACCGATGGAAAAATCGAACAATCGCTCTGC